>NW_028225179.1:46535099-47093614 GCF_052327205.1 Somniosus microcephalus
CCGCTACCGGGTGAAGGACAAGCCCCTCTTGGCTGACGATTTCTCCTCTCTCCTGGCCTTGCTGCCCAACGCCTCGCACGAGGGCACCAAGTTCCACTACCAGAAGCTGGTCAGCATGTACGGAACCCATTTCATCAAGGCGGTGGATCTGGGCGGCCGCTTCAAGGACATGACGGCCATCCGGACATGCAAGGCGGCCTCCGAGGGCCACACGAACGAGGAGATCAAGGACTGCCTGGAGATGGAGGCCAGCATCCAGGTGGGGCTGCATGTCAGTGGCTCTGCCAAGTATAAGCGGTGCAAGGATCTAGCCAATACCATGACGCACGGGGATAGTTTCCACCAGGCCTTCAACGACCGGGAGACGGAGGTGACGGGCGGCAAGGCCAGCGCTGGTGTGGACCTCTTCTTCTCGGAGGACTCATCGGCCTTCTCCAGCTGGGCGGGCAGCCTGCCCACCAACCCGGGCATGGTGCGCTTCGCACTGGAGCCCCTCCACCACCTGCTGCCCAGGAGCGACCCGCGGCATGCCAACCTCCAGCGCTACATCAGTGACTACATCATGGCCAACGCGCTCTCCCGCAACTGCGCCGCCACCGTCTGCCCCGCCGGCTCCCGGCCGGGCCCCCGCGATCCCTGCTCCTGCCTCTGCCAGGAGGACAGCCGGGTGGACAAGCTCTGCTGCTCTAAGGAGAAGGGCTTGGGTTGGCTGCTGGTGACGGTCAAGCAGGCCCGTGACCTCTGGGGGGATTACACCTCCGCCACTGACGGCTACGTGGTGGTCAAGTACGGGCAGGCGACCCGCAGGACACCCATCATCCCGAACAATAACAATCCCTCGTGGAACATCCAGCTGAACATGGGCGAAGTCAAGGCCGAGAACGGAAACCAGCTGATCGTCGAGGTCTGGGACCGCGACACCCGCTACAAAAAGGACCGCCTGGGGACCTGCCCCCGACCCCTGACCTCCGGCCCCCACAGCGAAATCTGTTACCTCAAGTACGGGAGCGTCAGCTTTGACTTCACCTTCACCTGCGGGCCCCATCTGGGTGGGGCCACCTGCCAAGATTACGTGGCCCGCCCCGAAGGACCGGCCTTCACCTCGCGCCTGGGGGACGTCCGGTCCTCCCTTTGGCCCGTCTCCCCCGTGCCCTCTGCCTCCAAAGGAGCTCGCCCTTCACTCCAATTCCCCTGACCTTCACCCTTTCATCGCCATTGCTTCCCCCCAATTCCCTCCCCCTCAAGGAGCTCGCCCCTCAGTCACATTCCCCTGACCTTTAACCTTGCACACCCATTGCCCCCCCATGTCTTCTCCCTCAAAGGGCTCGCCCCTCAGTCCCATTCCCCTGACTTTTACCCTTTCACACCCATTGCCCCCCCATGCCTTCTCCCTCAAGGAGCTCCCCCTTCAGTCCTATTCCGCTGAACTTTACCCTTTCACCCCCATCGCCCCGTCCTTGAAGCAGCTCATTCTCATTCCCTTGCCCTTCCCCCATTTGCTATTCTTGTTCTGTCAGCCTCTGAGAGAGCCCCATGGGTGATGAAACTTCCCGGTCGCAACGGGTGTGAGTGCCTCGGCCCAAAACCCAGCCCCCACTAGTTTTGCTTTGCGGAGTTATCAGTATTATTTTGCGCTATCCTGCTTCTCGTTTCACCTTTAATGTTGAAGCCGGGTTCAGCAGGGCGTTGATATAAAATGGGATTTCTGCCTCGTCAGCTTAGGGTGGGGAATCGGAGGAAGAGGCACTCCCAAGTTGAGACCTCCCCCCGCCGCTCCTCACTGCCCGCCAACCCTGCCGCACTCAGCAAGCGATTCCTGGCTACTAACTGTGTCAGAGAGAAGATGCAGCCATCAGTCTGGGGCCTGAATCCAATTAAGTTCAACTTACTCGCTTTGAGCTCGTCGTCATTTGCAGATTCACTTTGTCTGAAGTCCGTCAACTCAGGAAGCGACTCAAAACGAACAGATTTTCGATGAATTGCGATGGATACATTCAACAACTTGGAGACACCCAGCCAGGTCTGTAACCCATGTCCTACGTCTTGCGATTCGACCGTGGCACTATATCGTAGGAGCACCGTAGGTCTCATTCTATGCTTGAAGCTTTGTGCAACAGGAGAAGCTTTGGAACTTTTAGCTTTATCGAATGGAAGGCATTACATCAAGCGGCATAGCATAATCAATAAAAATCTTTCGGATTTGCATTTGTATAATCGTATTTTCTCCCAATAAATTCGATTAAGCGACATTTAACATGCATCGTGTTTCATCTGTCGGCGTCGTGTGCTCTGCCGGTAGGATCTGGAGAGGTGCGGGAATGATGACGAGGACCTTTGGGGTGCTACCCCGTGCGGATAAAAGGGTTTCTTCTTGGGCTGACCGTGGGAGGGGTGCAGAGCTTGTCGGAGCACGAATCGGCAGCAGTGCGGAGCTCAGTACAATTCCAGGCACACTGCAACTGCCCATCGGAACCGGGTGGCAAATCCTGGATCTTCACGGGTGAGCTGAACCAGTCATTTCTGGAAGAAAATTTAACCAGGAGGTGCGTCACGCTGAGGCAGCAGACCCGTCCTCAACCACTCCCCCGAATCCACAAAAGCGCAAAGTGTAGTGGGGACCACTCCATGGAACAGAGCAACCTGCTTTAAAAGGGGTCCCTGATGGTGAGACTCTCTCTTTAAAAGGGGTCCCTGATGGTGAGACTCTCTCTTTAAAAGGGGTCCCTGATGGTGAGACTCTCTCTTTAAAAGGGGTCCCTGATGGTGAGACTCTCTCTTTAAAAGGGGTCCCTGATGGTGAGACTCTCTCTTTAAAAGGGGTCCCTGATGGTGAGACTCTCTCTTTAAAAGGGGTCCCTGATGGTGAGACTCTCTCTTTAAAAGGGGTCCCTGATGGTGAGACTCTCTCTTTAAAAGGGGTCCCTGATGGTGAGACTCTCTCTTTAAAAGGGGTCCCTGATGATGAGACTCTCTCTTTAAAAGGGGTCCCTGATGGTGAGACTCTCTCTTTAAAAGGGGTCCCTGATGGTGAGACTCTCTCTTTAAAAGGGGTCCCTGATGATGAGACTCTCTCTTTAAAAGGGGTCCCTGATGGTGAGACTCTCTCTTTAAAAGGGGTCCCTGATGGTGAGACTCTCTCTTTAAAAGGGGTCCCTGATGGAGAGACTCTCTCTTTAAAAGGGGTCCCTGATGGAGAGACTCTCTCTTTAAAAGGGGTCCCTGATGGTGAGACTCCCTCTTTAAAAGGGGTCCCTGATGGTGAGACTCCCTCTTTAAAAGGGGTCCCTGATGGTGAGACTCCCTCTTTAAAAGGGGTCCCTGATGGTGAGACTCCCTCTTTAAAAGGGGTCCCTGGTGGTGAGACTCTATCTTTAAAAGGGGTCCCTGATGGTGAGACTCTCTCTTTAAAAGGGGTCCCTGATGGTGAGACTCTCTCTTTAAAAGGGGTCCCTGATGGTGAGACTCTCTCTATAAAAGGGGTCCCTGATGGTGAGACTCCCTCTTTAAAAGGGGTCCCTGATGGTGAGACTCTCTCTTTAAAAGGGGTCCCTGATGGAGAGACTCTCTCTTTAAAAGGGGTCCCTGATGGTGAGACACCCTCTTTAAAAGGGGTCCCTGATGGTGAGACTCCCTCTTTAAAAGGGGTTCCAGATGGAGAGACTCTGGCCTAGAAATTGGGTTGTGGGCTCGCCAGGGCTGTAGCGCCAGAAATTTTGCGCCAGCGTTAATGCGGCAGCGCCCGACGAAAATTCGGTTGCGCCGGCCTCAGAGGGCGGCGGGCGCTAAAGGAGGGTTTTAGCGCCTGAAAACAGGCGTTGAATTGGGTTTCCCGGCACTAATCCCCCGCTGCGGCACCCGATGTGGTGCGGCAGGCTGGGGAACTGCAGGCCACCTCCTTCTGTTAAGGAGGAGCTGCCTGCAGCCGACAACTGTCCGGCGGATTCCCCGGACATCTGAGCCCGGCACCTCGGGAAAGTGCCGGGCTCGCAGCACACACTCATCAGGGCCGCGGGGGGGGGTGATGCAGGAGTCCGGGAAGGGAGGTGCGGGCAGGCGGCCGCCGGGAACGCGGCCGGCCGCCGCTCCACCTTTATGCGCCGGCGCAAAGGCGTGTAAGAACACTTTTCACATTCGTTAGTTGCGCCTGCCACGGGCGAGGCGGGCGCAACTGAATTTGGGCTTGGGGCCGGGTTACCACGGCAACCGGGATGCTGCGCACACCGATGACGTCATCAGTGCCGGCGCAGCGCTACCGGCTAACGCCAATGGTAAGGCCCAAGTCAATTTGCAAAATGGCTATCAGTCCGGCGCAAGGCCCTCTAGCGGCACTAATTGGGCGCTAAGCCCACTCAATTTCTAGGCCAGGGGTCCCTGATGGTGAGACTTGTTCATTAAAAGGGATCCCTGATGGAGAGACTCTATCATTAAAAGGAGTCCCTGATTCTGAGACTCCCGCTTTAAAAGGGGTCCCTGATGGGGAGATTCCCTCTTTAAAAGGGGTCCTTGATTGTGAGACTCCTTCTTTAAAAGGGATCCCTGATGGAGAGACACTCTCTTTAAAAGGGGTCCCTGATTGTGAGACTCTCTCTTTAAAAGGGGTCCCTGATGGAGAGACTCTCTCTTTAAAAGGGGTCCCTGATGGTGAAATTCTCTCTTTAAAAGGGGTCCCTGATGGTGAGACTCTCTCTTTAAAAGGGGTCACTGATAGTGAGATTCTCCCTTTAAAAGGGGTCCTGATGGTGAGGCTCTCACGTTAAAAGGGGTCCCTGATGGTGAGACACTCTCTTTAAAAGGGGTCCCTGATGGTGAGACTCCCTCTTTAAAAGGGGTCCCTTATGGTGAGACTCCCTCTTTAAAAGGGGTCCCTGATGGTGAGACTCTCTCTTTAAAAGGATTCCCTGATGGTGAGACTCTCTCTTTAAAAGGATTCCCTGATGGTGAGACACTCTCTTTAAAAGGGGTCCCTGATGGTGAGACTCTCTCTTTAAAAGGAGTCCCTGATTCTGAGACTCTCGCTTTAAAAGGGGTCCCTGATGGTGAGACTCTCTCTTTAAAAGGAGTCCCTGATTCTGAGACTCTCGCTTTAAAAGGGGTCCCTGATGGTGAGACTCTCTCTTTAAAAGGATTCCCTGATGGAGAGACTCTCTCTTTAAAAGGGGTCCCTGATGGTGAGACTCTCTCTTTAAAAGGAGTCCCTGATTCTGAGACTCTCGCTTTAAAAGGGGTCCCTGATGGTGAGACTCTCTCTTTAAAAGGGGTCCCTGATGGTGAGACTCCCTCTTTAAAAGGGGTCCCTAATGGTGAGACTCAATCTTTAAAAAGGGTCCCTGATGGTGAGACTCTCACTTTAAAAGGGGTCCCTGATGGTGAGACTCTCTGTTTAAAGGGGTCCCTGATGGAGAGACTCTCACTTTAAAAGGGGTCCCTGATGGTGAGACACTCTCTTTAAAAGGGGTCCCTGATGGTGAGACACTCTCTTTAAAATGTGTCCCTGATGGTGAGACTCTCTGTTTAAAGGGGTCCCTGATGGAGAGACTCTCACTTTAAAAGGGGTCCCTGATGGTGAGACTCTCTGTTTAAAGGGGTCCCTGATGGAGAGACTGTCTCTTTAAAAGGGATCCCTGATGGTGAAGTTCTCTCTTTAAAAGGGGTCCCTGATGCTGAGATACCCTCTTTAAAAGGTGTCCCTGATGGTGAGACTCTCCTTTTAAAAGGGATCCATGATGGTGAGACTCTCTCTTTAAAAGGGGTCCCTGATGGTGAGGCTCTAATTTTAAAAGGGGTCCCTGATGGTGAGACTCTCTCTTTAAAAGGGGTCCCTGATGGTGAGGCTCTAATTTTAAAAGGGGTCCCTGATGGTGAGACTCTCTCTTTAAAAGGGGTCCCTGATGGTGAGACTCCCTCTTTAAAAGGGTCCCTGATGGTGAGACTCTCTCTTTAAAAGGGTCCCTGATGGTGAGACTTTCTCTTTAAAAGGGGTCCCTGATGGTGAGACTCTCTCATTAAAAGGGTTCCCTGATGGTGAGACTCTCCTTTTAAAAGGGATCCATGATGGTGAGACTCTCTCTTTAAAAGGGTCCCTGATGGTGAGACTCTCTCTTTAAAAGGGGCCCCTGATGGTGAGACTCTCTCTTTAAAAGGGGTCCCTGATGGTGAGACTCTCTCTTTCAAAGGAGTCCCTGATGGTGAGATCCCCTCTTCAAAAGGGGTCTCTGATGGGGAGCCTCCCTCTTTAAAATGGGTCCCTGATGGTGAGACTCTCTCTTTAAAAGGGGTCCCTGATGGAGAGACTCTCTCATTAAAAGGGATCCCTGATGGAGAGACTCCCTCTTTAAAAGGGGTCCCTGATGGTGAGACTCTCTCTTTAAAAGGGGTCCCTGATGGTGAGACTCCCTCTTTAAAAGGGGTCCCTGATCGTGAGACTCTCTCTTTAAAAGGGGTCCCTGGTGGAGAGAATCCCTCTTTAAAAGGGGCCCCTGATGGTGAGACTCTCTCTTTAAAAGGGGTCCCTGATGGTGAGACTCTCTCTTTAAAAGGGGTCCCTGATGGTGAGACTCTCTCTTTAAAATGGGTCCCTGATGGTGAGATACCCTCTTTAAAAGGTGTCCCTGATGGTGAGACTCTCTCTTTAAAAGGGGTCCCTGATGGTGAGACTCCCTCTTTTAAAGGGGTCCCTGATGGTGAGACTCTCTCTTTAAAAGTGGTCCCTGATGGTGAGACTCTCTCTTTAAAAGGGGTCCCTGATGGTGAGACTCTCTCTTTAAAAGGGGACAATGATGGAGAGACTCCCTCTTTTAATGGGGTCCCTGATGGTGAGACTCTCTCTTTAAAAGGGGTCCCTGATGGTGAGACTCTCTCTTTAAAAGGGGTCCCTGATGGTGAGACTCCCTCTTTAAAATGTGTCCCTGATGGTGAGACTCTCTCTTTAAAAGGGGTCCCTGATGGTGAGACTCTCCTTTTAAAAGGGGTCCCTGATGGTGAGGCTCTAATTTTAAAAGGGGTCCCTTATGGTGAGTCTCTCTCTTTAAAAGGGGTCCCTGATGGTGAGACTCTCTCTTTAAAAGGGGTCCCTGATGGTGAGACTCTCTCTTTAAAAGGGGTCCCTGATGGTGAGACTCTCTCTTTAAAATGGGTCCCTGATGGTGAGACTCTCTCGTTAAAAGGGGTCCCTGATGGTGAGACTCTCTCTTTAAAAGGGGTCCCTGATGGTGAGACTCTCTCTTTAAAAGGGGTCCCTGATGGTGAGACTCTCTCTTTAAAAGGGGTCCCTGATGGAGAGACTCTCTCTTTAAAAGGGGTCCCTGATGGTGAGACTCTCTCTTTAAAAGGGGTCCCTGATGGTGAGACTCTCTCTTTAAAAGGGGTCCCTGATGGTGAGACTCTCTCTTTAAAAGGGGTCCCTGATGGTGAGACTCTCTCTTTAAAAGGGGTCCCTGATGGTGAGACTCTCTCTTTAAAAGGCGTCCCTGATGGTGAGACTCTCTCTTTAAAAGGCGTCCCTGATGGTGAGACTCTCTCTTTAAAAGGGGTCCGTCATGGTGAGACTCCCTCTTTAAAAGGGGTCCCTGATGGTGAGACTCCCTCTTTAAAAGGGGTCCCTGATGGTGAGACTCCCTCTTTAAAATGGGTCCCTGATGGTGAGATTCCCTCTTTAAAAGGTGTCCCTGATGGTGAGACTCCCTCTTTAAAAGGGGTCCCTGATGGTGAGACTCTCTGATTAAAAGGGGTCCCTGATGGTGAGTCTCCCTCTTTAAATGGGGTCCCTGATGGTGAGGCTCTCTCTTTAAAAGGGGTCCCTGATGGTGAGATTCTCTCTTTAAAAGGGGTCCCTGATGGTGAGTCTCTCTCTGATTAAATGGGGTCCCTGATGGTGAGTCTCCCTCTTTAAAAGGGGTCCCTGATGGTGAGGCTCTCTCTTTAAAAGGGGTCCCTGATGGTGAGACTCCCTCTTTAAAAGGGGTCCCTGATGGTGAGACTCTCTCTTTAAAAAGGGTCCCTGATGGTGAGACTCCCTCTTTAAAAGGGGTCCCTGATGGTGTAACTCTTTCTTTAAAAGGGGTCCATGATGGTGAGACTCTCTCTTTAAAAGGGGTCCCTGATGGTGAGATTCCCTCTTTAAATGGTGTCCCTGATGGTGAGACTCCCTCTTTAAAAGTGGTCCCTGATGGTGAGACTCTCTCTTTCAAAGGGGTCCCTGATGTAGAGACTCCATCTTTAAAAGTGGCCCCTGATGGTGAGACTCTCTCTTTCAAAGGGGTCCCTGATGTAGAGACTCCCTCTTTAAAAGGGTTCCCTGATGGTGAGTCTCTCTCTTTAAAAGGGGTCCCTGATGGTGAGACTCCCTCTTTAAAAGGGGTCCCTGATCGTGAGACTCTCTCTTTAAAAGGGGTCCCTGGTGGAGAGAATCCCTCTTTAAAAGGGGCCCCTGATGGTGAGACTCTCTCTTTAAAAGGGGTCCCTGATGGTGAGACTCTCTCTTTAAAAGGGGTCCCTGATGGTGTGGCTCTCTCTTTAAAAGGGGTCCCTGATGGTGAGACTCCCTCTTTAAAAGGGGTCCCTGATGGTGAGACTCTCTCTTTAAAAAGGGTCCCTGATGGTGAGACTCACTCTTTAAAAGGGGTCCCTGATGGAGAGACTAACTCTTTTAAAGGGGTCCCTGATGGTGGGACTCTCTCTTTAAAAGGGGTCCCTGATGGTGAGACTCTGGCCTAGAAATTCAGTCTGGACACTTTTGGGGCGCTAAAGTCGGGCGCTCGCTAAAGTTAGCGCCCGCCGGAAAGTGTAGGCCACATCGCCGAAATTCAGTAGAGTTGGCCCTAAGTTTGGCCGAGCGCTGAAACTGGCGTTGAAATGCTGTGTTCCGGCGCTAAGCCGGCGATGCGGCCTTATAACGCCGAAGCCGGGCGCAGCGCAGGTGCGGTCATGTTTTGATTGACAGCAGACACCCTGACGCCGGCCAGCTCTTAAAGGGGGAAGGGTCAACTTTGACTGCTGCCACGCCCTGCATACTGGAGCCCTGCAGCTAGGCCTCAGCACTACTGGTGTGCCAAAATAGCGCCTGGAGCAATGGAGAGGGCCCGTGAGCGAGCGCAGCGCTTCTCAGAGCATGCTCTGAGTGTGCTCATTCATGGTGTGGAGAAGAGAAGAGAGATCCTGTGCCCGGACAGTGGCAGGAAGGCTCCCAGGAGCCAGTACAGGAGAGCCTGGGGCAAAATCGCCCGCAGGGTGTCATCCACCTGTGATGTCCCCAGGAGTGCGGACCAATGCCGCAAGAAGTTCAACGACCTCACTCGGATGGTGAAGGTGAGTACCCTTTCCAGTGTCCCCCTCATCCTTGCATGTGCACCTCACATTATGGGCAAAGGGACCTCAAAGGCCTAATGGGCAGCCCTCCTCCCGCAGCAATGGCACTTGCATGTTCATCAATAGCACTTTCTGCACTTAACACACTGGCCAAGCTATTCGACCATGGGAGGCAGTGCACCCAGCAACAGGGCACCACACTGGCCAAGCTATTCCACCATGGGAGGCAGTGCACCCAGCAACTGGGCACCACACTGTACTTAGAGGCCGTCCTTTCTCTTGCAGGCCAAGCTGGCGAGCAATGTAAGGAGCCAGGCTGTCACTGGTGGAGGCCGTCCCGAGTACCAGGCGCTCACTGATCTGGAGGAGAGCGTGGCACGACTCATGCGTGGCCGGGTGACTGGCCCTGTCGCGATCAGCGAGGCGGACCCTGTACTGGTACCCTCTGGTAAGGACATGACCGGTTGCACCTCTCTCGTTGCCCTCGCGCTTCAGATCTACATCCTTTCCCACTGACCGACAAATGCGCATAATGCACCACTCAGGCCTCCCTCGCTGGCGGCCTGTCCTCACTCTAAAGCTACTCTTGTGCCTTCCTGCTTTCAGCTGGTGAGGAGGAGGTGGTCCCTGAAGCGCAGAGAGCCAGGCCCTTGGAGGAGGAGGACGTCGAGGACCAGGAGGAAGGCGGCACATCGGGGGAACCCTCATCTGCGCCAGGGGATGGCAATGGAGGGGAGACGTCTGGCCTGCAGGAGAGCCAGGGGGAGGTGTTGGAGGGGAGGGCCGAAGCTGGTCCCAGTAGGGTGGACGCACGCGGGAAGGGTCCGGCAGCATGCCAGCCTTCTGCCCAGAGGGGGGAGGTGTTGGAGGGTAGGGCCGAAGCTGGTCCCAGTAGGGTGGACGCACGCGGGAAGGGTCCGGCAGCACGCCAGCCTTCTCCCCAGAGGGGGGAGGTGTTGGAGGGGAGGGCCGAAGCTGGTCCCAGTAGGGTGAACGCACGCGGGAAGGCTCCGGCAGCACGCCGGCCTTCTCCCCAGAGGGGGGAGGTGTTGGAGAGGAGGGCCGAAGCTGGTCCCAGTAGGGTGAACGCACGCGGGAAGGCTCCGGCAGCACGTCGGCCTTCTCCCCAGAGTGGGGAGGTGTTGGAGAGGAGGGCCGAACCTGGCCCAAGTGGGGTCGACGCACGCGGGAAGGGTCGGCCAGCTCGGCGGCCTTCTCCCCGGAGGGAGAGTCCGCCCTCCAGTCCGGACACGGTCCTCGCCCAGGAGGTGCGCGTCCTCGATGAGATGTCGGCGGCGTCTGAGCGGCGCCACCAAGAGTTCATGGGGGTGGTCGAACAGATGCCTCACGCCATTGAGTCCCTGGCTCAGAGTGTGGTGGCTTTCGGGGAATCACAGGCCAGGGGGTTCGAACAACTCACGGCAGCGCACGACAGGGGTGTCCAGCAACTGGCCGCAGCGCACGACAGGGGTGTGCAGCAACTCGCGGCAGCGCAGGACGCGGGTGTGCAGCAACTGGCGGCAGCGCAGGACGCGACTCGCGAGATGAGTGGTGCCGTCCAGACACTGGCAGAGCTGATGCGGGCACATACCAGGGCAGTTCGGGCACTCACTTCTGCCACACTCGCTGTGGCACGGAGGCATCGCCATGGCACCCGCCGCCCTGCTGCAGCACAGCGGTCTGGCCTCCCCCAGATTGCTGCGCTTGCTACACTGCCAGCCCGGCCGAGTGCCAGTGTCTCTGGCGAGCAGCGTGCACCTGCCATCAGCCAGCTTGCCCCCAATGGTGCTGCCGACACTGCCACTCCCCCAGCCAAGGTGCGACGAGCTGCTGCTAAGACTGATGCTGCCCAGCCACAGCTGCAGCAGTCAGCAGGCGGCCCCTCCCGGGCCAGGCCTCGTCTAGGCCGACCCCCAAGGGCATCTGCCGACACGCTTTGTGGCCCTCATGAGCCTTCCCCCAGCCTCACCACACCCGCAGGGCCCAGGTTGAGGCGGAGCAGCAGGTCGGCCAGGGGCCGGAGAAGCCTGTCTAAGGACTCGCCCTCTCGGCACACCCATTAGAGTGTGGTGAGAGCGGTTTCTTTTATATTGGGGGGCTTGTGTTGTGGGGGGCATTATTTTGTTAAGGCCGAGGATCAAGGCATTTTTTGTTTTCATGGGGGTGTCTCTGTTGTGGGGGGGGGGCTTATTTTTGTAAGGCCGCTGTTGAAGGCCTTTTGGATGGGCAAGTTTTGTTAGTCCTCCCCAGGTTTTGGGAGTGACAGATGTTTTTGACTGTTTTTTGGGGGTCTTGTCTGTTTTTCTGTTTCATGTGGAAAGGGCCCTGAGTTTGTGAAATAAAGCTTTTGATTTATTCAGCATGTCCAGGTGTCATGTTTGAAGTGGTTGTTGCGTTAACCGGCTGAGGGCTTGCGGAGCGGCTGCCTCAGGTGCGTTCATTGCCACAGGCCATTCCCTGACAGGGGGCCTAGAAGTGTCGATCAATAAGCCCCCGGCGGACGGCCCTTGGCCCTTGTGGCTCCCTCCTGGGCTAGTCCTCCTCCTCCTCCTCCTCCTCCTCCTCCTGCTCGTCCTCCTGAGGTGGTGGTGCAATGCCAGGTGGCAGTGCCTGACTCCTGCGGATAGCCAGGTTGTGCAGCATGCAGCACACGACGACGAACTGGGAGACTCTATCCGGCGAATACTGAAGAGATCCTCCAGAGCGATCCAGGCAGCGGAACCGTTGCTTGAGGACGCCTATTGTTTGCTCGATGATGTTCCTTGTGGCTTGATGGCTTTCGTTGTATGCCTCCTCCGCTGGGGTCCTGGGCGCGCGGAGCGGGGTCATGAGCCATGTACACAAAGGGTAGCCCTTGTCCCCGATAAGCCATCCCCTTGGTGGAGGCTGTGCCTCGAACATGTCAGCCACAGTAGTCTGGCGCAGGATAAATGCATCGTGGCTGCTTCCTGGGAAGCGGGCATTGACAGCTAGGATGCGCTGCCTGTGGTCACACACCAGCTGTACATTTAGGGAATGGTAGACCTTCCGGTTGCGGTAATCCTCGGCATTGTGGATAGGTGCCCGCATAGCCACATGCGTGCAGTCAATGGCGCCCTGCACCATGGGGAAGCCCGCGATCCTGCCAAATCCGACTGCACGCTGCTCCTGCCTCTGTCGGGTCATGGGGAAGGAGATGAATTGGTGTCTCCTCGTGTAAAGTGCATCGGTGACCTGCCGGATGCAGCGATGCGCGGCGAACTGGGAGATGTTCGCTATGTCCGCAGCAGCGGCTTGGAAGGAGCCGCTTGCATAAAAGTTCAGAGCCACCGTGACCTTCACTTCCACCGAGAGAGACGTCCTGCACATCAGCTGTGGACGCAGATCTGTGTGAAGCAGCTGGCAGATCTCTGCAACCACCTCCCTTCTGAAGCGCAGCCTCTTCACACAATGCGCCGCAGTCATGGTGAGATAGGACACCTGCTGCCGGTATTGCCTGAGTGGGTAAGGCCTACGTTGCCGACGCCTGATGGCCCCTCTGCGTCTAGGCATGGCTGGCCCTCTCTCACAGCGTCTGCGAGCCCTTCGCACACAATACTGCAACTGAGGGTTGGCCCCCCATACAGCCCCCATAATAAAGTTGAGAACAGATAAATCACAATGAATCAAATGTCAAAGCACTGGCCAGAAGCCAAAAATACCTCTCCTATGTTGTCCCAAATCAGTAACCTCTGTCCCTTGGTCTCTGTCCAGAAATCCAAAGCAGTAAAGTCATTGCAGCAAAATGCCTGGGCTTTATAGGTCAGTGTAAGTGCCCTTTAATTTGCGCTCCCCGAGGCCCACAGGGCCTCTTTTGCGTTCCACCTCACAGTTCTTAGCAGCGCCACGCCCACATTGGGCGGGCGAAACTGAATTTCCGGTTTGGGGCGCACAAGCAGCGTTGCACGACGATATGACGTCATAAGCTGCGCGCGCACCTGAGCGGGCGCAAACACTTTGCGACGGCGCTAAATGTCAACTGAATTTGGGCGTCGGCGCAGATCGGACTGCGTACAGGCGCTAAGTGTCTAGCGCCGGTAATATAGCCCTTTTATGGCGTTAGCGGCTGGCGCAACCCACTGAATTTCTAGGCCTCTATCTTTAAAAGGGGTCCCTGATGGTGAGACACTCTCTTTAAAAGGAGTCCCTGATGGTGAGGCTGTCTCTTTAAAAGGGGTCCGTGATGGAGAGACTCCCTCTTTAAAAGGGGTCCCTGACGGTGAGACACTCTCTTTAAAAGGAGTCCCTGATGGTGAGGCTGTCTCTTTAAAAGGGGTCCGTGATGGTGAGATTCTCTCTTTAAAAGGGGTCCCTGATGGAGAGACTCTCTTTAATAAGGGTCCCTGATGGTGAGACTCTCTCTTTAAAAGGGGTCCCTGATGGTGAGACACTCTCTTTAAAAGGGGGCCCTGATGGAGAGACTCTCTCATTAAAAGGGGTCCCTGATGGGGAGATTCTCATTAAAAGGGGTCCCTGATGGAGAGACTCTCTCTTTAAAAGGGGTCCCTGATGGTGAGGCTCTATCTTTAAAAGGGGTCCCTGATGGTGAAGTTCTCTCTTTAAAAGGGGTCCCTGATGGTGAGACTCTCTCTTTAAAAGGGGTCCCTGATGGGGAGATTCTCATTAAAAGGGGTCCCTGATGGAGAGACTCTCTCTTTAAAAGGGGTCCCTGATGGTGAGACTCTCTCTTTAAAAGGGGTCCCTGATGGTGAGACTCTCTCTTTAAAAGGGGTCCCTGATGGTGAGATCCCCTCTTTAAAAGGGGTCCCTGATGGTGAGACTCTCTCTATAAAAGGGGTCCCTGATGGTGAGACTCCCTCTTTAAAAGGGGTCCCTGGTGGTGAGACTCTCTCATTCAAAGGGGTCCCTGATGGTGTGATCCCCTCTTTAAAAGGGGTCTCTGATGGTGAGCCTCCCTCTTTAAAAGGGGTCCCTGATGGTGAGACTCTCTCTTTAAAAGGGGTCACTGATGGAGAGACTCTCTCATTAAAAGGGGTCCCTTATGGTGAGACTCTCTCTTTAAAAGGGGTCCCTGATGGTGAGACTCCCTCTTTAAAAGGGGTCCCTGATGGAGAGACTCTCTCTTTAAAAGGGGTCCCCGATGGTGAGACTCCCTCTTTAAAAGGGGTCCCTGATGGTGAGGCTCTATCTTTAAATGGGGTCCCTGATGGTGAGACTCTGGCTAGAAATTCGGTAGGCTTAGCGCCGCATTTGAGGCGCTAGAGGGCCTAGCGCCGGAGTTATGGCCAGTTCAGAAATTCCCTGGGGCCCTAAATCGGCGTTGCACCGGTAGCGCTGCGCCGGCACCGATGACGTCATCGGTGTGCGCAGCGTCCCGGTTGCCGTGGTAACCCGGCCCCAAGCCGAAATTCAGTTGCGCCCGCCTCGCCCGTGTCAGGCGCAACTAAGACTCTGGCAACAGAGTCTCCCCCCAGTGTGCGCCGGCGCATAAAGGTGGAGCGGCGGCAGGCCGCATTCCCGGCGGCCGCCTTCCCGCACCTCCCTTCCCGGACTCCTGCATTCCCCCCCCGCGGCCCTGATCAGTGTCTGATGCGAGCCCGGCACTTCCCCGAGGTGCCGGGCTCAGATGTCAGGTCAATCCGCCGGGCAGTTGTCGGCTGCAGGCAGCTCCTCCTTAACAGGAGGAGGAGGCCTGCAGTTCCCCCGCCTGCCACACCGCATCGGGTGCCGCAGCGGGGGATTAGCGCCGGGAAATCCAAGTTCACGCCCGTTTTGAGGCGTTAAGGAGGGTTTTAGCGCCCGCCGCCGTCTGAGCCCGGTGCACCCGAATTTTCATCGCGCGCTGCCGCATTACCGCTGGCGCAAACTTTCTGGCGCTACAGCCCTGGCAAGACCAAAACCCAATTTCTAGGCCTCTATCTTTAAAAGGGGTCCCTGATGATGAGACTCTCTCTTTAAAAGCGGTCCCTGATGGTGAGACTCTCTCTTTAAAAGGGGTTCATGATGATGAGACTCTCTCTTTAAAAGGGGTCCCTGATGGCGAGGTCCCCTCTTTAAAAGGGGGCCCTGATGGTGAGACTCTCTCTTTGAAAGGGGTCCCTGATGGTGAGACTCCCTCTTTAAAGGGGTCCCTGATGGTGAGACTCTCTCTTTAAAAGGGGTCCCTGATGGTGAGACTCTCTCTTTAAAAGGGGTCCCTGATGGTTAGACTCTCTCTTTAATAGGGGTCCCTGATGGTGAGACTCTCCTGTTAAAAGGGAACCATGATGGTGAGACTCTTTCTTTAAAAGGGGTCCCTGATGGTGAGACTCCCTCTTTAAAAGGGGTCCCTGATGGTGAGACTCTCTCTTTAAAAGGGATCTCTGATGGTGAGACTCTCTCATTAGAAGGGGTCCCTGATGGTGAGACTCTCACTTTAAAAGGGGTCCCTGATGGAGAGACTCCATCATTAAAAGGGGTCCCTGATGGAGAGATTCTCTCATTAAAAGGTCCCTGATGGAGAGACTCTCTCTTTAAAAGGTGTCACTGATGGAGAGACTCTCTCATTAAAAGGGGTCCCTTATGGTGAGACTCTCTCTTTAAAAGGGGTCCCTGATGCAAAGACTACCTCTTTTAAAAGGGTCCCTGATGGTGAGACTCTCTCATTAAATGGGTCCCTGATGGTGAGACTCTCAATTTAAAAGGGGTCCCTGATGGTGAGACTCTCTCTTTAAAAGGGGTCCCTGATGGTGAGACTCCCTCTTTAAAATGGGTCCCTGATGGAGAGACGCTCTCTTTAAAATGGGTCCCTGATGGTGAGGCTCTATCTTTAAATGGTGTCCCTGATGGTGAGACTCTCTCTTTAAAAGGGGTCCCTGATGATGAGACTCCCTCTTTAATAGCTGTCCCTGATGGTGAGACTCTCTCTTTAAAAGGGGTCCCTGATGGTGAGACTCTCTCTTTAAAAAGGGTTCATGATGATGAGACTCTCTCTTTAAAAGGGGTCCCTGATGGCGAGGTCCCCTATTTAAAAGGGGTCCCTGATGGTGACACTCTCTCTTTAAAAGGGGTCCCTGATGGTGAGACTCCCTCTTTAAAAGGGGTCCCTGATGGTGAGACTCTCCCTTTAAAAGGGGTCCATGATGGTGAGACTCTCTCATTAAAAGGGGTCCCTGATGATGAGACTCTCTCTTTAAAAGGGTCCCTGATGGTGAGACTCCCTCTTTAAAAGAGGTCCCTGATGGTGAGACTCTCTCTTTAAAAGGGGTCCCTGATGGTGAGACTCTCTCTTTAAAAGGGGTCCCTGATGGTGAGACTCTCTCTTTAAAAGGGGTCCCTGATGGTGAGACTCTCTCTTTAAAAGGGGTCCCTGATGGTGAGACTCTCTCTTTAAAAGGGGTCCCTGATGGTGAGACTCTCTCTTTAAAAGGGGTCCCTGATGGTGAGACTCTCTCTTTAAAAGGGGTCCCTGATGGTGAGATCCCCTCTTTAAAAGGGGTCCCTGATGGTGAGACTCTCTCTATAAAAGGGGTCCCTGATGGTGAGACTCCCTCTTTAAAAGGGGTCCCTGGTGGTGAGACTCTCTCATTCAAAGGGGTCCCTGATGGTGTGATCCCCTCTTTAAAAGGGGTCTCTGATGGTGAGCCTCCCTCTTTAAAAGGGGTCCCTGATGGTGAGACTCTCTCTTTAAAAGGGGTCACTGATGGAGAGACTCTCTCATTAAAAGGGGTCCCTTATGGTGAGACTCTCTCTTTAAAAGGGGTCCCTGATGGTGAGACTCCCTCTTTAAAAGGGGTCCCTGATGGAGAGACTCTCTCTTTAAAAGGGGTCCCCGATGGTGAGACTCCCTCTTTAAAAGGGGTCCCTGATGGTGAGGCTCTATCTTTAAATGGGGTCCCTGATGGTGAGACTCTGGCTAGAAATTCGGTAGGCTTAGCGCCGCATTTGAGGCGCTAGAGGGCCTAGCGCCGGAGTTATGGCCAGTTCAGAAATTCCCTGGGGCCCTAAATCGGCGTTGCACCGGTAGCGCTGCGCCGGCACCGATGACGTCATCGGTGTGCGCAGCGTCCCGGTTGCCGTGGTAACCCGGCCCCAAGCCGAAATTCAGTTGCGCCCGCCTCGCCCGTGTCAGGCGCAACTAAGACTCTGGCAACAGAGTCTCCCCCCAGTGTGCGCCGGCGCATAAAGGTGGAGCGGCGGCAGGCCGCATTCCCGGCGGCCGCCTTCCCGCACCTCCCTTCCCGGACTCCTGCATTCCCCCCCCGCGGCCCTGATCAGTGTCTGATGCGAGCCCGGCACTTCCCCGAGGTGCCGGGCTCAGATGTCAGGTCAATCCGCCGGGCAGTTGTCGGCTGCAGGCAGCTCCTCCTTAACAGGAGGAGGAGGCCTGCAGTTCCCCCGCCTGCCACACCGCATCGGGTGCCGCAGCGGGGGATTAGCGCCGGGAAATCCAAGTTCACGCCCGTTTTGAGGCGTTAAGGAGGGTTTTAGCGCCCGCCGCCGTCTGAGCCCGGTGCACCCGAATTTTCATCGCGCGCTGCCGCATTACCGCTGGCGCAAACTTTCTGGCGCTACAGCCCTGGCAAGACCAAAACCCAATTTCTAGGCCTCTATCTTTAAAAGGGGTCCCTGATGATGAGACTCTCTCTTTAAAAGCGGTCCCTGATGGTGAGACTCTCTCTTTAAAAGGGGTTCATGATGATGAGACTCTCTCTTTAAAAGGGGTCCCTGATGGCGAGGTCCCCTCTTTAAAAGGGGGCCCTGATGGTGAGACTCTCTCTTTGAAAGGGGTCCCTGATGGTGAGACTCCCTCTTTAAAGGGGTCCCTGATGGTGAGACTCTCTCTTTAAAAGGGGTCCCTGATGGTGAGACTCTCTCTTTAAAAGGGGTCCCTGATGGTTAGACTCTCTCTTTAATAGGGGTCCCTGATGGTGAGACTCTCCTGTTAAAAGGGAACCATGATGGTGAGACTCTTTCTTTAAAAGGGGTCCCTGATGGTGAGACTCCCTCTTTAAAAGGGGTCCCTGATGGTGAGACTCTCTCTTTAAAAGGGATCTCTGATGGTGAGACTCTCTCATTAGAAGGGGTCCCTGATGGTGAGACTCTCACTTTAAAAGGGGTCCCTGATGGAGAGACTCCATCATTAAAAGGGGTCCCTGATGGAGAGATTCTCTCATTAAAAGGTCCCTGATGGAGAGACTCTCTCTTTAAAAGGTGTCACTGATGGAGAGACTCTCTCATTAAAAGGGGTCCCTTATGGTGAGACTCTCTCTTTAAAAGGGGTCCCTGATGCAAAGACTACCTCTTTTAAAAGGGTCCCTGATGGTGAGACTCTCTCATTAAATGGGTCCCGTATGGTGAGACTCTCTCTTTTACAGGGGTCCCTGATGGTGAGACTCTCTCTTTAAAAGGGGTCCCTGATGGTGAGACTCCCTCTTTAAAATGGGTCCCTGATGGAGAGACGCTCTCTTTAAAATGGGTCCCTGATGGTGAGGCTCTATCTTTAAATGGTGTCCCTGATGGTGAGACTCTCTCTTTAAAAGGGGTCCCTGATGATGAGACTCCCTCTTTAATAGCTGTCCCTGATGGTGAGACTCTCTCTTTAAAAGGGGTCCCTGATGGTGAGACTCTCTCTTTAAAAAGGGTTCATGATGATGAGACTCTCTCTTTAAAAGGGGTCCCTGATGGCGAGGTCCCCTATTTAAAAGGGGTCCCTGATGGTGACACTCTCTCTTTAAAAGGGGTCCCTGATGGTGAGACTCCCTCTTTAAAAGGGGTCCCTGATGGTGAGACTCTCCCTTTAAAAGGGGTCCATGATGGTGAGACTCTCTCATTAAAAGGGGTCCCTGATGATGAGACTCTCTCTTTAAAAGGGTCCCTGATGGTGAGACTCCCTCTTTAAAAGAGGTCCCTGATGGTGAGACTCTCTCTTTAAAAGGGGTCCCTGATGGTGAGACTCTCTCTTTAAAAGGGGTCCCTGATGGTGAGACTCTCTCTTTAAAAGGGGTCCCTGATGGTGAGACTCCCTCTTTAAAAGAGGTCCCTGATGGTGAGACTCTCTCTTTAAAAGGGGTCCCTGATGGTGAGACTCTCTCTTTAAAAGGGGTCCCTGATGGTGAGACTCTCTCTTTAAAAGGGGTCCCTGATGGTGAGACTCTCTCTTTAAAAGGGGTCCCTGATGGTGAGACTATCTCTTTAAAAGGGGTCCCTGATGGTGAGACACTCTCATTAAAAGGGGTCCCTGATGGTGAGACTCTCTCTTTAAAAGGGGTCCCTGATGGTGAGACTCTCTCATTAAAAGGGGTCCCTGATGGTGAGACACTCTCTTTAAAAGGGGTCCCTGATGGTGAGACTCTCTCTTTAAAAGGGGTCCCTGATGGGTAAATTCTCATTAAAAGGGGTCTCTGATGGTGAGCCTCCCTCTTTAAAAGGTGTCACTGATGGTGAGACTCTCTCATTAAAAGGGGTCCCTGATGGTGAGACTCTCTCTTTAAAAGGGGTCCCTGATGCAAAGACTACCTCTTTTAAAAGGGTCCCTGATGGTGAGACTCTCTCATTAAATGGGTCCCGTATGGTGAGACTCTCTCTTTAAAAGGGGTCCCTGATGGTGAGACTCTCTCTTTAAAAGGGGTCCCTGATGGTGAGACTCCCTCTTTAAAATGGGTCCCTGATGGAGAGACTCTCTCTTTAAAAGGGGTCCCTGATGGTGAGACTCTCACTTTAAAAGGGGTCCCCGATGGTGAGACTCTCTCTTTAATAGCGATCCCTGATGGTGAGACTCTCTCTTTAAAAGGGGTCCCTGATGGCGAGGTCCCCTCTTTAAAAGGGGTCCCTGATGGTGACACTCTGTCTTTAAAAGGGGTCCCTGATGGTGAGACTCCCTCTTTAAAAGGGGTCCCTGATGGTGAAACTCTCTCATTAAAAGGGGTCCCTGATGGTGAGACTCTCTCTTTCAAAGGGGTCCCTGATGGTGAGACTCTCTCTTTAAAAGGGATCCCTGAAGGAGAGGCTCTCTCTTTAAAAGGGGTCACTGATGGTGAGACTCCCTCTTTAAAAGGGATCCCTGAAGGAGAGGCTCTCTCTTTAAAAGGGGTCACTGATGGTGAGACTCCCTCTTTAAAAGGGTCCCTGATGGTGAGACCCACTCTTTAAAAAGGGGTCCCTGATGGTGAGACTCTCTCATTGAAATGGGTCCCTGATGGAGAGACTCTCTCGTTAAAAGGGGTCCCTGATGGTGAGACTCTCTCTTTAAAAGGGGTCCCTGATGGAAAGACTACCTTTTTAAAGGGTTCCCTGATGGTGAGACTCTCTCATTAAAGGGGTCCCTGATGGTGAGACTCTCTCTTTAAAAGGGGTCCCTGATGGTGAGACTCCCTCTTTAAATGGGGTTCCTGATGGAGAGACTCCCTCTTTAAAAGTGGTCCCTGATGGTGAGACTCTCACTTTAAAAGGGGCCCCTGATGGTGAGACTCTCTCTTTAAAAGGGGTCCCTGATGGAGAGACTCACTCTTTAAAAGGGGTCCCTGATGGTGAGGCTCTATCATTAAAAGGGGTCCCTGATGGTGAGACTCTCTCTTTAAAAGGGGTCCCTGATGGTGAGACTCTCTCTGTAAAAGGGGTCCCTGATGGTGAGACTCTCTCTTTAAAAGTGGTTCATGATGATGAGACTCTCTCTTTAAAAGTGGTCCCTGATGGTGAGATCCCCTCTTTAAAATGGTCCCTGATGGTTGTAATGATATCAGCAAATAGTGATGTTAATTGCCTGTTTGATTATGATGCCTTACCAGCATGTTTGCATGTATTGATTACCTATGCCTGACCAGCAGAGGTCATGTGACAGAGGCAAGCAGTTTAGTTTCGTTTCGTTTTCGTTCTAGATGCATCACTAGCATGATGTCTCCTGTAAATGCAGTATAAAGAGTTGAACAGACTTTAGATTAAAAGACATTCTCTTTCATAAATGTCTCGTTATTGAACCCACAAAGAAATCAATACATGGTGTCAGAAGTGATTGAAAGAGATGAAGAGAAAAAATCTGCAGTTAAATCAGCTCTCCACAGATTAGCAAGCCAAAAGAGGACATCATTACTTACCATTAGAGAATAGCTAACGAAGTGAAAAATGAAAGGTTTACTCCCACCGGCGACGCTTCAGTTGACAGGTAATGTGGCTGAAAATTGGAGGAGGTTCAAACAACGTGTGGGGTTGTATTTATCAGCAATCGGAGCTGACGAGAAAAGTAATAATAAGAAATCGTCAGTGTTCTTACATGCCGTGGGTGATGAAGCGCTGGAGGTGTATAATAATTTCACATTCGCTGCTGATGGAGACAAAATGAAGTTAGATAAAATAATGGAATAATTTGAGGCCTACTGCATACCTAAACGTAACGTGACATTTGAGAGGCACAGATTTTTCACATGTGTACAGAAAATGGGTGAGACTATTGATCAGTATGTGACTGAACTGAGAAACAGAAGCAAATCGTGTGAATTTGGGGGACTGACAGACTCGCTGATAAAAGACAGACTGGTGTGTGGTATTCCAAATAATGGTCTAAGGGAAAGACTGCTAAGGGAGCAAGAGCTAGACCTGGGAAAAGCCATAGCACTGTGTAGGGCTACAGAGACTGTGAAGTTGCAGGCAAAGGAGCTGTTCAGTGACAGTAGCTGCAACGTGGATGCAGTGAGAATGAACGGATACAAACCGTTTAACAAAAAGAGCGCCAATGTGAAAAAAGAGGCGTGGCCAGCGAACGAAAATGAAAGGGACAATCGAAAGTCATGTAGTCGATGCGGTACACAGCATCCACCAAGAAAGTGTCCAGCATATGGTAAAACATGCAATAGTTGCAACAAAAACAACCATTATGCCCGTTGCTGTAAGAACCAAGTGCAACAAAGCAAGGTCCATACAGTAGATGAAAGCGAGATTGAGGAGTTCAATGTAGATGTTGTGTCTGAAAACAAAGAAGAAAAAAGAGACTGGGTGTTGACACTAAAAGTGAATGACATACATATTCCATTTAAATTGGATACTGGAGCACAAGTTAATGTGATATCAGAGACTGATTTTAAGAAAATTAGACCCAGACCAAAGATACATGGAATAAAAGTGAAAGTGACAGGATACACAGGTACTGATATACCAGTGAAAGGAAGATGCATTGTCAAAGTAACACACAAGGACAGAGAGCACACGCTAGCATTAATCGTGGTGCCAAAGGATGTGCAAGCCATACTAGGTTTAAAAGCCTGTGAGAGACTGAACCTGGTAAAGAGAGTCCTCGTTGGGGAAAGCGAAGGAAAGACAGTCTATGATGAACTGAATGTTGCGTACACACCGGGTAAGCTGATGTATACAGCAGACACGTTGTCCAGAGCTGTTGACCCAGGAGAGCCCGCAAAACAGTGAAAAGACTGATGTACAAGGCAAAAGACAGTGGAACTGACTTCTACCAGAGCATGCTTGTATACCGCACAACGCTGCTCGAGTGTGGTATGTCACCAGCCCAACTCCTTATGGGACGTATGCTAAGGTCAAACCTACCCATCCTGGAGAACCTCCTGAAAACAAAAGAGGGGGAGAAAGTGAGGAAGTTCAAAGGGCAACAGAAAGAAAAGCAAAAGTACTACTATGACAGAGGAACACACAACCTACCTGAACTCCACAATGGTGACCAAGTAAGGTTCAAAGACAAAACAAACATATGGACTCAGAAGGGAACTGCCCTGAGTAAAGTTCAACCAAGATCATACACCATTCAGACAGATGAGGGTGCTGTTCTGAGAAGAAATCGTCGAGATCTTCTCTTGGGACCAGACACAGCAAGTCAGAAGACTGATACTGTTGAACAACCTGATCACACAGCTGAGAAACCATCATCTGAGGCAACAACTCAGATTCAAGGACAATCAATCAGAAAATCCTCAAGACATGTGAAGCCTCCTGAGAGACTCATTGAGCAAATTTAAGGACTATTGTTATAGAAGGAAGTAATGTTATCTTATTCTTTCTTCAAGTTCTAGTGTATTTACATATTTCATGTGAACACACAAAGCAAGGTTAAAAAACCTCGATCATGATAATGATAATGTAAGTTCATTAAGTGTTACAGTTAAAATGCAGATTAATACAAAGAAAACATGTTAGATAAAAGTAAAATACTTTTGTTTTAAGAAAGGGAGATGTAATGATATCAGCAAATAGTGATGTTATTTGCCTGTTTGATTATGATGCCTTACCAGCATGTTTGCATGTATTGATTACTTATGCCTGACCAGCAGAGGTCATGTGACAGAGACAAGCAGTTTAGTTTAGTTTCGTTTTCGTTCTAGATGCATCACTAGCATGATGTCTCCTGTAAATGCTGTATAAAGAGTTGAACAGACTTTAGATTAAAAGACATTCTCTTTCATAAATGTCTCGTCATTGAACCCACAAAGAAATCAATACAATGGTGAGACTCTCTCTTTAAAAGGGGTCCCTGATTGTGAGACCCCCTCTTTAAAAGGGGTCCCTGATGGTGAGAGTCTCTCTTTAAAAGGGGTCCCTGACGGAGAGACTCTTTAATTAAAAGGGGTCCCAGATGGTGAGACTCCCTCTTTTAAAGGGATCCCTGCTGGTGAGATAAAAGTGGTCCTAGATGGTGAGACACCCTCTTTCAAAGGGATCCCTGCTGGTGAGACTCTCTCTTTAAAAGGGGTCCCTGATGGTGATACTCTCTCTTTAAAACAGATCCCTGATGGTGAGACTCTCTCATTAATAGGGGTCCCTGATGGAGAGACTCTCTATTTAAAAGGGTTCCCTGATGGTGAGACTCTCTCTTTAAAAGGGGTCCCTGACGGTGAGACTCTCACTTTAAAAGGGGTCCCTGATGGTGAGACTCTCTCATTAAAAGGGGTCCCTGATGGTGAGACTCTCTCTTTGAAGGGGTCCCTGATGGTGAGACTCTCACTTTAAAAGGGGTCCCTGATGGTAAGACTCTCTCTTTAAAAGGGGTCCCTGATGGTGAGACTCTCTCTTTAAAAGGGGTCCCTGATGGTGAGACTCTCAATTTCAAAGGGGTCTCTGATGGTGAGATCCTCTCGTTAAAATGGGTCCCTGATGGTGAGACTCTCTCTTTAAAAGGGGTCCGTGATGGTGAGACTCTCTCTTTAAAAGGGATCCCTGATGGTGAGACTCTCTCTTTAAAAGGGGCCCCTGATGGAGAGACTCTCTCTTTAAAAGGGGTCCCTGATGGAGAGGCTCTCTCATTAAAAGGGGTCCCTTATGGTGAGACTCTCTCTTTAAAAGGGGCTCCTGATAGTGAGACTCCCTCTTTAAAAGGGGTCCCTGATGGAAAGACTACCTCTTTTAAAAGGGTCCCTGATGGTGAGACTCTCTCATTAAAGGGGTCCCGTATGGTGAGATTCTCTCGTTTAAAGGGGGCCCTGATGGTGAGTCTCTCTCTTTAAAAGGGGTCCCTGATGGTGAGACTCTCCTGTTAAAAGGGAACCATGATGGTGAGACTCTTTATTTAAAAGGGGTCCCTGATGGTGAGACTCTCTCTTTAAAAGGGGTCCCTGATGGTGAGACTCCCTCTTTAAAAGGGGTCCCTGATGGTGAGACTCTCTCTTTAAAAGGGATCCCTGATGGTGCGACTCTCTCTTTAAAAGGGATCCCTGATGGTGAGACTCCCTCTTTTAAAAGGGTCCCTGATGGTGAGACTCTCTCATTAAAGTGGTCCCGTATGGTGAGATTCTCTCGTTTAAAGGGGGCCCTGATGGTGAGTCTCTCTCTTTAAAAGGGGTCCCTGATGGTGAGACTCTCCTGTTAAAAGGGAACCATGATGGTGAGACTCTTTCTTTAAAAGGGGTCCCTGATGGTGAGACTCTCTCTTTAAAAGGGGTCCCTGATGGTGAGACTCCCTCTTTAAAAGGGGTCCCTGATGGTGAGACTCTCTCTTTAAAAGGGATCCCTGATGGTGAGACTCTCACTTTAAAAGGGGTCCCTGATGGTGCGACTCTCTCTTTAAAAGGGATCCCTGATGGTGAGACGCTCTCTTTAAAAGGGATCCCTGATGGTGAGACTCCCTCTTTAAAATGGTTCCCTGATGGTGAGACTCTCTCTTTAAAAGGGGTCCCTGATGGAGAGACTCCATCATTAAAAGGGGTGCTTGATGGAGAGACTCTCTCTTTAAAAGGGTCCCTGATGGTGAGACTCTCTCTTTAAAAGGGGTCCCTGATGGTTAGACTCTCTCTTTAAAAGGGGTCCCTGATGGAAAGACTACCTTTTTTAAAGGGTTCCCTGATGGTGAGACTCTCTCATTAAAGGGGTCCCTGATGGTGAAACTCTCTCTTTAAAAGGGGTCCCTGATGGTTAGACTCTCTCTTTAAAAGGGGTCCCTGATGGAAAGACTACCTTTTCTAAAGGGTTCCCTGATGGTGAGACTCTCTCATTAAAGGGGTCCCTGATGGTGAGATTCTCTCCTTAAAAGGGGTCCCTGATGGTGAGACTCCCTCTTTAAAAGGGGTTCCTGATGGAGAGACTCTCTCTTTAAAAGTGGTCCCTGATGGTGAGACTCTCACTTTAAAAGGGGCCCCTGATGGTGAGACTCTCTCTTTAAAAGGTGTCCCTGATGGAGAGACTCACTCTTTAAAAGGGGTCCCTGATGGTGAGACTCTCTCTTTAAAAGGGGTCCCTGATGGTGAGACTCTCTCTGTAAAAGTGGTCCCTGATGGTGAGACTCTCTCTTTAAAAGTGGTTCATGATGATGAGACTCTCTCTTTAAAAGTGGTCCCTAATGGTGAGATCCCCTCTTTAAAAGGGTCCCTGATGGTTGTAATTATATCAGCAAATAGTGATGTTTATTGCCTGTTTGATTATGATGCCTTACCAGCATGTTTGCATGTATTGATTACGTATGCCTGACCAGCAGAGGTCATGTGACAGAGACAAGCAGTTTAGTTTAGTTTCGTTTTCGTTCTAGATGCATCACTAGCATGATGTCTCCTGTAAATGCAGTATAAAGAGTTGAACAGACTTTAGATTAAAAGACATTCTCTTTCATAAATGTCTCGTCATTGAACCCACAAAGAAATCAATACATGGTGTCAGAAGTGATTGAAAGAGATGAAGAGAAAAAACCTGCAGTTAAATCAGCTCTCCACAGATTAGCAAGCCAAAAGAGGACATCATTACTTACCATTAGAGAATAGCTAACGAAGTGAAAAATGGAAGGTTTACTCCCACCGGCGACGCTTCAGTTGACAGGTAATGTGGCTGAAAATTGGAGGAGGTTCAAACAACATGTGGGGTTGTATTTATCAGCAATCGGAGATGACGAGAAAAGTAATAATAAGAAATCGTCAGTGTTCTTACATGTCGTGGGTGATGAAGCGCTGGAGGTGTATAATAATTTCACATTCGCTGCTGATGGAGACAAAATGAAGTTAGATAAAATAATGGAATAATTTGAGGCCTACTGCATACCTAAACGTAACGTGACATTTGAGAGGCACAGATTTTTCACATGTGTACAGAAAACGGGTGGGACTATTGATCAGCATGTGACTGAACTGAGAAACAGAAGCAAATCGTGTGAATTTGGGGGACTGACAGACTCGCTGATAAAAGACAGACTGGTGTGTGGTATTCCAAATAATGGTCTAAGGGAAAGACTGCTAAGAGAGCAAGAGCTAGACCTGGGAAAAGCCATAGCACTGTGCAGGGCTACAGAGACTGTGAAGTTGCAGGCAAAGGAGCTGTTCAGTGACAGTAGCTGCAACGTGGATGCAGTGAGAATGAACGGATACAAACCGTTTAACAAAAAGAGCGTCAATGTGAAAAAAGAGGCGTGGCCAGCGAACGAAAATGAAAGGGACAATCGAAAGTCATGTAGTTGATGCGGTACACAGCATCCACCAAGAAAGTGTCCAGCATATGGTAAAACATGCAATAGTTGCAACAAAAACAACCATTATGCCCGTTGCTGTAAGAACCAAGTGCAACAAAGCAAGGTCCATACAGTAGACGAAAGCGAGATTGGGGAGTTCAATGTAGATGTTGTGTCTGAAAACAAAGAAGAAAAAAGAGACTGGGTGTTGACACTAAAAGTGAATGACATACATATTCCATTTAAATTGGATACTGGAGCACAAGTTAATGTGATATCAGAGACTGATTTTAAGAAAATTAGACCCAGACCAAAGATACATGGAATAAAAGTGAAAGTGACAGGATACACAGGTACTGATATACCAGTGAAAGGAAGATGCATTGTCAAAGTAACACACAAGGACAGAGAGCACACGCTAGCATTAATCGTGGTGCCAAAGGATGTGCAAGCCATACTAGGTTTAAAAGCCTGTGAGAGACTGAACCTGGTAAAGAGAGTCCTCGTTGGGGAAAGCGAAGGAGAGACAGTCTATGATGAACTGAATGTTGCGTACACACCGGGTAAGCTGATGTATACAGCAGACACGTTGTCCAGAGCTGTTGACCCAGGAGAGCCCGCAAAACAGTGAAAAGACTGATGTACAAGGCAAAAGACAGTGGAACTGACTTCTACCAGAGCATGCTTGTATACCGCACAACGCTGCTCGAGTGTGGTATGTCACCAGCTCAACTCCTTATGGGACGTATGCTAAGGTCAAACCTACCCATCCTGGAGAACCTCCTGAAAACAAAAGAGGGGGAGAAAGTGAGGAAGTTCAAAGAGCAACAGAAAGAAAAGCAAAAGTACTACTATGACAGAGGAACACAAAACCTACCTGAACTCCACAATGGTGACCAAGTAAGGTTCAAAGACAAAACAAACATATGGACTCAGAAGGGAACTGTCCTGAGTAAAGTTCAACCAAGATCATACACCATTCAGACAGATGAGGGTGCTGTTCTGAGAAGAAATCGTCGAGATCTTCTCTTGGGACCAGCCACAGCAAGTCAGAAGACTGATACTGTTGAACAACCTGATCACACAGCTGAGAAACCATCATCTGAGGCAACAACTCAGATTCAAGGACAATCAATCAGAAAATCCTCAAGACACGTGAAGCCTCCTGAGAGACTCATTGAGCAAATTTAAGGACTATTGTTATAGAAGGAAGTAATGTTATCTTATTCTTTCTTCAAGTTCTAGTGTATTTACATATTTCAGGTGAACACACAAAGCAAGGTTAAAAAACCTCGATCATGATAATGATAATGTAAGTTCATTAAGTGTTACAGTTAAAATGCAGATTAATACAAAGAAAACATGTTAGATAAAAGTAAAATACTTTTGTTTTAAGAAAGGGAGATGTAATGATATCAGCAAATAGTGATGTTATTTGCCTGTTTGATTATGATGCCTTACCAGCATGTTTACATATATTGATTACTTATGCCTGACCAGCAGAGGTCAGGTGACAGAGACAAGCAGTTTAGTTTCGTTTCGTTTTCGTTCTAGATGCATCACTAGCATGATGTCTCCTGTAAATGCTGTATAAAGAGTTGAACAGACTTTAGATTAAAAGACATTCTCTTTCATAAATGTCTCGTCATTGAACCCACAAAGAAATCAATACAATGGTGAGACTCTCTCTTTAAAAGGGGTCCCTGATTGTGAGACCCCCTCTTTAAAAGGGGTCCCTGATGGTGAGAGTCTCTCTTTAAAAGGGGTCCGTGACGGAGAGACTCTTTAATTAAAAGGGGTCCCAGATGGTGAGACTCTCACTTTAAAAGGGGTCCCTGATGGTTAGACTCTCTCTTTAAAAGGGGTCCCTGATGGAGAGACTCACTCTTTAAAATGGGTCCCTGATGGTGAGGCTCTATCTTTAAATGGGGTCCCTGATGGTGAGACTCTAACTTTAAAAGGGATCCCTGATGTTGAGACTCTGTCTTTAAAAGCGATCCCTGATGGTGAGACTCTCTCTTTAAAAGGGGTTCATGATGATGAGACTCTCTCTTTAAAAGGGGTCCCTGATGGTGAGACTCTCCCTTTAAAAGGGATCCTTGATGGTAAGACTCTCTCATTAAAAGGGGTCCCTGATGGTGAGACTCTCTCTTTCAAAGGGGTCCCTGATGGTGATATCCCCACTTTAAAAGGAGTCTCTGATGGTGAGACTCCCTCTTTAAAAGGGATCCCTGAAGGAGAGACTCTCTCTTTAAAAGGGATTTCTGATGGTGAGACTCCCTCTTTAAAAGGGTTCCCTGATGGTGAGGCTCTCTCTTTAAAAGGGGTCACTGATGGTGAGACTCCCTCTTTAAAAGGGTCCCTGATGGTGAGACCCACTCTTTAAAAGGGGTC
Organism: Somniosus microcephalus; assembly: GCF_052327205.1. Taxonomy (NCBI): domain Eukaryota; kingdom Metazoa; phylum Chordata; class Chondrichthyes; order Squaliformes; family Somniosidae; genus Somniosus; species Somniosus microcephalus. The sequence goes on from NW_028225179.1 coordinate 46,564,630, forward strand.
CCTGATGGTGAGACACTCTCTTTGAAATGGGTCCCTGATGGAGAGAATACCTCTTTAAAAGGGTCCCTGATGGTGAGACTCTCTCTTTAAAAGGGGTCCCTGATGGTAAGACTCTCTCTTTAAAAGGGGTCCCTGATGGAAAGACTACCTTTTTTAAAGGGTTCCCTGATGGTGAGACTCTCTCATTAAAGGGGTCCCTGATGGTGAGACTCTCTCTTTAAAAGGGGTCCCTGATGGTGAGACTCCATCTTTAAAAGGGGTTCCTGATGGAGAGACTCTCTCTTTAAAAGTGGTCCCTGATGGTGAGACTCTCACTTTAAAAGGGGCCCCTGATGGTGAGACTCTCTCTTTAAAAGGGGTCCCTGATGGAGAGACTCACTCTTTAAAAGGGGTCCCTGATGGTGAGGCTCTATCATTTAAAGGGGTCCCTGATGGTGAGACTCTCTCTTTAAACGGGGTCCCTGATGGTGAGACTCTCTCTGTAAAAGGGGTCCCTGATGGTGAGACTCTCTCTTTAAAAGTGGTTCATGATGATGAGACTCTCTCTTTAAAAGTGGTCCCTGATGGTGAGATCCCCTCTTTAAAAGGGTCCATGATTGTTGTAATGATATCAGCAAATAGTGATGTTAATTGCCTGTTTGATTATGATGCCTTACCAGCATGTTTGCATGTATTGATTATGTATGCCTGACCAGCAGAGGTCATGTGACAGAGACAAGCAGTTTAGTTTAGTTTCGTTTTCGTTCTAGATGCATCACTAGCATGATGTCTCCTGTAAATGCAGTATAAAGAGTTGAACAGGCTTTAGATTAAAAGACATTCTCTTTCATAAATGTCTCGTCATTGAACCCACAAAGAAATCAATACATGGTGTCAGAAGTGATTGAAAGAGATGAAGAGAAAAAATCTGCAGTTAAATCAGCTCTCCACAGATTAGCAAGCCGAAAGAGGACATCATTACTTACCATTAGAGAATAGCTAATGAAGTGAAAAATGGAAGATTTACTCCCACCGGTGACGCTTCAGTTGACAGGTAATGTGGCTGAAAATTGGAGGAGGTTCAAACAATGTGTGGGGTTGTATTTATCAGCAATCGGAGCTGACGAGAAAAGTAATAATAAGAAATCGTCAGTGTTCTTACATGTTGTGGCATAGTGGTTAGCACTGTTGCCTCCCAGCGCCAGGGACCCGGGTTCGAATCCGGCCTCGGGCGACTCTCTGTGTGGAGTTTGCACATTCTCCCCGTGTTTGCGTGGGTTTTCTCCGGGTGCTCCGGTTTCCTCCCACAGTCCAAAGATGTGCGGGTTAAGTTGATTGGCTATGATAAATTGACCCTTAGTGTTAGGGGGATTAAATACGTGGGGTTACAGGGATAGAGTGGGAAATGTGTTGGTGTAGGGGTTACGGGGATCGGGTGGGATATGTGTCGGTGCAGGCTCGATGGGCCGAAATAGCCTCTATCTGCACTGTGGGGTTCCCGTGATTCTGTGATTCTGTGATGTCGTGGGTGATGAAGCGCTGGAGGTGTATAATAATTTCACATTCGCTGCTGATGGAGACAAAATGAAGTTAGATAAAATAATGGAATAATTTGAGGCCTACTGCATACCTAAACGTAACGTGACGTTTGAGAGGCACAGATTTTTCACATGTGTACAGAAAACGGGTGAGACTATTGATCAGTATGTGACTGAACTGAGAAACAGAAGCAAATCGTGTGAATTTGGGCGACTGAAAGACTCGCTGATAAAAGACAGACTGGTGTGTGGTATTCCAGATAATGGTCTAAGGGAAAGACTGCTAAGAGAGCAAGAGCTGGACCTGGGAAAAGCCATAGCACTGTGTAGGGCTACAGAGACTGTGAAGTTGCAGGCAAAAGAACCGTTCAGTGACAGTAGCTGCAACGTGGATGCAGTGAGAATGAACGGATACAAACCGTTTAACAAAAAGAGCGCCAATGTGAAAAAAGAGGCGTGGCCAGCGAACGAAAATGAAAGGGACAATCGAAAGTCATGTAGTCGATGCGGTACACAGCATCCACCAAGAAAGTGTCCAGCATATGGTAAAACATGCAATAGTTGCAACAAAAACAACCATTATGCCCGTTGCTGTAAGAACCAAGTGCAACAAAGCAAGGTCCATACAGTAGATGAAAGCAAGGTTGAGGAGTTCAATGTAGATGTTGTGTCTGAAAACAAAGAAGAAAAAAGAGACTGGGTGTTGACACTAAAAGTGAATGACATACATATTCCATTTAAATTGGATACTGGAGCACAAGTTAATGTGATATCAGAGACTGATTTTAAGAAAATTAGACCCAGACCAAAGATACATGGAATAAAAGTGAAAGTGACAGGATACACAGGTACTGATATACCAGTGAAAGGAAGATGCATTGTCAAAGTAACACACAAGGACAGAGAGCACACGCTAGCATTAATCGTGGTGCCAAAGGATGTGCAAGCCATACTAGGTTTAAAAGCCTGTGAGAGACTGAACCTGGTAAAGAGAGTCCTCGTTGGGGAAAGCGAAGGAGAGACAGTCTATGATGAACTGAATGTTGCGTTCACACCGGGTAAGCTGATGTATACAGCAGACACGTTGTCCAGAGCTGTTGACCCAGGAGAGCCCGCAAAACAGTGAAAAGACTGATGTACAAGGCAAAAGACAGTGGAACTGACTTCTACCAGAGCATGCTTGTATACCGCACAACGTTGCTCGAGTGTGGTATGTCACCAGCCCAACTCCTTATGGGACGTATGCTAAGGTCAAACCTACCCATCCTGGAGAACCTCCTGAAAACAAAAGAGGGGGAGAAAGTGAGGAAGTTCAAAGAGCAACAGAAAGAAAAGCAAAAGTACTACTATGACAGAGGAACACAAAACCTACCTGAACTCCACAATGGTGACCAAGTAAGGTTCAAAGACAAAACAAACATATGGACTCAGAAGGGAACTGTCCTGAGTAAAGTTCAACCAAGATCATACACCATTCAGACAGATGAGGGTGCTGTTCTGAGAAGAAATCGTCGAGATCTTCTCTTGGGACCAGCCACAGCAAGTCAGAAGACTGATACTGTTGAACAACCTGATCACACAGCTGAGAAACCATCATCTGAGGCAACAACTCAGATTCAAGGACAATCAATCAGAAAATCCTCAAGACACGTGAAGCCTCCTGAGAGACTCATTGAGCAAATTTAAGGACTATTGTTATAGAAGGAAGTAATGTTATCTTATTCTTTCTTCAAGTTCTAGTGTATTTACATATTTCATGTGAACACACAAAGCAAGGTTAAAAAACCTCGATCATGATAATGATAATGTAAGTTCATTAAGTGTTACAGTTAAAATGCAGATTAATACAAAGAAAACATGTTAGATAAAAGTAAAATACTTTTGTTTTAAGAAAGGGAGATGTAATGATATCAGCAAATAGTGATGTTATTTGCCTGTTTGATTATGATGCCTTACCAGCATGTTTGCATGTATTGATTACTTATGCCTGACCAGCAGAGGTCAGGTGACAGAGACAAGCAGTTTAGTTTAGTTTCATTTTCGTTCTAGATGCATCACTAGCATGATGTCTCCTGTAAATGCTGTATAAAGAGTTGAACAGACTTTAGATTAAAAGACATTCTCTTTCATAAATATCTCGTCATTGAACCCACAAAGAAATCAATAAAATGGTGAGACTCTCTCTTTGAAAGGGGTCCCTGATGGTGAGACTCTCTCTTTAAAAGGGGTCCCTGATGGTGAGACTCTCTCTTTAAAAGGGTTCCTGATGGTGAGACTCTCTCTTTAAAAGGGGTCCCTGATGGTGAGTCTCTCTTTAAAAGGGGTCCCTGTAAGATTCACAAAATTCCCACATTTCCCCCAAGCTTATTAATAAAAAGGGACCCTGCGTGGACATTTTAAAAAACGGGTACCCAAAAGATGGCGTCCGCACCTCGTGACCAAAAGCCTGCAGGATTTTAAAAGCTTGGACTCTGAGGCAGCACAAGCAGCTTTTGGGGAAATCGAAACCTAAAATGCAGTTTCTGTGAAAAAGGACTTTGTATTTTGGAAAGCAGACAGCAAACATTGAATATGCTTTACGCCAGATCGTAGACAGATCAAAACCAGTTAGGCCCATACTTGAGGCCATCGAGTTGTCTGCATAAATAATCAGAAACAGCTTATGGGAGCCGTCAAGGCTGGACAGGCCGATTAGAATGCATTAATAACAATATAGCTCGGACATCAGACCATTAGGTGCGATAAACGGCCATCTAAATAATAGTTAGTCTAGATTGTTATAATCATTTAAAACAGCCCACCAGAATTGAAACAATGGACTAACCTGATTTGGCGCGCAGATAGGAGATGAAACAATGGGTATAACTGTAGGCCCTGGATAGCAATCGATCTCTCTCTGCTCTCTCTTGCGCTGGCCCTCGCTCTTGGTTCTTGGCTCACTCATGCCCTGGCCTCGTGGCGGGCCTCTGCTCGCTCCCCGCGGTGAGATTTCAGCAGTCAAAGACACCATACCAACAGCAGGGGAGGAGAACGAGACCCCCAAGTCCCTAGTCATCCGGGACGCCCAGGCCACAAAAGGGGGCGAGACGAAGTTGAGCAGGTAGCCCAGGACTTGTATGGTAGTCCAACGAGGCAAGATGAATCGAGACGATGAGTACGGTAGTCCCAACGAAGAGCAGAGAAGGGCAGCAGAAGACGTATTTAATTAAGACCGAGCGCCGAGTTATAAGCTGATGCTTGGGGAAGAAAGTACTTGAGGACGGTGAGGCAAGACATCTTGTTGAACACAGCGATAACGCAGGTGTCTACGCCACAACAAATATACTGGCGTTTGACGCATGGGTAGTAAAACCTAAACGGTAAAGACTGCTAACTGTCCGATAAACATAACGGGCCAGAAATTCGCGGCCAAAGGCGTGAGTGCGCTCGGGGTACTCACGCATCTGGCCGTTGGAAATGCCGGCGTTCAGCATGAACAGCGCATGCAGGGAACGCCGGCATTTCCAGACCTCGAGCGCGTGCGACTGCACAGGCAGCGCTTGCGCAGTGAACTTCGTAGATTTCATTCATGAAATCCGTGAGGGTAAGTCCTCAGAAGTTACACTTGAAAAAAGCAAGTGTAAAGTGGTTCATTGGCTGCGGAGGAAGAAACATTTTATCGTGGAGCTTCTGAAATGCAATATTTTTGTTTGGGAAAGGGAGGGAAGTTATTTTAAGAAAATTTTAAGTAAGTTTTAAAGTTAAAAATTTTTTTTTTTAAAAGGGTTTTCAGAACGGTAGGTAGAAGGAGCAATTGTGGCTGTGTGAATGGAATGTGAGAATGAGTTATGTATGTATGTCCACATATATTCCTTTACGTATATGTATGTATGTTTTATATTCCTTTACTAATGTGTATGAATGTATGTTTTTAATTATGATTTTCCAATAAGTTACTTTCTCTGAAAGTCATAATTAAATAATACATTCATACACATAAGTAAAGGAATATATACATAACACGCAAAGGAATATATACAGACATACATACTTTCAGAAGCTCCACGATAAGAAATATCTTCCTCCGCAGCCTCTGGAGCAACTGTACCCATGCTTTTTTCATGTGTTAGTTGTAATGACTTGACCTCACTGAAAGCATTAATGAATGTGGCGAATTATACTGCGCACGCGCTGCCTGTGCAGTCGCACGCGTTCTGCCTCTGAACCCCTTCGTTCAGAGGACAGGAAATGCCGGTTTTCCCCACATGCACTGTGCATGCTGAAAACCGGCATTTCATCCAGCCAGATGTGTAAGTACCCCGACCGTACTCGCGCATTTGGAAGGGAATTACTGGGCCAACATTTTACATGTCAATAAAATGAAAAATTTAACAATTGCACGACTTGCCCCCTCGCATCTGCGACTGAGGGTCCAAGGAGGTGCATTGCGCAAGAGGTCATCATCGTACGTATCCTCACACTGTTCCCTTTGGGGAACTGTATGAAGTGGTGGAAGGATTTATGGCCGTGATTAACGCTCATTCCGTGACCGTAACCATCTTTGAACCAGCCATTAGGGTGGTTAGTCCTATGGCGGGAGGGTTTTACGGGTTCCCACAACCCATCTGAGGGGGGGGGGCCACCAACACCCACAGACGCAAGTATCCCGCTGGATGTCCACCCAGAATTTAAAGTTGGAACTCCGACTCCACTTGCCGGGACTGTCTGGAGTGGGGTTCAAAACCCTACTCCTTCTGGCCCAGCGGCGGGGATGCTTACTGCTACGCAAAAGGCCCACTCCGCACAAAAGGTGACACCCATACGTTTCCTGCGCCTTTTCCCTCCCCGTGACTGGAGCCCTATGCTGCCATTTCACGTTGCTAATCGGATTGGGCCTTTGTCATAGCGGTAGGATCCCCGCCGCTGGGCCAGATCAGGGTAGGGTTTCGAACCCCGCTCCAGACAGTCCCGGCAAGTGGAGTCGGAGCTCCGGCTCTAAATTCTGGGTTGACATCCAGTGGGATATTTGCGTCCATGGGTGTGGGTGGCCCCCCCTCCTTGTATAGCTTGTGGGAGCCCGTAAAACCCTCCCGCCATAGGACTAACCGCCCTAATGGCTGGTTCAAAGATGGTTACGGTCACGGAATGAGCGTTAATCATGGCCATAAATCCCTCCACCACTTCATACAGTTCCCCAAAGGGAACAGTGTGAAGACACGTATGACGACGACATTGCTAAATAAATAAATGGAATTAAAAAAATTCTTTTAGGGCTTTTAAAAGTCTTTAAATTGCTTTAATTCTGTTTAAAACTACTTCAGATTACTCAAAATAATGTAAACATTTTAAAAAGTTTATAAAAGTTACCAAAATCTTCAAAAAACTTCCAAAAACCTATTTAAACTGCTGCTTTGCATGTAAAAATGGTTAGCAGCTTGACAGAAACATTGGGGGCGTGTCCAGTGAAACTGAGACCTCAAGGGGCATGTCTCACTTACACTGCACGCTCCTGGCTCCGCGCTGGCTGCACTCCTGGGCGGCGTGACGTCATACGCTGCCCGGGATTCTTCTTCTGGAAACAGCAATTCCAGGCGTCCCTGGAGCTGATCGGCAGTAGCGCGGGGTAAGTGTAAATACGGGGCTTGCACGCGCTGCAAGCCCCGTTCTGGAATTTCTGGGCCAACGTTACCGCCGACGACCGCCTGAGGGAGAAGAAGAGGAGAACCCATCGAGACGAGGCGACGACGGTAGCTGAAGAGAAGAAGGTGTGTCGCAGTAGCAGCTCCAGCACCGCGCCGCTGAGACCACGTGGCGACGGGGTACCTAGAAGGACCAAAGACCAAACCTCAAAACTTGCATTCATAATCATAATAATCATCATAATCAACTTTATTGTCATTGTTAGTGCACAAGTGCAGTACAACGAAATGTAGGCTTGCGGCTCCCGAGAGAGTACATTTAGATTAAGACATTTAAACATTCAACATTCATTTGGCTTGTAATACATTAACATAAACATAATAAAGTGCATTGACAGATGTGCAGGCTTTAGAGTTTATTTGTGGAGTTCAGTAGGATGACAGCCCTGGGAAAGAAGCTGTTCCTAAATCTGGTCGTTCGGGTGCGAATGCATCTGTAGCGTCTCCAAGATGGCAGGGGGGTGAAGAGACTGTGGCTGGGGTGGGTAGGATCTTTGATGATGGTCCGTGACCTCCGTAAACAGCGTTTCTGGTATATGTGCTCTATGGTCGTCAAACAGTTGGCTTTATTTTGAATTGGTGAGCATGAATTCTGGCCCCTCATAGCTTAATCTAGTTAGGTATAGGGGGTGGCATAAGGATAAGGGGGTTGCTAATACAGTTTGTTTTCCCTTGATGTGCCGTGTGAACAGGGGTTTGAGGAGGCAGACCACGGCCCCTGCAAAGAGCGGATAGAAAATCTGAGCCTGGCCCTCAGGAAGGCAAAAGGCATGGTGTGCCTCATAAGCCCAAAGGCAGGTCAGGCGGATTTTATGGGAAACGAGGGGAGGACAGTTCCAATGTCACCGGTAGCGCCCAGGGATGACCCGGTTGAGGAACAGGAGGTCTCACGACCACCACCCGTAGCACCAAGCTTCAGCAAGGTCTGGCAGCAAGGGTGGGTGGAGCCAGGGGTGGGAGCGGAGGTGGAGCAACCCCCGCCAGAGAGGTCGGAGCGGGGACCGATGTGCCCAGCACGGCATCGGAGGTTCGGCCCACCCGTCAATGGTGATGATGAGGGACCCCTCCAAAACCAGTTCGTATTACCCTATAGCACCCAACAGCTTAGGGCGATGGTCAACCATATCCCGAAGCTCTCCGAAAAGGGAGACCCCTCGAGCCACTTTAGGGACATAGAGCAGGCAGCCAGCGTCAATGGCTGCGATAGCGCTGAGCAGGCCAAGATGCTGCTATACTCCCTGGAGAGTAGTCTCCTCCAGTCTCTCTCTGACAAGTGTAAGAGGGGGCAGAGCGGGTATGAGGAGCTCAGGGATGAAGTTCTGGAAGCCATGGGGATGAATGAGAGAAGTCCTTTCTCCCGTGTGGAGAAGACGGTCCAGCTCACAGGGGAAACCCTGCAGGCTTTCGCGGACCAGTTATGGCCGGTGTACCGGAGTGCCTGCCCGGGGACACCTAACCGGGCATTCCTGAACGGGGATCCCCTGGCCCATTGGCTCTGTTGCCTGGTGGCGAACAGCTTGCCACAGGTCCGGGCCAAGGCGGAGGTCTGGTTCGACCCCAGAATTCCCAGACCACCGACATCACGGTGATCAGACAGTTAACTCTAGCCTATAAGAACGGTAGGGGAACCGATGCACACCCACCCAAGGGGAAGGTGCATGAGGTAAAACCCGGACAGGGTAGGAAAGCGTGGCACCAGGAAGGGAATAATCCCCCCAACACAAAGACGAATTGTTCCGGGTGTGGGAAGGATGGTCAATGGCAGAAGGAGTGCAAAAACGCTTGGAAAGATAACAATGGAAAGAATTCCACAGCCCCAGCCCAAAAGGCGGAGGCAGGAAACCCTCCAGCAGCGGTCGAGTCATTTTTGGACACCATGAGGTCCTTATTGACTGGCCAGGGGAGAGTAGCAGCCGCTACCGGTGCTCTGACCCCATCAGCCCCATCCAACCCACAGCCGTGGCTAGAGCCAACGCAGCCTGTTTACATGTGTTGTCTCCGGTACAATGAATGGAAAAGACCTGTAGAAATTATGGTGGGGTGGATATATACCCTGGGGTTATTGCCTCTGGCCACTCAGAAGTATCTGAGCTGCTCCAGAGCCCCATGGGGTTTCGAGTTGCTTCCCTTTTCTGGTTCTGACCGCCGGACTTATTTCAGTAGTGATGTAGACAAAACGAGACTCGTGGTTGGGTGCAAAGAAGACCAGTATTTATTGAAATAAAAAGAAATAAATTGAAAATAATCAATACAGCACACCTATGCTGAATACAGCACTTTTACTTAATACAGTACACTTTTACTTACTACAGCACTCTTTTACTTAATACTGCACTTTTACCTAGTGCGGCACACTTTTACTTAATACAGGACACTTTTACTTACTACAGCAATCTTTTGCTTAGTACAACACTCTTTTACTTAATAGGGGAGGGGAAAACAGACATCGAGCAAAAATTGACTAAAATTACAATTTAACAAAAATTCCCCTTAACTCCCACTCCTAATACCTATCTAGGTTGCCTTGTGATGGGCCAGAAAATCTTATGCTCACCAGTGAATGCCTGCTCCGTACCCTTGCGGTCTTAGATTCTTCACCTGTCAGGGTTGGGGAGCCACGGGGCCGTATAAATACGAGGCCGTGCTCTCCGGGCGAGGTAGGATCTGGACCCAAGTGCAGAAACCAGACAAGAGACAAATATACAGTACTTTGTTTGAACTTTACTAGATTTACACATAACCAGATTAACACAAGGGACACAGCAATATACATAAGAACTAGAGACAAGAGAACTCGAGACAGAGACATAAGCATACATAAGAACTAGAGACAAGTTACAAGACAGCTAGTCAAGATAGGAACGCAGGACAGCTTCCATGAGGAAGCCCACTTGTCTATACTGAGCTTGCGACAAGCTACCACAAGGGGCAACCGGCTTGCCGAGGCTAAACTCCAGACAAGCTACCCCAAGGGTAATCGGCTTATCAATGCAAAGCTCAAGACAAGATCCAACGGCTCCCACATAGCAACACGCTAGTCCAAACAGCACCTTACCAAGACAAGCAGCTCAACAGAACAAGACTTAAATACATCTTAAATCCAGAGACAAGAACACAGACTTAGATACATAGCTCGAGAGAACTAGAACACAGATTTAGGTACATAGCTCGAGAGAACTAGAACACAGACTTAGATACATAACTCGAGAGAACTATGGCACAGACTTAGATACATAACTCGAGAGAACTATGGCACAGACTTAGATACATAACTCGAGAGAACTAGAACACAGACTTAGATACATAGCTCAAGAGAACTATGGCAGCCAGCTTGTGAAGGCAAGCTGCCATAGAGGAAAGGCTAGTCACACAGAGAACCTAGTCAAGACAAGGAACATTGTCAAGACTAACTCCCTGGTTCACCCTAGTGAAGACTGAGGACTGAGTGAAACAACAACAGAACTTATATACCAAGAAAACCAGGTGCCACCCATAAACAGCTAACAGGCTGATTAAAAACTAACACCAGAGAACGAGAAACAATTAACAAAAGAACAGTGAAGGTGCCATCTAGAGGTTACAAAAAGGAACTGACTGGCACCCTCACATCACCGCCCCAAAATGGAGATACCCCAGTGTTTAAAAGTAACTGCTGGTGTTCCACTCCTTGGGCGGGCTGTGGAGTTGTTCTTCTTGCAGGCAGAGCATGGAGGTGAGGTGGCAGAGTGAGAGAGAATGGCTTCCTGAGAGGCTATCTATATACCCCAATTGGGAGCCGAAATCTTCGCGCCCAAATCCGGATGTATCTGGGCTATACAAAAGGGAATCGATCTGTCCCCATTGACTGTGATGGGTTTCAATGTATTCCCCATTCATTTAAACTGGTATTCTCTCAGTTTAAGGCCTAGAAATTGGGTATAGCCCCGCTTGAGGCGTTAGAACTGACGATGCGCTAAGTTTATAGCCAGACGAGAGCTATCCGCGCCTGGGGCGATATTGGGTTGCATCGCCCCCAAAGGGGATTCAGGCGCTAAATCAGCCATTGCACGGTGCTCTTAAGGCGCAAAAGGTCAGGCGCTACTCAATTTCGACGCGGACGGGCGCAGCGCAGGTGAACTCAATTACGGCAAAGCACGAGACCTGCAGGCGCCAGCCGGCTCTTAAAGGGGCGGGTCAGTCAGACTGAGCTTCAACACCCAATGCCCTGAAGGCCTCAGATTCGGCGCTCACCCTTGTCTGGCGGTACAAAGTTGATCATTGTGGAGAAGGTTAGGCAGAGAGCAGAGCACTTCAGCACTGAGGCTCTGGACCAATTGGTGGCTGCAGTTGAACACCGTCGACTGGTGCTGTACCCGGATAATGGCAAGAGGCCAAATCAGAAGGCTTACCAACGATCTTGGAGGGAGGTTGCTGTGAGGGTCAACTCCAGTAGCATGGCGACCAGGACCCCTGTTCAGTGCAGGAAGAAATTCAACGACCTGACACGGATCGTTAGGGTGAGTGATGGTTTACCAAACTTGTGCTTCCCTCCATCTGCAGCTGACTTTGGGCACCCTGCTGCAATGATGCGCCACTGGCCATCTGTCAGTATGCACCCATGGCCCTTTCTGGGCAGACACATGGACAGATGTCTCAATGCCTCATGTAAGGGCTCTTGCACCATGGGGGGCATGCGATGCGGTCTCAAGGCCTCATGTAAGGGCTCTTGCACCATGGGGGGCATGCGATGAGGTCTCAAGGCCTCATGTAACAGAACCTCCCCTTCTTTCCCCTGCAGTCGAAGATGGCGCAGATTAGAAAAGAACAGTGTCGAACCGGTGGTGGACCTGCACAAGTGGTCACTCTCACAGATCTGGAGGAGAGACTGCACCAGATACTTGGAGGACGTCTGTCTGGTCCAGTGACCACTGCATCTGCCGACCCCATTTCCAACAGCGAGGGTAAGACTCTCACCTTTTCCACCTGTTGCCTTCCACTTGGTTCCCCCCGCCAGCATGCATCCTCAGTGTGCAGCCATGTCAGAGCCATGCCGCAATCTGGCATGCCTTTCAGCAAAGCTGTCCTTTTGCTAAAGCCACTCTTCCACCTCCCACTTTCAGATGAAGCAGCACCAACTCGGGCTCAACGCGCTGAAGCTGCCAGTGCCAGTGCCACCGGAGGCGAGGACCAGGAGGAATCCGGACCAGCCGTTGCAGAATCCGGGGAGCTGAGACATCTGCAGACTGGGGATAGTAGTCCCCTGGAGGGGAGGGGGTGGCTCTGAGGATGAACCAGTTACCGGACCAAGCGGCATGGAGCAACGCAGGGGGATAGGCAAGTTCGGCCACCGTCTCCCCGCAGGGCAAGGCAGGTCGTCATGACTGCTGCACAGAGTGCAGATGAGGTCCGGCGCCTGGCAGAGATGAGCAACCAGGCCCGGGTGAGACACACGGAGCTGATGGCTGCAGTGGAGAAGATGCCTGAGTCAAGAGATTCATTGGCTAGGAGTATGTTGGACTTCGGGGCAACAATGGAGAGGACTCTGCAGGGCTTTGGCGCAACAATGGAGAGGTCTCTCCAGGTGTTCGGGGAAACAATGGACAGGTCTATCCAAGGCTTCGGGGCCACAATGGACAGGACTATCCAGGGCTTCGGCCCAACAATGGAGAGGACTGTCCACGGCTTTGAGTCGGCAATGGAAATGACTGTTCAGGGCTTCGGACAATCCCTGGAAAGGTCTGTGCAGGGCTTGTCCGAGGCAGTGGAGCGCTCGGCACCTGCCTTGTCCGAAGCCATGGGAAGAACTGTCCAGGCCTTCTCCGAAGCACTGGCACCTGGCACACAAGTCCTCACTGTTGCCACGCATTCACTTGCTGGGTTCCTCCACACCCAGATTGACGCAACGCGATGTCTCACTGCAGCCACCCTCTCTGCATCAGATAGGATCACCCCGGGCCCTTCCACTCCCGTACAAGGCCAGGAATCCGCGGAGCCTGCGATTGTGGCGGATGAGCCGAGCTGCTCCCCTCAGATAGCCAGTGTGTCGTCCGACCATGGTGCAGGTGTCCTCTCTCGGCAGGAGACCATTGCACATGCCAGCGCTGGGATGCCTGCATTGCAGCTGCCACCACCTGCAGCCCACACTGCTTCCAGCCATGGTCACATCAAGCATCCTGCGTCCGCACCCTCCAAGCCCAGAGGTCGGCCAGGCCGTACCTCAGGGGCTTCTGCGCATCCAGACAGTCGACAAGCATCCCCCAGCCTTGAGGCCGCCACTGGGGTGCAATTACATAGGAGCAGCAGGGAGGGGAAGGGCCGGGCGTGAACGAGAAGTCGTTCTCCCTCAAGGGGCCAGTTGTAGAGGGAGGTGCTGAGACGTTTGTTTGTCCAAATTCACGGACACCCTCACCTGCTGTTATAGGTGCAGATTTTTGTTGAGTTTTGCTGCTTTGCCGAACAGGCCACTTTTATTTTGGCAGTGATGGCTTCTGCCCACTTTACGTTGTTTAGCTGTAATGAAAGACTTTTGTGTCAATAAACAGAAGTTTAAATGTTGCTTGGTGCATGTGACTACTTTCAGTGATGCTGGCATGCAGAGGCCCTCAAACATCCAAAGTGCCCATGAGGTAAGACTCTCATCATTCCGCCACAGGGGTGTCGAGACGAGTCCAGAGGAGCCTCTGACGTATGGACCTTCCACTTTCAGCAGCCCTTCCATCTTCCTCCTCCTCCTCCTCCTCCTCCGCCTGCTCTTCCTCCTCCTCCTCCTCCTCCTCCTCCGCCTGCTCTTCCTCCTCCTCCTCCTCCTCCTCCTCATACTCCTCCTCCTCCGCCTGCTTGTGCAGGGTCCGAGGGAAGGTAATGAATTGAAGCGTTCGCCTATAAAGGGCATCTGTCACTTGCCGGATGCAACAGCGGACTGCAGCCTGAGCGACAGTCGCATTGTCCCCAATGGCTGACTGAAAGGAGCCGTTGGCATAAAAATGGAGGCCTTCAGTCAGTGTAGCCATCACGGACAGAGAGGTTCTGCAGCGTTCACGCGGCTGCAGATCCTGACCAAGCAGGCGGCACAGATCAGTAACAATGTCCCTCCAGATTCGGAGCCTTCGCAAACACTGCTCCTCCGACATGTCAAAGCTTGTCACCTGCTGCCTAAAGACCCTCGCAGCCTCCCGTCGGATTGGCCGACCTCCATTGCCCCTCCTCCTTCTGGCCAATCCCGGCCCTCTCTCCCGCCGTCTCTCTGCCCCCTCACAGTGTTGGGCGATGAGGCCGTCGCCCTCCAAACAAGCTCCCATTCCGATGCCAGTTGGTCAAAAGGCTTTAAGGTGTAGTGCTGCAAGTGCTTCGGACATGGTTGAAGGTCCCAAGTACTGTAAAGCTCAAATCCCAGAACTCCGCTCCACATTGGCTTGCCAACTCTCTCCAGCAGCGATCGCAATGAGCAGGCCAAGTGGCAGAAGATTCTGCACTAGAGCTGTCCCCTTTAAACAGCGCCCCCCTACTCCGAGAAGGGCCTGTTAGCCCTCCTTCGAACTGTCACTAATAGCGCTGGGCGCTAAGGCTCCGGGCGCCACCCAATATGCGCTCAGGCGCTCCTAAAAGGCATTGCACACTGAAATGACGTCATGAGCCGTTTGCGCTCGCGGGCGCGTGCAAACACTTAGCGCAGGCGCTAAATGTATAGTCAATTTCTGAGTCGGCGCTATCCTCATAGCGCTCGCCCCAACATAGGGCTTCGCCCCAATTCTAGGCCTCTTTAGGTGCTCAGCGCCGGTGCTACCAACCCAATTTCTAGGCCTAAATGTCTTACTGATATCTGAAGTGCTGGACAAACGAATAGTCAATAGCACTAAGTGGCTTGTAAACAAACCCATTGTCAGTCCAACCGCAATTGATTTACAGCTTTAAGTGCTTAAGCCTTTGTCAACATTGTAGAGGGTTCTGTCAACAAACAACCCCTTTGTCCTGCGGTTTTGAAACTTCCTGAACTGCAGTTGATTCACAGTCTCAAGTACCTCATTACTTCAGCTTTGTCAACCATCTTTGATTCTCCTTCCACATACACACAGGCTGTGTTGTGTCTTTTGCCACGAGGCCAGACAGCCATCTTTGATTTTCCTTTTCACATACACACAGGCTGTGTTGTGTCTTTTGCCACGAGGCCAGACAGCCATCTTTGATTTTCCTTTTCACATACACACAGGCTGTGTTGTGTCTTTTGCCACGAGGCCGGACAGTCATCTTTGATTTTCCTTTTCACATACACACAGGCTGCCTTTTTTTTCTTCTGCCACGAGGTCTGATGGCCATTTTGATGCCCTGGATTTTTAATGGTATATTCTACCCAGGTTTTCTTTAATCGAAAATGTCTTCAGAGCTGTAGAGATTTTCGAAATTCTTGCAAAACCCTACAGACCCCTCATGGAGATGGAGGTGGAAAAGGTGACGGGGACCTATCTGTTGGACACAGGGGCATCATGCACCATGGCCCACTCAGCTAACCCCACCACCTCGCCTCTATCTAACGGGGTCCCATACAGTCTGTCGGGGTTCACAGGCAAAGAACAGGCCGGCTTGTTTTCCATCCCGCTCGCCATTCGTCTAGGACCGCTCTGCTCCAAGTGGACCTGTGTCCTGATGAAATTGGAAGTGGTGGGTGGAAGAGGGGTCCTGGGAGCTGACTTTATTGTAGGCCACGGGATCCTAGTAGATTTGAGAAATCATTGCCTATGGGGCGCAAGTAAGGGAAAGGACAGCGAGGTAGTAGTAATCCCAGGAAAGGAAGGGAAAGGGACACTATGCACCATGAAGCCCAAAGATGGTTATAACCTCGAGCTTATGGTCAGTAATACCCCACAGGATTTCCAGGCATTTGTGCAGGCCCAGCTAGCCACAGTTGCCACACACAAACACGATTGCGGGAGGGTCAACGGGTTTGAGGTCAGCGTAGACGGGGACCCCATGGCCCGACCACAGAAACAGTATAACTTCACCAGGGAAGCAGAGCCAGACATGGAGGCAGCCATGTCCTCTTTAGTACAGCAGGGAGTTCTGAGACTGATAGCCACCCACGTGAACTCTCCATTGTGGCCGGTTAGAAAGCCGGACAATTCCTGGAGGGCCGCGGTGGGCTATCGGGTGCTCAATAGTAACATCCCAGCCTGTGCACCCATGGTAGCAGCAGTTGCCGACCTGATAGGGAGTATCCCAGCATCCGCGACCACTTTCACGGTGCTGGATATTTCTAACGGGTTTTGGGCCATCCCTTTAAGGAGGGAGGATCAGTACAAGTTTGCCTTTACGTTTAAAGGGCAACAGTACACGTGGAACTGCTTGCCTCAGGGCTTCCACAACAGCCCCAGCATTTTCCATCAGTGCATGGCAAACAGTTTAAAGGATTTCAGTCAGCCCAGACAGTTGGTACAATACGTGGATGATCTGCTTCTCTTCACCGATTCGAGAGAGGAGCATGGCCCACTATTGGCCGAACTGCTGGAGCTGCTTGGGCAGAAGGGTTTTAAGATAAACCCCAAGAAAGCGCAGATCAGCCAGCAGGAAGTGAAATTCCTAGGCCTGACCATATGCACCGGAGAAAGGGCCATAGATAAGGCTAGGAGGGAGGCGGTACAAGAGTTACCAGTCCCCAACACAGTAACGGGTGTGAGGTCATTTCTAGGGCTAACCGGATACAGACGAGACTTTATTGAGGACTATGCAGCCACAGCAGCCCCTCTGCTCTGACTCCTACACAAGGGAGTGGAGTGGCTTTGGGATGAGGGCTGCCAGGCAGCGTTTGTCAGGCTCAAGAAGGACTTGCAGACCGCACCAGCTCTAGGGGCCATAGATGGGGGGAAAGAGTTTTTCCTGGAGGTAGCAGCCAGCGGGGACAACCTGAGTGCTGTGGTGCTCCAAGAGCGGCACGGCAGGCTGAGGCCGGTGGTCTACTCCTCCAGGATACTCACAGATGTGGAAAGGAGCTACTCCAACTGTGAGCGGCACCTCTTGGCCACACATTGGGCTGTGAAAAGATCACTGATCTTCACAGGTACCTCTCCCATCACCCTCCTCATCCATCACACACCCACCCAGATGCTTCTGGACGGCAGGATTGTAGGAATTAAACAAAAGCGGGGTTGGGGTTATTGTCTCTGGCCAGTCAGACGCCTCTGAGCTGCTCCAGGGACCCCCGTGCGGTTTCGAATCGCTCCCCTATTCCTGGTTCTGACCGCCGGACTTATTCGGTAGCGATGTAGACAGAAAAACGTGACTCGTGGTTGGGTGCAAAACAGACCAGTATTTATTGAAACAAAAAGAAAGAAACAACTTAAAAATAATCGATACAACACACTTATGCCTGGTACAGCACTTTTGCTTAACACAACACTGTTACTTCAATACAGCACTTTTAATACAGCACACTTGGTGTCCACTGCAGCACTTTTCTGCTTATTGCAACACTGTTACTTAAATACAGCACTTTTAATACAGCACACTTAGTGTCCACTACAGCACTTTTCTGCTTATTGCAACACTGTTACTTAAATACAGCACTTTTAATACAGCACACTTAGTGTCCACTACAGCACTTTTCTGCTTAGTGCAACACTGTTACTTAAATACAGCACTTTTAATACAGCACACTTAGTGTCCACTACAGCACTTTTCTGCTTATTGCAACACTGTTACTTAAATACAGCACTTTTAATACAGCACATTTAGTGTCCACTACAGCACTTTTGCTTAACACAACACTGTTACTTCAATACAGCACTTTTAATACAGCACACTTGGTGTCCACTGCAGCACTTTTCTGCTTAGTGCAACACTGTTACTTAAATACAGCACTTTTAATACAGCACATTTAGGCCTAGAAATTGAGTTTGCGCTGCGCCGGGGCTTAACGCCGGAAATTTAGCGCCGGTGCTAAGTCACGCTGCGCGCGCCAAAAATTCAGTAGCGCCACGCCCAAACGGCTGCTGGCGCTACTGAAGGCTGTTTGCGCCTGAAAACTGGCGCTATTCCGGTGCTGCGGCGCCCGATGCAGTGCGGCAGGCTCGGGAAGTGCAGGCCTCCTCCTTCAGTTAAGGAGGAGCTGCCTGCACCCGCCCGCTGGCCGGTTAAATCGCCACAAAAATGAGCCCGGCACCTCGGGGAAGTGCCGGGCTCGCAGCCGAGAAGCATCTGTTCCACGGGGGGGGAGAGTCCGGGGAGGGAGGTGCGGGCAGGCGGCCGGCGGGAAAGCGGCCGGCCGCCGCTCCACCTTTATGCGCCGGCGCAAAGTCGTGTAAGACTCTGTTGCCAAAGTCTTAGTTGCGGCTGCCACGGGCGAGGCGGCTGCAACTAAATTTCGGCGCTGAGGCCCGTCACCACGGCAACCGGGATGCTGCGCACACCGATGACGTCATCGGTGCCGGCGCAGCGCTACCGGTGTAACGCCGATGTTGGGCCCTAGTCAATTTCAAAACCGGCTGTAAGTCCAGTGCAATGCCCTCTAGCGCCGCAAAATGGGCGCTAAGCCCACTCAATTTCTAGGCCTTAGTGTCCACTACAGCACTTTTCTGCTTAGTGCAACACTGTTACTTAAATAGGGGAGGAGAAAATGGACACAACGAGGGAACATTGACTAAATTTACAGTTTTAACAAAATTCCCCTTAATTCCCACCCCTATACCTATTCAAAGTTGCCTTGTAATGGGCCAGAAAATGTATGCTCACCAATGAATGCCTGCCCCATGCCCTTGCGGTCTTAGATTCTTCATCACCCCAAAAATGGAAATACCCCAGTGTTTAAAAGTAACTGCTGGTATTCCACTCCTTGGGCGGGCTCCCGAGTTGTCGATGGGGCATGGAGGTGAGGCTGCAGAGAGAGAGAAATGGCTTCTTGAGAAGCTATCTTATACCTCATTTGGGGCCGAAATCTTCCCGCCCAAGTCCGGATGCATCTGGGCTAAACAAAAGGGATCCGATGTCCCCATTGACTGTGATGGGGTTTGGATGAATTACCCATTTCCCTTATGATGGGTTTTTGAATGTATTCCCATTCATCGATGGGTTTGAATAGAGCTGTCTTGGTTTGAAAAAAACACATGTCTATTTCCTTAATTGCTGAGTAAACAGCCCTTGGATGTTAGTGTAAACAATCTGATTGTCCTGTGGTCATGCCCAACCGCAATTGATTGGCAGTCTCAAGTGGTTAATCCTTTGTGTCAACATTGTAGACTCTCTGTAAACAAACATCGATTGTCCTGCAGGGAAACTCCCCGAACTGCCTTTGATTGACAGTTTAAATCTTCAGGGGCTGGGGTTTTTTCTAAATCCTTTGTCAGCCATCTTTGATTTTCCCTTTTCATGTGCACACAGACTGTGTGGTGTCTTCTGCCACGAGGTCGGACAGCCATCTTTGATTATCCTCTTTCACAGACACACACAGGCTACCTTTCAAGTCCTTTTTGTCAGCCCGTGCTTTGAACAGAGACTGTCTTTTGTCTTCTGCCATGAGGTCTGACGGCCATTTTGATCTCTGGATTATTAAAGGTATATTCTACCCAGGTATTCTTTAATCAAAAATCAATCTTTGGAACAGTAGAAAATGTCAAAATTATTGCAAAATCCTACAGGATCAAGGATGGAACAGTGAGCAGTGCCCGCATTGCCCACTGGACCTTGCTCCTCTCGCAGATGGATCTTAAGGTGAAGGGTCTCTGTGAGCCAAAGATCGCAGCCAACCTGGTATATCCTGGAACAGCCCACCGGTGTTCCATAGAATGGGTTTGGGAAGTGAACATAGGTTTATGGACCGGGATACATCCCACAGGCCATGAGATCTATGTAGACGGTTCCAGCACGGTAACTGCTGGCGAGCGTTTCACGGGGTGTGGAGTTTATGACCCAGCGGCAAACATTGCCCTGGCGATTAAGCTCCCCAGCACCATGAGCGCCCAGCAGGCTGAACTGTCCACAGTAGTGTACGTCGTTACACACCCCAAAATCTTCCCCACCCCCTACACGATTTGCTCGGATAGTATGTTTACGTGCAATTCGTGGACGGAGTACATGGCCATCTGGTCCCGTCGCAGATACACCTCCGCCGACGGGAGACACCTCACAGTAAAACCCCTGCTGAAAAAGATCCTGGCAGCAGTGGGGGAGGAAGGGGAGGTTTTCATCCACAAGGTAAAAGCCCACTTCTCCACAGAACCCCGCGGCCAGGGCAACCAGCAGGCTGACATGCTCGCCAAGGAGGGTGCCCATACAGGCACTTTCTGGGACCCATTTGGGTCCAGACCCATGGCGGTCAGAGGTAGGGACGGGACCCAAGGGAGTGCAGGGGTAGCGTTAGCCCCAGACCTTAAGATGGTCCAAGCCCAAGACCCCATCCTCAAAGCGGTCCTCAGTGCAGTAACTGAGGGAAAAGGGTAGAGGTTCCGTATGGCACAGCAACCCTCTCCGTAAAAGAGGGCACGCTGTTCCGGCGGGAACAGTGGGTTGTGCCGCAGCAACACCAGAGGGAATTCCTTCAACTGGCCCATGAGGGTCCAGGAGCGGGGCACCCCAGGCCTGAGACCACCTGGCAGCGGGTGGAACAGGCAGGATGGTGGCCAGGACTCAGGGAAGATGTCCGCAAGTTCTGTGCAGGCTGTCTTGTGTGTGCTGCTAATAACCCTGACTCCCACAAAAGGAAGGTACCTATGGGACACATCAGGAGGGTATAGGGACCATGGCAGTCGATACAGGTCAATTATATCAGGCCCCTGCCCACTGCCCAGGGAGGCTATAAGTACTGCCTAGTCCTGGTGGATGTGATCACCAAATGGGTAGAGGCCTTCCCCTGCAGAACAGCCACAGCTCTGGGTAATGCCAGGATCCTGGTCCGGGAAGTGTTCTCGCGGTGGGGACTACCACAGTATGTGGAGCCCGACCAAGGGAGTCATTTTACCGGACAGGTGATGCAGAATACCCTTATGCTGCTAGGCATCGAGGGGAATTGGCACGTGGCCCATAACGCACAGTCATCAGGGATTGTGGAAAGAATGAATAGGACCCTAAAAGAAAGATTGAGGAAGGAGATGGTGGACTCGCCCTGTAAATGGGCCCAGGTCCTACCGTTGGTTCTGATGGGGATCTGGGCCAGCCAGTCTAAAAGCACGGGGTACTCACCGTACGAGCTGATGATTGGCAGGGATATGCGGACCCCCACCCATGTACTAGCCCCGGTGCTCACGGAGGGTCAGCTCAGAGAGGTAAACCGGGACAGGTTCGCCCGAAACCTCTTTGAGCACCTTAAACAGGTCCACGAGCAGGCGGCTGGGAACATGGGAAAGCAGCATCGGAGTAACCGATTGCTGTTAGAACCCCGAAAGCACCACGAGTGGGAGGTAGGAGATCAGGTCATGGTGAGGAACTATGCCCGAGTAGGGAGTTTGGAACCATTATACATGGGGCCCTAAGCATTTTAGACAAAGCCAGCACCATGGTATATGCCGTTAAGATGCCTCGGTGCACAAGATGTATTCACATTAATCAGTGCAAACTGTTTAAACCTGAAAGGGGAAAACAGCCAGTCAGGGTATGGTCTGAGGGTAGAGATCCTCAGCCTACAGAAGGAGCGAGTTCACAGGCTGCACAGGCAGGCACTGTGGCTTGCTTAAGGGGAGGTGCCATCCCGCCCACCGATTGGGACACTCCCCCACTCTTCTGGGCTCCAGGTGAGGAGGGACCCGAGGACAAAAACCCCGCCCCTAACCCAGGTGTAGAGGAGGAGGGACCCGAGGGTGAAAACCCCGCCCTAATCCAGGTGTAGAGGAGGATGGACCCGAGGTCGAAAACCCCGCCCCGTACCCAGTTATGGGACCTGGGGGCGGAGACTCTCAGCTTGCAGCAACAGGCTGTGAAGAGTTACTTGCCCCTAGCCCGGGTTCGGGAGAGGTCAAGCCTGAGGGAGCAGCGGTTCGGGTTAAATGCCCACCAGCCAAGAAAATCCCACCCCCCAAAGCCCCTAGAAGGTCCCCACGGACGCCCCAGCCAAGGAAGCCATGGTCACCAGCTCCCCAGTTTAAAAGGACAGCCTCCCGAGTCAGGGGGAAGTCCAAGGACAGAGGTCCTCAGCCAGCAGCCACGGGCGGCGAGGGACCAACAGTGCAGGGCAGTGCGGCCACGTCGGGTGGAGCGGTGTGCCGCAGCCCAACCAGGAATGAGGCTGGCCGCCCGGAGACGGGCAGCGGATGTATATAGTTTAGGTAATGTAAGTTCATAATTTTAAGTTTCGGTATTTAGTTTTAAGTTTAGGTATTTAGCTTAAGTTAAGTAAGGCGTTGGGTAGGTTTAATTAAGTAGTAATTGTTAAGTCTGTGTGTCCCAGTTATGCGTATTATAAATCACTGGACACAGACCAGAAGAATAACTTTTAACAGGTCTTTACTATTCGGAGGTCAGGGCTGAACTGCCCAGCAAATCCCTACACAACGTTTATATACCGGTGTGGTCACCAACGGTATTACAGTATACAGCAGCCAAGAGAAAGTAGTACATCTCTTAAGGTAGTTCTCTTAAGGTGGAACAGGTTACATACACCACAATCCTCCCTTTTTAGCTTAACAGTTATATCCCCATTTAACATAACATAATAACATATAGATATATATATATACAACTTCATGCAAAACAGTTCAAAGATTCAGTCTCTGAGGAGGCCTCCTGATTCGAGTTGGATAACGCCTTTAGAGTCATAGAGTCATAGAGTAATACAGCACGGATAGAGGCCCTTCGGCCCATCGTGTCCATGCCGGCCATCAAGCCCTGTCTAATCTAATCCCATATTCCAGCATTTGGCCCGTAGCCTTGTATGCTATGGCATTTCAAATGCTCATCCAAATGCTTCTTAAATGTTGTGAGGGTTTCTGCCTCCACAACCCTTTCAGGCAGTGAGTTCCAGACTCCAACCACCCTCTGGGTGAAAAAGTTCTTTCTCAAATCCCCTCTAAACCTCCCGCCCTTTCAGGGGTCTCTGATTCTCGTTGCTGGGGTGACTCATCTAGTTGATCTCTTATGGATTGGACATCATCCTCAGGTACATTCACTTCTGAGGTAGATGCTTCAGGTTCACTAACTTCTTCCACGGTTGTCTCTGCCGTAACCCTGGGTTCGACCCTTGTTCTCGATTCTACCAGTTGGTCAGCATGACGCCGTATTACATTTTCACCAATATCTACCGTGTACATCAGGGGTCCTTGTCTGGCCCGAATTGTTCCAGATTGCCATTTCTCGTTTTTATAGTCCCGGGCTAACACTGGTTGTCCTATTTCAAAACTCCGAGTGGTCTTGTTATTTATATGCTGGAACTGTTTGTTTTCAACTTCCCTCCGCACATTTGGTTTTAACAAGTCCAACCTGGACCGCAACCTCCTGTTATAGAACATCATGGCAGGACTTTGGTTTGTCACTGCATGAGTGGCGTTTCGATATGCCAGTAGGAATTTGTCCACCTTGTGTTGTAGTGGAATCTGATCTTCGCTCATGGCCTTTATTGCTTTTTTGAACGTTTGTACAAATCTCTCGGCCAACCCGTTTGTAGCCGGATGATATGGGGCAGAGCTATAATGTTTCACCCCATTCTTCTTCATGAATTTCTGGAATTCTCCTGACACGAACTGCGGTCCGTTGTCTGAACATATTTGTTCTGGCAATCCATTTCTTGCAAATATCGTTCTTAGCACCACGATCGTCTTTTCCGAGGTAGTGGTAGTCATCTTAATCACTTCTGGCCATTTAGAATGTGCGTCCACCGCAATTAAAAACATGGAGTCCATGAATGGACCAGCAAAGTCAATATGTACACGTTGCCATGGGGTTGAAGGCCATTCCCATGGATGCAGCGGTGCAATCGGAGGTGCATTTTGCACTTTTTGGCACCCTGAGCAGTTTTTCGTCAGATCCTCTATCTGTTGGTCGATACCCGGCCACCACATATAAGCCCTAGGAAGGCTTTTCATCTTGGCTCCCCCCAGATGACCTTCATGCAGTTCCTTTAGAACTCTTTCTCTTAACTTAGGAGGAATAATCACCCTTGTTCCATACATCAATGTTCCTTGACAGACGGACAGCTGTTCTCGTCTTGCTGAGAATGCCGGTAACAGTGGATCACCATGTGCTGGCCATCCCTTCACTGTCACTTCGTAGACCCGGGACAGCGTCGGGTCGTTCCTGGTTTCTCTTTCAATACTTGCATTGGTGACTGGTAAACATTCGATGATGGTCGAGTGAAATAACTCAACAGGGTCAACCGTCGGTGCCTCCTCCTCTGTAGGTAGTGGCAGGCGCGACAGCCCATCAGCATTACCATGCTGCTTTGTACCTTTGAATTCGATCCGATATTGATGTGCCCCTAGGCAAAGGGACCATCTCTGGAGTCTCTGTGCTGTCATCATCGAAACACCCTTCTTAGGGTTAAAAATGGATACCAACGGCTGGTGGTCTGTCAGAAGCGTAAACTTTTGGCCCTGCAGGTAATGATTAAACTTCTTTACTCCCCACACAAGGCTGAGAGCCTCCCTATCTATCTGAGCATAGTTGCGCTCAGCGGAGGTCAATGATCTGGATGCGAACGCAACTGGCCTCTCCAGGCCATTTGGCAACTTGTGTGAGAGTACTGCCCCAATACCATATGGAGAAGCATCACAAGCCAAACGAATAGACAGCGTTGGGTTGAAGTGAGCCAACACTTCCTCTGAGGTGATCAATGCCTTGCTTTTGCGAAAGGCCCTCTTACAGTCCTCGCTCCACTTCCATGGTACTCCCTTCTGCAAAAGAGCGTTCAGCGGGTGCAGCACCGTGGATAAATTTGGCAGAAACTTATGGTAATAGTTAATCAACCCTAGGAATGACCTCAACTGGGATACATTATCCGGAGCGGGAGCCTTCACGACAGCTTCAATCTTGTCAGGAGACTTATGAAGCCCCTCCTGGTCAATGACATGACCACAGTACGAGATCCGCTTCTGAAAGAACTCACATTTCTGGCGATTAACTCGAAGTCCATATTCTTTCAATCTGGTGAGCACCAGTTCCAAATTTGCAAGGTGTTCCTCGTCTTCATCTCCTGTAATCAGAATATCGTCCAGGTAACATTGTGTGCCTGGAATTCCCTGTAATACCTGCTCCATGGCCCTCTGCCAAATTGCTGGAGCCGATGCCACTCCAAAAACCAGTCTATTATACCGGTACAAGCCTCTATGCGTGTTGATCGCGAGATACTGGGGTGACTCTTCCTCAACTTCCATCTGTAAGTACGCCTGCGCCAGGTCTATCTTGGTGAAGTGTTTCCCGCCAGACAACGAAGCGAAGATATCCTCAATCCGCGGAAGCGGATACTGCACCGTGTGAAGCACCGGATTAACAGTGATCTTGAAATCTCCACAGATGCGAACCTTCCCCGGTTCCCCCAGCTTTTTGCTCGATGAACGCTTCATGACGGGAACAATGGGCATGGCCCACTCACTCCAGTCTACCTTAGCCAGTACTCCTGAACATTCTAGCCCTTCCAGCTCAGCTTCCACAGCAGGTCGTATCGCATAAGGTACCGGTCTGGCTTTGAAAAATTTCGGGTTTGCATGTTCTTCAACCTTGATGTTTGCCGTAATTCCTCTCAGTGTTCCCAATCCCTGTTGGAACACCTCTTTAGCATCGTCCAATATTCTGGACAATCGTTTAGGTTTGACGTCTTTTTTACCGGAATCTACCGTTAGTGCTTTTAAGGAATGCCAGCCCATATTTATTTTCCTAATCCACTCCCGTCCCAGTAGTGGTGGACCTCCCTCAGGTAGCACATATAAGTCCATTCCTCGGCTTTCTTTGCCCTTGTGGACCACCTTTACCTTTATCTTCCCGATGGGGTATACTCTTTGCCCCGTGTATGTTTTCAATACAATCTCCGTATCCCGTAGGGGAATATGTGGGAATAACCTTTTGTAATCTTGCTTATTCATGACCGTCAATGCCGATCCAGTGTCCAATTCCATCTTCACTTGGACTCCTGCTATCTGAAGTGTGACCCAGATTGTTTGGAGGTCTGCTTCATTATCAACATTGTGTACTCTTAGACTACACAGTTCATTACTGCTGGAGCCTGAATTTGACTTCTGTTCGTTCGAACTGTTCTCTGTCACCTTGTGTACCTTTCTGTACTTTTCCTGTGGTGACTTTTTGTTGCTGGTCTTCTTTCCTGACCGGCATACTTTAGCTATGTGACCAAGCCTGCCACATTTTCTGCATTCCTGATTTTTGAACCAGCACTGGTTCTGATCGTGCGTTGTCTTTCCACAACGATAACATTTTACTGTACCCAAGACCATTTGATTGGTGCTGAGTTCCGGTGACCGTAGATGCATTTCCGCAGTGCCTCTCGCTGCAGCTTCGTGCGATGCTGCAATAGTGACAGCTTTATCAAGCGTAAGATCATTCTCCTCAAGCAGTCGCTTTTGTGTTCCTTCTTTTAACAATCCACACACAAATTTATCTCTCAGCGCATCTGCTAGTCCTGTTCCAAACTGACAGTACTTTGATAGCTTACGCAGTTCAATTAAAAATTCAGCGTTGCTTTCGTCTTTCAGCTGCGTTCTTCTGTAAAATTTAAATCGTTCCGCTATCATCAGCGGCGTGGGGTTTAAATGATTTTTCAGGGCAGTAACAATATTCACAAAAGTCTGATCCGTCGGTTTATCTGGTGATAGAAGGTGCTTCAATAGCCCGTATGTCTTCGCACCCATTGAGCTTAATAAGGTTAGCGCTTTCTCATCATCTGGTACCTTATTTGCTTTACAATAAACTTCCATGCATTCTACATACGTGGTCCAATCTTCGATATCGCTATCAAAGGTATTAATGTTCCCATGTTTAGGCATCCTTGCAAGTTTTTAAATTTTTCTTTTTCTCAAAATGGCGGCTTCCTGCGCTTGTCTTCTTCCCCCGCCTACTAAAATGGTGGCTTCCCGCGCCTGGCGGTCTTTTCCGCGCTCGTCTTCTTCCCCCGCCAACTACAATGGCGGATTCCCGCGTTTGCCTTCTTCCCCCGCTGGCTGCAATGGCGATTGCCGTGCTGCTGCCGTTCTCGCCTCCCCAGCGGTTCTCAATTCCCCGACGCTGCTTTTACTCCCCCGCGGTTCCCGTGGGCATTCACGCTTCCCCTGCTGTTGCGACTCTCAGCCCCGCATGCAGCCCGGTCCTTTACACTGGCTGCGTTTGATTTCTCCGCGGCTCTCGTGCTTTAAGCTGTCCCAGTCGCTGCGCCCCTCGGCCTCGATTGCAGCCCGGTCCTTTTCACCGGCCGTGGTCGAGTTCTCTGCCCTTTTTCCTCCATTTTCCCTTCCCCACTCCACAGTCAATGCGGCCGACTTTCTGCTCGTGTCACTGATCGGCTTACCCACCACCGTGGTAGAAGGGATGATCACTGCCTGTCGCTGACGGAGGGCTTCGTGGTCAGAATTTTTTTTTTTAACCCGGGTTCTCGATGCCTCCCGTGCGATGGTGCTCAGCAGGATGATGAGGGCAGATGCCTCTTCTCGACGCCCGTTCTGAGGACGAAGCTGCCTTGGATGTAAAACTGCCGCAGGGTAAGATCGGACTCATCGCCACTGTTAAGTCTGTGTGTCCCAGTTATGCTTATTATAAATCACTGGACACAGACCACAAGAATAACTTTTAACAGGTCTTTACTATTCGGAGGTCAGGGCTGAACTGCCCAGCAAATCCCTACACAACGTTTATATACCGGTGTGGTCACCACCGGTATTACAGTATACAGCAGCCAAGAGAAAGTAGTACATCTCTTAAAGTAGTTCTCTTAAGGTGGAACAGGTTACATACACCACAGTAATCTGCTAAGAGTGTGTGTATTTGAGTCGAGGTTGTGAGACCCGACTATGCTTCACCCAAGCCAGAGAATCTCTTGGGGACCTGGCTGCATGTTTTTGTATCTGTTGCAGAAAGACTTTCAGGATGAAGGGGAGCGTAATCCTACTCACCCTGCTAGGGATGAGCATCGGAAAGCGAGGCGACGTGGAGGACTCTCACATCTACGGGTGCTCGGGAGAAAAGGCTCCAGTGGTGACTGCCGGGAGCAGCGAAAAAGGCGCGGAGGGACCTGCCATCTACGCCCACGAGGGAAGATGGCCTGGGTGGTTGGGATCCAACTCCACCCGGTACTCCAGCCAGACCGGATTCACCTACGGGGAGGCCTCCCTCCTCTGCCCCAGCGTACAGGTTGTAGCCTCACGGATCGGGGTCACTGAAGGAAAACGCATGTGCCTGACTTGCACAGGACAGATTCCCCTGGGAAGATGGTGGTGGCTCAGAAAACTGAGCACGGACATGGGGGATCGAACAGCCGACTGGGAACGGATGGGAAACGGCACCCACCGAACGGTCACCGGGGCCCAAAAAGGGACTAGTGTATGTTGGGACAAATGGTGGGAGTCGGAACAGGGAATCTATGTCTGTATGTGGGGGTCAAAAAGGGCCTGCCCTACAGGCATATCTATCATCTTCTCCGCATCATGGCAGGATAAGGGGAAGGGGGTGGAATGGGATTCCCACCTGCACACATGCATAGTCCCACGGTACCCAGCCCCAGTTAAAGCCACTGAGCTAGTGGCACGCGCCCGAAAGCCCTTGCCCACGACTCAGGCAGCAAGAACACACAGGGAGGGGTGCACTGCCACCACCAGGGGACCAGGGAATGTGCTGGTATTGGTGCCTACGGATCAGGTACTGTACCAGGGGATACACTACGCGGTAGCCTCCGTGATTTTAAATCTCACCGAGGTACACTTACCGGAGTGGTGTCCCAAAGGGACAGAGCAGCTATACCAGGCCTTGTTAAAGGACATGTTCAAGAAGTTTTATGAGTTCGATTTCGCCAATATTGACAAAACCGAACTGTACACCACACACCGCGAGTTTTTGGGTAATGCAGGGAGACAAAGAAGGGGAGTATGGAATGATGTTTTTACTGCGTTTAATACTGGGTCCTCTGTTATCAACAGTTTGGATGATATAGAGCTGCAGACCCAGATAAACGGTTTAAAAACATAGTTAAGGAAGATATTAATGGATGAGAACAAGGTAGTGGGCTCGGAGTTACATGAGGAGCAGGCCATGATGGTCCATTTAAAGGAGATTATAGCGGAGTTGGAGAAGCACGCAAAGATGGTAAATGCCCTCATAAGGGAGGACAGAAACGCTTCTTACCAGGCTGCGCAGAACGAGGTGTGCGTGCTGTATGGGGCATGGTTGCTGGGCGAGGGCCGCAGTAATCTGG
The DNA here is from genome assembly GCF_052327205.1 of Somniosus microcephalus. NCBI lineage: Eukaryota > Metazoa > Chordata > Chondrichthyes > Squaliformes > Somniosidae > Somniosus > Somniosus microcephalus. The sequence goes on from NW_028225179.1 coordinate 46,594,116, forward strand.
AGGATTTAAAATAGGGTTTAGTCCCCTCCTGGATCAGCAACAAACACCTCGCAGCCCTCCATCCGTTTGAGAATGCATTAAGCCCATGCCAACTCCGGCCAGTTTCTGAGGAGAACACAGTCCCAGTGGATTGTGGGCGGTCTAACCACATGATCATGGGAATAGTAGTTAGGATGCCGGTCATGGGTAGGACAACCCGACCCGCACTGGTATACAGGGTGGAGAACATTGGAGTCATTCAAGGGGGTGCACACATTCGTTTCACAGCGGTCCCACCTTACGTCATAAAGTGGGAGCACGCTATGACAGGTACTGACCTCTCGGGGTGCCGGAGCCGGGGGGCACACATAAACCTGTGTCCCCAGCACTTGAATGCCTATTCAAAACCACAGTGTGGGATTAAAGCTGTTGGCGCAAAACCTATAAATTGTACCATGGAGGCAATGGCACAAGACCATGTTCCCCCACAGGTAGCATATATAGGAGGTGGGACACATTGTGTCATCACAGGCGTGCCCCATTACCAGCATGGACAGCATAGCTGGTGTCCGGTATGTGACAGCAGTTTCTGCTTTAAACCCGAGGCAGAAGTTCAAGTAGCCCAGGAATGAATTGTCCCCATTCCTGAACCCTCCACTGTTCACCTCACTGTAAAGGAGAATTTTACCAACCTGCAGAAGTACATAGCGCATTTTGGCTACGAAATTCCCCCTCTCCCAGAACATCTTACCAAAATACTCAAAGCCGTTATAGTTTCACAGAAACATCTTTACACTCTGGAGCAGAAAGCAGTAGAGATAAGGGCTAAGATATTGGGCATTGTGATTCCACCCTGGTGGGAGATTTTCAATAATATAGAGGTCCCTTCGTGGATTAGGCTGGCTTCCCACATTCTCGTGGTTTGCCAGTTGTGGATAGTATTGTACCTACTCTGCACTCAGTGCAAGGGAAAGGGTCAGATACTAGAATTCCGAAACCAGAGGAGCTGGAAGGAACATTATGTGAAGGTGGAGGGAGATACGCCTGTTTGAGTTTTTTTGTATTTTCTGATTAAAGATTGTTTTTTGTGTTTGTTGTTTTAATAAAGATTGTTCGACGCATTGTTAATAAAGATATATGTGTACTAAGTGGTGCAGGGGTTTTGGACCCCCTCCATGCTTGGATGTGTGTAAATAACTGTAATTATTCTATGTATATTTATGTATAGCACATTTTCGCGGAATGGGAAGTGCATGTGTCATGGATATATTAGATAAGTAATTGCAGGGGAAGGTTGACTATGGAGGGTCGGAAATTTTGTTCACCTCATCAGGATGATACTTAAAGCAAGTTTAGTATCAATAGGGGGAGTGTAAGCTGCAGGGTTCTCAAAATTCCCGCACTCCCCAAGTTACGGATCAAGGGACCCTGTTTTTGGACAAGTTATTAAACACAGGGCACCCAAAATGGCTTCTGTAAACCTTGTGACCAACATTGACAGGATTTTTAAAAGCAAGGCTCTAACAGCAAGCAGGCCTGGAGACGAAACATTAAAATAAAAGAATCTGTGATCAGAGACTCTTTGGAGCCCAGCCAGACAAAGTAAACACAGAATACGCATTTATTTGAATCAAATCGAATCAAGCTATAATGGTGGCCATTAGCTTCCTGCATGTTTAATCGATAACGGCTCACAGTAGCCATCAAGGTAGGATGAAGACAATCAAGTCTTACCCATGACAAAGCAACCAGGACATCGGGGCCATTAGACCCAGAGATAACCACTCCTAAAGTAGTTAAAATAAATGGTTGTAATCATTTAAAACAGCCCGCCAAAAGTTAAACAATGAACTGACCTGATTTGGCACGCAGGTAAGGAGTGGAAGAATGGGTATAATTGGAGGCCCATCAGTAGCAATCGCTCTCTTACTCTTCGCTCTTCCCTTGACTCTTGTCCGTGGCCTTGGCCTGCTACCGCTCGTACTCATGCCCTGGCCTCGTGGCGGGCTCTCTTCTCGCTCCCCGCACCGCTCAACAACCGAGGACACCCATCACACCGGGGCCAAACGCGGGAGGAGAACGAGACCCGAGTTCAATAACACGCAGGACACACAGGCCGCAAAGGGGCGAGATGAGACGAGACGAAGAAGAAGGTAACCGATAACAGCAGAGAAGGGCAGCTGGCATTTGGGGAAGAATTCGACAGTGTATGCATGGACAGTGAGAATAAGTTGGTATTATGTCCGTGTATGATTGAGACACGGACAGCAGGAGTTGATTTAAACAAGTCTTTACTGAATGGAGTCAATCGGGAAACTGAAACTACAGAGGCTTGCTAGCGCCTTTTATACAGGGGTGGTCACTGCCGGTACTGCACTCTGAGACCAGTTATTCCCTTAAAGGTACATACACAACAATTCCTCCCCTTTTAGATAAACAGTACATAACATTCATTTAACAACTAAATGATAACTAATTACAATCACAATTACGGTTGCTAGATACATTGGTTGAGGTTAAGCAATTATAAGTTCAGTCTTTGAGGAGGCTTCCTGATTCTGTCTGGATAATGCCTCTTTGGAGTATCAGGTTCTTCTGGCAACGTTGAGCCTGGATCCATGTCGTTGTTTGGTTCATCTGCTTCCAATATCACCGATTCTGCGGTAGCTGCAATTGGTACGTCGATTTCATCGCCAGGTGTATCAGATCGTGGTATGGAGTTGACGTTTTCCAGTGACTCTAGAATCTGGTCAGCATGGCGTCTTACAATGCTCTCTCCAACGTCCACGGTATACATGAGAGGTCCTTGCCGTGTACAAATCGTTCCTGGCTGCCATTTCTCAGTGCGGTAGTCCCGGGCCAAAACTGGTTGACCTATCTTAAAACTCCTGGTCGACCTTTCATTCATATTCTGAAACTGCCTGTTCTCCACATCTCTTTGGACGTTTGGCTTAACCAAATCCAAGCGGCATCGTAGTCTTCGATTGAAGAACATCATGGCTGGAATTTGGTTGGTAACCGCATGTGGCGCATTCCGGTAGGCAAACAAGAAGTTGTCCACCTTGTGTTGTAGGGGTATATCTTCATTACACATTGCCTTGATAGCCTTCTTGAATGTTTGAACAAACCTCTCGGCCAATCCATTAGTGGCTGGATGATATGGGGCAGATGTGTAATGCTTAACACCATTGTTCTTTAAGAACCTCCGGAACTCTTCAGACACAAACTGTGGTCCATTGTCAGAGCAAATCTGTTCAGGCAGCCCATTCCTGGCAAATATGGTTCGTAAGACTGTGTTAGTTTTTTCTGTGGTGGTTGAGGACATTTTTATTACCTCTGGCCACTTTGAATGTGCATCCACCGCAATTAAAAACATCGAGTCCATGAAGGGACCAGCAAAATAAATGTGCACCCTTTGCCATGGAGATGAGGGCCACTCCCATGGATGTAGAGGAGCTTGTGGTGGGGCGTTTTGGACCTTCTGGCACCCTGTACAGCTCTTGGTCATCTCTTCGATTTCTCTATCGATTCCCGGCCACCACACAAACGCTCTGGCTAAGTTGTTCATTTTTACCCCTCCCAGATGACCCTCATGAAGCTCATTGAGCACTCTATCCTGCAATTTGGGTGGAATTACTACTCTGGATCCACACATCAAGGTTCCTCTGCACACTGACAGCTGTTCTCTTCTCGGCGAGAATGCTGGCAGCAGTGGTTCGCCATGTGCTGGCCATCCCTTCACCGTTAAATCATAGACCCGGGATAGTGTCGGGTCATTTCGTGTTTCCTTTTCAATGTTTGCATTCGTCACAGGGAGACATTCGACTATGGTCGAGTGGAATATCTCCATTGGATCCACTGTAAGGTCTTCTTCCACCGTCGGCAATGGTAGGCGCGACAATCCATCAGCATTCCCATGCTGTTTAGTTCCTTTGTACTCGATGTCATATTGGTGTGCCCCTAGGAAAAGGGACCACCTCTGCAGCCGTTGCACTGTCATTATCGGTACGCCCTTCTGAGGGTTGAAAATGGAGACAAGAGGTTGATGATCAGTTCGTAGAGTAAATTTTTGACCGTGCAGGTAGTGATTGAACTTCTTCACCCCCCACACTCGGCTGAGGGCCTCTCTGTCAATCTTGGTGTAGTTACGCTCGGCAGAAGTTAACGAGCGTGACGCAAAAGCTATCGGCCTCTCTAAACCATCAAGGAATTTATGTGACAGTACCGCCCCAATGCCGTAGGGAGACGCATCACACGCCAGTCTGATCGGCAGTGCTGGGTTGTAGTGAGCCAATACTTCTCTTGAAGTGATTAAATCCTTACTCTTCTGAAAGGCAAGCTTACAGTCATTGCTCCATTTCCATGCTACTCCCGTTCATAGGAGGGCGTTCAGTGGGTACAGAATTGTGGACAAATTCGGTAAAAACTTACGGTAGTAATTCACCAATCCGAGGAATGACCTCAGTTGCGACACATTTTCAGGCGCTGGGGCCTTAAAAACCGCTTCAATTTTGTCAGGGGACTTATGTAACCCCTCTTCATCAATCACGTGGCCACAATACGATATCTGTTTCTTAAAAAACTCGCACTTGGGGCGGTTGGCTCGTAGCCCATGTTCCCGTAGTCTAGTGAGCACCTGTTCTAGGTTGTTAAGGTGTTCACTGTCATCTTCACCTGTCACAAGGATGTCGTCCAAGTAACACTGAGTCCCCGGAATCCCTTGCAGAACTTGTTCCATTGCTCTTTGCCATATCGCCGGAGCCGATGCTACTCCGAATACCAATCGATGATACTGGTAAAGACCTTTGTGAGTGTTTATCGTGAGATACTTCCTAGAGGATTCTTCAACCTCCATCTGCAAATATGCTTGTGCTAGGTCAATTTTTGTAAAACACTTCCCTCCAGATAGTGAGGCGAAGATGTCTTCTATCCTTGGAAGAGGATATTGTACTGTGTGAAGGACTGGGTTCACCGTCACCTTGAAGTCCCCACAGATGCAAACCTTCCTTGGCTCCTCAAACTTATTGCTTAACGTTTTCTTCATGACAGGAACGATGGGTGTCGCCCACTCGCTCCAGTTGACCTTAGACAACATGCCTGCCTTCTCCAGATTCTCCAGCTCTGCCTTGACGGCTGGGCGAATTGCATATGGTTTGCTTTGAAAAACTTGGGAATTGCATTCTCTTCTATTTTTATCGAGGCGGTTACGCCTTTAAGAGTGCCCAGTTCTTGTTGAAATACCTCTTTGGCGTTAGCTAAGATTGTTGACAATTGTCCAGGAGTGACGTCTTCATCTTTTTTACCATCCACCGTCATTGCATGAATGGAGTGCCAATCTAAGCTTATCTTCCTAATCCATTCACGTCCCAATAACGGTGGTCCACCATTTTGCAGTATGTAGAGATACAATTCACGTATTTTCTTGCCGTTGTATTCGACAGGCACCCTTATTTTTCCTCTGGGGTATACTTTTTGCCCCGTATACGTCATCAAGACGATGGATGTCTCTCTCAAGGGTATGTGTGGGAATAGCTGCTCGTAGTCTCGTCGATTCATGACGGTTAGCGCTGATCCTGTATCCAATTCCGTTTTAACTTGGGACCCTGCTATCGTGAGGGTGACCCAAATGGTTCGGTGATCCTCTTTTGCGATTACATTGTGAAGTTTGAGACAGCTTAGTCTCTTGTTCCCGGATTCACTATCGCTCATCTGGTCTTCGGAACTACTGTCCGTCATCTTTTGTACTTTCTTGTACGGTTCCTTAGTAGCCTTTTTGTTGTCGCTGGTCTTCTTCCCAGACCTGCAAACTCGTGCAATGTGTCCTATCTTTCCGCATTGCCTGCATATTTTGTCCTTGGACCAGCAGTCCTTCTGGTCATGGTTAGTTCTGCTACAGCGATAACATTTTGCAAATCCCCGTGTCATTTCGTGGGTGCCGTATTCCTGTGCCTTTTGTTGTATTTCCACAGCTCCCCTGGCTGCTGCTTCGTATGATACTGCCACGCTGAAAGCCTTATCTAGCATCAGCTCTTTCTCTGAGAGTAACTTCTTCTGTGTTCCTTCACTCAGGAGTCCACAGACAAATTTGACCCGTAGGGTATCTGCCAGTCCTGCTCCGAACTGGCAGTGCTTTGATAGCTTGCGTAGTTCCGTAAGGTACTCAGCATTGCTCTCATCTTTATGCTGAGTTCTCCTGTGGAATTTAAATCTTTCTGCTATCAGCAGCGGTGCAGGGTTTAGGTGTTCCTGTAGGACAGCAACAATTTCGTTAAAACTCTTCGCCTTCGGTTTGGCTGGAGTAATCAGGTCCCGCAATAGGCCGTACGTTCTAGCGCCCATTAAGTTTAGCAATACCGATGCCTTTTTCTCATCGGCTATTTCGTTTGCCTCGCAATATACCTCGACTCTTTCCAGATACGTGGTCCAGTCCTCTATTGTATTATCAAAGGCAGTGATACAGCCAGTCTTCGGCATCTTGAAAATCTAAAATGTCGCCTCCCGCGCTTTGCCTTCTTCCCCGATTTAACAAAATGGTGCCTCCCGCGCTTTGCCTTCTTCCCCGCTGATTAAGATGGCACCTCCCGCGCTTTGCCTTCTTCCCTGCTGTTGCTAGCGCTGCTTTCTGCGGTTTCCGTTGCAACCTGCAGCTCCTCGCGGGTTCCTGTGCGTTTAATATTTCTTTTTTTTATTATTTTCCCGTCGTGGAACAACCCTATGGGACTCTTGACTCCCTCTTCTCGGGTCTGTACGCTGCCCGGCTTGGTAGCACCGGCCGCGCCCTGTGTGCTCCACCCTCTCTCTCTCCTCTTCCCGACAACGCTGCTCGGCCCCGTTGCAAGTCACCCGCTCGAGTTCGCAACCGCCGCAGCCCAGGAATGATCAGTGTACTACCTGCCACCAGCCCGATTAGCTGAAGGACCGTCGACAGGAACCACGCCCCGCTCTCGACAGCTTCTCCAGCAATCTTCAACTCCGCTGACTCAGGGGTGGATGCCCACAGTCGACGCCCGTTTCTACTGCTTCTTTCTTCCTTCTGGTCTCGACCTCTGCTCACTTCGCTTCAGGAATGGATCCCAGGAGGTGGTGCAGACTGTAGGTAAGTTCGTATCTGCTCGTCGCCAATATTATGTCCGTGTATAATTGAGACACGGACAGCAGGAGTTGATTTAAACAAGTCTTTACTGAATGGAGTCAATCGGGAAACTGAAACTACAGAGGCTTGCTAGCGCCTTTTATACAGGGGTGGTCACTGCCGGTACTGCAGTCTGAGGCCAGTTATTCCCTTAAAGGTACATACACAACAGTTGGCAATTGAACACTACGAATAAGCCGGCATTAGACGCGGGTGTCCGCGCCGCAACGAATATACTGGCGTTCAAAGGATAGGTAGTAAAATCGAATAAGCAGTAAAGACCGCCAACCACCCCGTTACTGCCGACGACCGCCCGAGGGAGAAGAAAAAGAAGAGAACCCATCGCGACGAGACGACGACGGTAGGAGAGGGAAGGTGTGTCGCATCAACAGCTCCAGCACCGCGCTCTGAGACCACGTGGCGACGGGGTTCCCCAAAGGACAGAAGACCAAACCTCAAATTCACAACTGTTAAAGCAACGGGTTTTGGATTGGTGAGCATGAATTCCTGGCCCCTCATAGCTTAATCTAGTTAGGTATAGGGCTGGGGTAAGGATAAGGGGATTGTTAATGTAGTTGTTTTCCCTCGATGTGCCGTGTGTTCCCCATTCCCATATAAGTATAACTGTTTATGCCTGTAATTTTCATACCAGTAATTGTTCATAAGATTGTTGTATTCTGCTCTTAATAAAATCTTGTTTTTCTTATACCAAACCACTTGTTTACTCGATTTTCTGCATCGCCGCCTGTACCTAAGTCCGGTGTCTAGAACCCAGGGGTGTGGGAGCGATTCGAACCGCTCAAGGGACAGTCAGAGGCGAAGCTGACTGGGCGCACGCGCCACATAAGAACATAAGAACATAAGAAGTAGGAGCAGGAGTAGGCCATACGGCCCCTCGGGCCTGCTCCGCCATTCAATAGGATCATGGCTGATCTGAACCTAGACTCACGTCCACTTCCCTGCCCTCTCCCCGTAACCTCTAATTCCCTTATCAGCTAGGAAAATGTCTATCTCCGTTTTAAATTTATTTAATGTTGCAGCTTCCACAGCTCTCTGGGGTAGCAAATTCCATAGATTTACTACCCTCTGAGTGAAGAAGTTTCTCCTCATCTCAGTTTTGAAAGGGCAGCCCCTTATTCTAAGATTATGCCCCCTAGTTCTAGTCTCACCCATCAGTGGAAACATCCTCACTGCATCCACCCGATCAAGCCCCCTCACAATCTTATATGTTTTGATAAGATCGCCTCTCATTCTTCTGAACTCCAATGAGTAGAGTCCCAACCTACTCAACCTTTCCTCATACGTCAACCCCCTCATCTCTGGAATCAACCGAGTGAACCTTCTCTGAACCGTCGCGAGAGCAAGTATATCTTTTCTTAAATATGGAAACCAAAACTGCACGCAGTATTCCAGGTGTGGCCTCACCAATACCCTGTATAACTGCAGCAAGACTTCCCTGTTTTTATACTCCATCCCCCTTGCAATAAAAGCCAAGATTCCATTGGCCTTCCTGATCACCTGCTGCACCTGCATACTAACTTCTTGTGTTTCATGCACCAGGACCCCCAGATCCCTTTGTACTGTAGCACTTTGCAGTTTCTCTCCATTTAGATAATAACTTCCCCTTTGATTTTTCTGCCAAAGTGCATAACCTCACACTTTCCAACATTATATTGCATCTGCCAAATCTCTGCCCACTCACTTAGCCTGCCTATGTCCTTTTGCAGGTTTTTTATGTTCTCCTCACTCACTGCTTTCCCTCCCATCTTTGTATCGTCGGCAAACTTGGATATGTTGCACTCGGTCCCTTCCTCCAAATCGTTAATATAGATTGTAAAGAGTTGGGGTCCCAGCACTGACCCCTGCGGAACACCACTAGTTACTGATTGCCAGCCCGAGAACGAACCATTTATCCCAACTCTTTTGTTTTCTGTTAGATAGCCAATCTTCCACCCATGCCAGTATATTACCCCCAATTCCGTGATTTCTTATCTTGATCAGTAATCTTTTGTGTGGAACCTTGTCAAATGCCTTTTGGAAGTCCAAATACACTACATCCACTGGTTCTCCTTTATCCACCCTGTATGTTACATCCTCAAAGAATTCGAGCAAATTTGTCAAACATGACTTCCCCTTCGTAAAACCATGCTGACTCTGTCCTGTTAAATTATGTTTATCCAAATGCTCTGTTACTGTTTCCTTAATAATGGACTCCAACATTTTGCCAACCACAGATGTTAGGCTAACTGGTCTATAGTTTCCAGCTTTTTGTCTACTTCCCTTCTTAAATAAGGGTGTTACATTAGCAGTTTTCCAATCTGCCGGGACCTTTCCTGAGTCCAGGGAGTTCTGGAAAATGATCACCAATGCATCCACAATCCCTACTGCCACTTCTCTCAAGACCCTAAGATGCAGGCCATCAGGTCCGGGGGATTTATCCACCTTAAGTCCCATTATTTTACTGAGTACCATCTCCTTAGTGATTTTAATCATGTTTAGCTCCTCCCCCCCAATTGCCCCCTGTTTGTCCAGTGTTGGGATATTTTTAGTGTCCTCTACTGTAAAGACTGATACAAAATATTTGTTCAGCGTCTTTGCCATCTCCATGTTCCCCACCACTAGTTTCCCGGTCCCATCCTCTAAGGGACCAACGTTCACTTTAGCCACCCTTTTTCTTTTTATATAGCTGTAGAAACTCTTGCTATCTGTTTTTATATTTTTTGCTAGTTTACTTTCATAATCTATCTTCCCTTTCTTAATTAATCTTTTAGTTATTCTTTGCTGCCTTTTAAATGCTTCCCAATCTTCTATCCTCCCACTAGATTTGGCTAATTTATGTGCCCTTGTTTTCAGTCGAATACTATCCTTTATTACTTTACTAAGCCACGGATGGCTGTCTTTTCTTTTACTCCCCTTTTTCCTCAGTGGAATATATTTATCTTGAAAGATGTGAAATATCTCCTTGAATGTAGACCACTGCTCTTGTACCGTCTTACACTTTAATCTCTTTTCCCAGTCCACTTTAGTCAATTCTACTCTCATACCTTCATAGTCTCCTTTATTTAAGCTTAGTACGCTGGTTTGAGATCCAACTCTCTCACCCTCAAACTGAATTTGGAATTCAACCATATTATGGTCACTCATTCCAAAGGGATCCTTTACTATGACATTTTTTATTAATCCTGTCTCATTACACAGGACCAGATCTAAGATTGCCTGCCCCCTGGTTGGTTCAGTTACATACTGCTCAAGGAACCCGTCCCTAATACACTCTATGAACTCTTCCTCAATGCTGCCATGCCCAATTTGATTAGTTCAGTCATATGAAAGTTAAAATCCCCCATGATTATAGCTGTTCCCTTATTACAAGCCCCAACTATTTCCTGATTTATACTCCGACCAACAGAGTTGCAACTGTTAGGAGGCCTATAGACTACGCCCACTAGTGACTTCTTCCCCTTATTATTCCTTATCTCCACCCAAACTGTTTCACTATCCTGTTCCTTTGACCCAATATCATTTCTGACTATTGCAGTGATTTCATCCTTGATTAACATAGAAACCCCACCACCCTTTCCTTCCTGTCTGTCCTTCCTAATTGTCAAATACCCTTGTATGTTTAGTTCCCAGTCATGATTATCTTGCAGCCATGTTTCCGTAATGGCCACCAGATCATACCCATGTGTAGTTATTTGCACCGTCAACTCGTCAATTTTGTTAGGAATGCTGCGTGCATTCAGATAAAGAACTTTCAAATATGTTTTCTGACAATTTATTCCTGCTTTTACCCCTTTTACTACTTTACCTTTTTCATTATACATTCTGTCCCTTCCTGACACGCTCTGGTTTTTAATTCCCCCACTGCTACTTTGCTCTCTTGCCTTCTCCGCTGTCATTTTTATTATTCGCTCTCTTAAAACCTCCCCCCCACTAATTAGTTTAAAGCCCTCTCTACAGCCCTAGTTATTCGATTCACCAGGATTCTAGTCCCAGCACTGGCCAAGTGAAGTCTGTCCCAACGGAACAGCTCTCTCCTGTCCCAGTACTGATGCCAGTGTCCCAGGAAGCAAAACCCATTTCTCCCACACCAGTCTTTGAGCCACGCATTTAACTCTCTAATTTTATTTACCCTAGCCAAATTTGCACGTGGCTCAGGTAGTAATCCAGAGATTATTACCCTTGTGGTTCTGCTTTTTAATTTGGCCCCTAGCTGCTCAAACTCCCTCAGCAGAACCTCCTTCCTTGTCCTATCTATGTCGTTGATACCAACATGGACCACGACAACTGGATCCTCCCCCTCCCACTCCAAGTTTCTCTCCAGCCCAGAGGAGATGTCCTTAACCCTGGCACCGGGCAGGCAACACAGCCTTCGGGACTCTTGCTCTCGGCTGCAAAGAAGTTATTCGGTAGCGATGTAGACAGAAAACGTGACTCGTGGTTGGGTGCAAAACAGACCAGTATTTATTGAAACAAAAAGGAAACAAATTGAAAATAAACGATACAGCACACTTATGCTGAAATACAGCACTTCACTTAACACAGTACACTTCTTGTCCACTAAAGCACTCGTTTACTTATTAGAACACTGTTGCTTGAATGCTGCACTTTACTTCTTAGTACAACACTGTTACTTAGATACTTAGGGGGAGAAATTTGGTTGTTAGCGCCACCGATTAATGCCTAGAGGCCGAGAAGTGGGGTGCTAGCCAATTTCCGGGCAGGCACAAGGTGCCTAGCACCTCACCCCATATTGAGCATGCATTTAGCGCCGGCGCTAAATCTTAGCACCCGCTCATGGGCGCAGGCAGATTATGGCGTCATTTGAGTGTGCAACGCCTTTTGGGCGCCCCGGACTGGAAATTCAGTGGTGCCCCCCTCCGTAGCGCCTGGCGCTAATAGTGACAGCTTACCTGGAACCTTACCAAGTCGCTCTCGGGCTGGAGGAGCGTTATTTAAAGGGGACTGGTGTGGTTTAAAAGCGGCAGCCATTTTTGGAGCACAACTTCCTCGAGAGCTACAAAGAGTTGCTAAGCTGCACACTGAGAGCCATTTGACCACTGAGCCAGCGCAGGCAGACGATCTTCAGCCTTCTGATCATCACCTTGCTGTTGGTGAGCCTTGACAACGGGGAACCTTCCTGTGGGCAATTATTATAGGGGCTGCATTGGAGGGGAACGTCCTGCTGCTGAATCATCTGGAAAGGGCACTGAGACACTGGGAGAGGGGGGCGGGCATGGCCAGACGGAGGAGGGCCAACAGACGTCGCTACAGCAGACCTTACGCTGGCAGGGTTTTCCGACAGCAGTTTTCATACATGAACATGTCGGAGGAGCAGTGTGTCAGAAGGCTGCGATTTAGAAAGGAGGTGTTGACTGAGCTGTGCCAGCTGCTTCAGCCAGATCTGCAGCCTCAGATAAGGTGCAGGACATCTCTGTCGGTGGCTGAGAAGATGCCTGCTGGCCTGAACTTCTACGCGAGCGGCTCTTCTCAGGCTGCGCATCAGAGGCTGATCAGAAGTAGCTTCTAGGCCCCTCTCACGGAATGCTTGCTGCCATTCCAAGAACAGGAATGGAACCGGTCTGCTACCCCCAAGCCTGTGAAGGGCAAGATGCATGTAAATAGCAGGCATGGCCATTGTAAATGAAGAAAGTGTTTCATTAAACAAAATCTGGTTCCTTCAAACATGAGAAAGCTATGGCAACAGAAAGCAAAACTAATACACTGACACATAACTGCCTCTCACACCCGGGAAACTGTCCAAAACATAAATCACATTCCGACCATCTTCCTTGGCCTTGATTCCACTGCGACAACCAAAGCATCCAATGCCCCATCAGTGAGTCGTTCCGCGCTCTGCCTCACCCTTTCCATGTCTTGCTAGGCTGGTGCGCCACAGGTAGGCTCCCACCGCTTTGAAGGCCTACAAGGCAGTGAGTGTGTTTGGTGATACCAATTGACCTGCCCCTTTAAGAGCTGGCCGGCGCCACTGTGTCTCAGGGAAAGTAATTATTGACAGCACCCTCGCTGCGCCCCGCCGCCGCGAAATTGAGTTGCGCCGCCGGGTTAGCACCTTAAGAGTAGTATGCAGCGCCTGATTTAGCGCCGCAATCACCTTTAGGGGCGCTGCAACCCAATATCCTGCTAGGTGGTGCTAAATTGCGCCTGGCGCTAAACTTTGTGCATCGCCAGGACTAGCGCCCCAAACGCAGCGATACCGAATTTCTAGGCCTTCGTGTCCACTGAAGCACCTTTTCTGCTCAGTGATACACCCTTTTAATAGCACTTTCAATACAGAACTCTTAGGGGGAGAAATTCGGTTGGTAGTGTAGTGTATGTAACCTGTACCACCTTAAGAGACTACCTTAAGGTGATGAACTACTTTCTGATGGCTCCTGTATATTGTAGTACCGGTGGTGACCACACCGGTATATAAACCCTGTGGAGCAGTTTGTATTTCAGTTCAGCCCTGACCCTCAATTACTAAAGACCTGTTTAAGTATTCTGTTGTCTGTGTCCAGTTATTCAGCATAACTACATTTGGGAAATCACAGACTCAACAGTGGCGACGAGTCTGATCGTACCTAGCGGCAGTTTTGCATCCAAGGAAGCTTCGTCCTCAGAACGGGCGTCGAAAAGGGGCATCCGCCCTCATCATCCTGCTGAGCACTGCATCGCACGGGAGGCATCGAGAACCCGGTTTGGATTTGCTGGCCACGAAGTCCGCCATCAGCAACAGGCAGTGATCATCCCTTCTACGACAGCGGCGGGTAAGCCCGATCTAGCGACACGGAGAGAAAGTCGGCCGAGTTGTCAGTGGGAGAAGGGGAGGGAAACCGAAGAAAAGGGCGGAGAACACGACCGCAGCCGATGAAAAGGGCCGGACTGCAATCGGGCAGAGACGCGCAGCAGCCAGAAAAGCGTTAATGTCCACGAGGACCGCGGGGAACAAGAGCAGCAGCGTCGGGGGAAATAAGGACCGCTGGGAGGCGAGAACGGCAACAGCGCGGTAATCGCCATTTTAGTCGGCGGGGGAAGAAGATAAGCGCGGGAAAAGCCGCCAAGCGCGGGAAGCCGCCATTTTGGAAAATAAATAAAATAAAGGAAACTCAACAAGATGCCAAAAACGGGTAACATCACTGCTTTTGATAGCGATGTAGAAGATTGGGCCACTTATGTGGAACGCGTTGAAGTTTACTGTACAGCGAATGAGGTACCGGCGGATAAGAAAGCACTAACCATATTAAACTCGATGGGTGCGAAGACGTACGGGTTATTAAGGCACCTTGTAACACCAGATAAACTGGTAGGAAAGAGTTTCGCTGAGATTGTTACTATCCTGCAAGAGCATTTAAACCCCATGCCGCTGCTGATAGCGGAACGATTTAAATTTTACAAAAGAATTCAGCTTAAAGAGGAAAGCAACGCTGAATTCTTAATTGAACTGCGCAAGTTATCAAAGTACTGTCAGTTCGGTACAGGACTAACAGACACTCTGAGAGATAAGTTCGTGTGTGGGCTACTAAAGGAAGGAACCCAGAAGCGACAGCTAGAGGAAAAGGATCTTACGCTGGACAAAGCTTTCAGCATTGCAGCATCGCACGAGGCAGCAGCATGAGGCACTGCGGAAATGCAGCAAAGGCCATCGGAATTCAGCACCAATGAAATGGCATTGGGTGCAGCAAAGTGTTAACATTGCGGAAGGACAACGCATGATCAGAACCAGTGCTGGTTCAAAGATAAAGGCCTAGAAATTGAGTGGGGTTAGCGCCCAATTAAAGGCGCTAGAGGGCCTTGCGCCGGAATTATAGCCGCTTCGGAAATTGATTTGGGCCCTACCATCGGCGTTAGCCGGTAGCGCTGCGCCGGCACCGATGACGTCATCGGTGTGCGCAGCGTCCCGGTTGCCGTGGTAACGCGGCCGGACGCCGAAATTCAGTTGCGGCCGCCTCGCCCGTGGCAGCCGCAACCAACGATTTTTCAAAAGTTTCTTGCTGGACTTAGCGCCGGCGCATTAAGGTGGCGCGGCGGCCGGCCGCTTTCCCGGCGGCCGCCTGCCCGCACCTCCCTCCCCGGACTCCTCCACCACCCCCCCGCGGCACAGATGTGTGTGGGCCTCGAGCCCGGCACTTCTCCGAGGTGCTGGGCTCATTTTTCGTGCGATTCCACCGGCCAGCGGTCGGCTGCAGGCAGCTCCTCCTTAACAGAAGGAGGAGGCCTGCAGTACCCCAGCCTGCCGCACCGCATCGGGTGCCACAGCGGGGGATTAGCGCCGCAATCCTGCATTCAGCGCCCATTGCGAGGTGCTGACACCCTCCATTAGCACCCGCAGCCGTCTGGGCGCGGCGCAGCTGAATTTTTGGCGGGTGCAGCGGCAATTAACGCTGGCGCTAAATTTCGGGCGCTACAGCCCTGGCGGAGGCAAACTCAATTTCTAGGCCAAAGAATGCAGGAAATGTGGCAGACTTGGTCACATAGCGAAAGTATGCCGGTCAGGAAAGAAGACCAGCAACAAAAAGTCGCCGCAGGAGAAGTACAAGAAAGTACACAAGGTGACAGAGAACAGTTCGAATGAACAAAAGACGGATTCAGACTCCAGCAGTAAGGAACTGGGTTGTCTAAAAATACATAATGTGGGTAACACAGCAGACCACCAAACTATCTGGGTCATGCTTCGGATAGCAGGAGTCCAAGTGAAGATGGAATTGGACACTGGATCGGCATTGACGGTCATGAATAAGCAAGAGTACAAAAGGTTATTCTCACACATTCCCCTGAGGGATACGGAGATTGTATTGAAAACATACACGGGGCAAGGAGTATACCCCATCGGAAAGATAAAGGTAAAGGTGGTCTACAATGGTAAAGAAAGTCAGGGAATGGACTTGTATGTGTTACCTGAGGGAGGTCCACCACTACTGGGACGGGAATGGATCCGGAGAATAAATATGGACTGGCATTCCTTACAAGCACTAACTGTAGATTCCTGTAAAGAGGACGATGTCAAACCTAAACGACTGTCCAAAATATTGGACGATGCTAAGGAGGTGTTCCAACAGGGACTGGGAACACTGAAAGGAATTACGACAAACATCAAGGTTGAAGAACATGCAAACCCAAAATTTTTCAAAGCCAGACCGGTACCTTATGCGATACGACCTGCTGTGGAAGCAGAGCTGGAAGGGCTAGAACGTTCAGGAGTACTGTCAAAGGTGGACTGGAGCGAATGGGCCACACCCATTGTTCCCGTCATGAAGCGTTCGTTGAGCAACAAGCCGGGGGAACCTGGGAATGTTCGCATCTGTGGCGATTTCAAGATCACTGTTAATCCGGTTCTTCACACGGTGCAATATCCGCTTCCGCGGATTGAGGATATCTTCGCTTCGCTGTCTGGCGGGAAACACTTCACCAAGATAGACCTGGCGCAGGCGTACTTACAGATGGAAGTTGATGAAGCGTCACGCCAGTATCTCACGATCAACACACATAAGGGCTTATATCGGTATAATAGACTGGTTTTTGGAGTGGCATCGGCTCCAGCGATTTGGCAAAGGGCCATGGAGCAGGTATTACAGGGAATTCCAGGCACACAATGCTACCTGGACGACATTCTGATTACAGGAGATGATGATAAGGAACACCTCGCGAATTTGGAGCAGGTGCTCACCAGATTGAAAGAATATGGGCTCAGAGTTAATCGCCAGAAATGTGAGTTCTTTCAGAAGCGAATCTCGTACTGCGGCCACGTCATTGACCAGGAGGGGCTTCATAAGTCACCTGACAAGATCGAAGCTGTTGTGAAAGCTCCCGCTCCGGAAAATGTATCCCAGTTGAGGTCGTTCTTTGGGTTGATTAACTATTACCATAAGTTTCTTCCAAATTTATCCACGGTGTTACACCCGCTGAACACTCTTTTGCAAATGGGAGTACCATGGAAGTGGAGCGAGGACTGTAAGCAGGCTTTTCAAAAAAGCAAGGCACTGATCACCTCTAAGGAGCTGTTGGCTCACTTTAACCCAACGCTGCCTATTCGTTTAGCTTGTGATGCTTCTCCATATGGTATCGGGGCAGTGCTCTCACATAAGTTGCCAAATGGCTTGGAAAGGCCAGTCGCGTTCGCATCCAGATCATTGGCCTCCGCTGAGCGCAACTATGCTCAGATGGATAGGGAGGCTCTCAGCCTCGTGTGGGGAGTTAAGAAATTTAACCATTACCTGCAAGGCCAAAGGTTTACGCTGCTGACAGATCACCAGCCGTTGGTTTCCATCTTTAACCCTAAGAAGGGTGTTCCGGTTATGACGGCGCAGAGGTTTCAGAGGTGGTCCCTTTTCCTAGGGACACATCAATATGATATCGAATTCAAAGGTACAAAGCAACATGGTAATGCTGATGGGCTGTCGCGCCTGCCACTACCTACAGCGGAAGAGGCACCGGCAGTTGACCCTGTCGAGATATTTCACTCGACCATCATCGAATGCTTACCAGTCACCAATGCGAGTATTGAGAGAGAGACCAGAAACGACCCGACACTGTCTCGGGTCTACGAAGTGACAGTGAAGGGATGGCCAACACATGGCGAACCACTGTTACCAGCATTCTCAGCCAGACGAGAACAGCTGTCCGTCTGTCAAGGAACATTGATGTAAGGAACAAGGGTGATTATTCCTCCTAAATTAAGGGAGAGAGTTCTGAAGGAACTGCATGAAGGTCATCTTGTTGAAACGGATTCTTTTGCCCTCAATCTGGTTCAGTACAAACACTGAGTCGAATACTGGTTGAGTTCAACAGTTGTTTTATTCTGTTGTCCCGGGAGACTTACTCTGATACAGCACAGTTCTGACTCCAGCAGAGTCTCGACAGGTTCCACCAGAGCAAGTAATCTTTCATACAGAGTACCACATTATTATACTTGCTTTTGAGAAGACATTAACACATCTTACAGTCTGCACCAATGCTGAGCTGGGCACGTACACATTTAAATTGATTTCCTGGCCTGGCAGTTTGAAATAAAGAAGTCACATTTCACTGAATGGTTTATAGTATAGAAAATATGCAGGTAATGGTTTCACGATCACCTAATCATTATGGTAATGCATGGTAATGTGTTTTCGGATCGCCTATTGTCAGTATACCCTTTGCACTCCACCCTACATTGTTCCACCAGCAAGGTGTGACATCGTGGGTGCCAGCCATATTAGCATTTTACTACCTGCTGCCTTCAGTTTCTTGAATTAACATGATCATCTCTCACAATATGCAAGTGACTCAGCGATGTCGACATTGCACCACCATTTTAGGCTAACAGGGTCCTCCATTTTAGATTGACAGGGTCCTTGGCCATGCGAAGCGAGTTGTTACCCTATTTTTGCATTCTATATCCTCATTCCCCCTTTATCATTCCATGATAACCATCTAAGGTACCCAGTGATTCTGGGCTTCATCCTACTGGTCCATCTCTATCTTATTGAGTCTATTATACTCCTCCATTAATTCCTTCTCAACTTGCTCCTTTACCATCTCCCTTGCTTCACCCTCTATATTTAGTAATTCAATTTCTTCTTCTGATGATTTCCTTTTTTAATAGTCCATTACAGAAGTCCCATTTAGTCACGTTCCAGGATCCGAAAGCTTTAAGATTCTTGTCTTTGCACTGGAGAATATCTCTTCGGCACATTTCTTCAGTCGATTGAACGCCCCGCCCGCGAGCAGGATAACGCTCAGAAGCAGTAATAAAGTCCTCATCTTGATTCTTGGTGATCAATCAATGCTACTTATTAACTATTAATCTGGAAAACAAAGTGCTTACACAAGATCAAAAGTTAAAAATTTAAAACTAAAATTTTAAAATTAAAAATTAAAAATTAAAATCGTATAATAAAAGTAGGATTTCGGCAGGCCAAAACAATCCAAACACAACACCAGACCTCGTAAAACTGCAGTCACCTTTATCAAGGCCGAGCACGAGTTCTGTAGTCTCCTATCAATGGCTGATCAATTAAAATAAAATTAATGATTGTTTGTAAAATCTACTATATACTGTACTGATAGCAAATCACCCACTGCCCTGGCACCACAATGAGTTGCAAAGTATCCACATTCAATAACCCAAAGAGCTAACTCATCAGACATGCAAGTCTGTTCCGCGGGAGTAGTCCAGAGTTTTGATAAAGGGTTATATACACATCCCAATTCTCTCCATAAATGCTTATCACTATCAGGAGCGTCCTCCTGCAACTTAATCACCTCTTGGATGGTTGGCATTAGTTTTTCCGAGGTAGACTGATTCTTTTTGGGATTTTTAGTCTGCCTCATAATTCGGGGCACAATCATTTGGTGACTCCTAGAAGCAATTTTGGCTGCCTCATCAGCGCGGCGGTTTCCTATATCTACTGGGTTTTGGCCAGTGGTATGGGCAGAGCATTTAATCACAGCTATCTGTTTGGGGAGTAAAAGGGCTTGCAAGAGGTCTGAAACTAACTGACGGTGTGAGATGGGACTGCCCGAAGAGGTTAGAAATCCTCTATTTTTCCACAATTGTCCAAAATCATGAACTACTCCAAAGGCATATCTAGAGTCTGTATATACATTAATTCGTAATCCTTCTCCCAAAGTACAAGCTCGTATGAGTGCAAACAGTTCTCAGAAAAAAGGGATTCAAAGGCTGCTGATTCTAAGGTGACACCTTCCTGATTCACAATTGCATAACCAGAAATTCGTTTTCCCTTCTCATCAATTGAAGAACTGCCATCTGTATACATAATCACGGATTCCTTTTTGTATGTTACTCCGACTGCTTCCGTCATCGCATACTGAGATACTTGTCCTTGAAAGCCGGATAAGCTTTGAGTTTCTTTCGATTTGGGGAGATTAAGGTCTGATTGAACAGATGACATAGCGGCCCCTGTATCGACCAAAAAGGGATACCATTGATCTCGAATCTGAAGCATTAATAGGGGTTCTCGATCTGGTTGTAACATGTTGGAACATGTGGAAACGGATTGGTTTGGGAGAAATCAGTGTATGTTCCCCTTCCTCGACCTCCTTGCCAACCGCCTCTATTTCCTCGGGTCTGACCTCCCCTTCCTTGTCATCTGGCCGGACACTCCTTACTCCAGTGGCCAGGCTGACCACAATTGAAGCATAGACCTTGTCCTTGTCCTCTGCCCCTTCCTCTTCCCCCATAATTTTGTCGTGGGGGCGCATAGGGTGGGCCATAAGCAGGAGCGTCGGGTCCAGTTGGGTGATTGTAATACCCATAGTTTTGGGAGTCTACCCATCCTGGAACACAATACTGGGGTTCCATTTGATATCCTGTTAGGTCTGGCCCTACTTTTGGCTGTATGGGCACATCCTCTCGCTTCATTACATATTCCGCCTTGACCTTAACGTGGGGTTGACTTTCTGCACTCTTACTTTCTTTCCAGTAATATTTCGCAGCTCTAGTCATTTGAGTTGGGCTGTTTTCTGCCCAGTTCATATTATTGGTTTTAATGGCTGTCGCCACAGCAGCCGGAAGACAGTTCATCAGAATGGCGCAGAATTGGGGTGAATTGGCTCCTCCTTGATAATTGGTGTCCCCCGACTGTCCCTGATAAACCTCACAGAATCTCTCCAAAAATTCCTCAGGTCCCTCATCTTTCTTTGGCTTAGTATCTAGGGCATTAGATATATTGATAGGTTTTTGGAGTGTAGCATTGAGTGCTGCAAGCATGTGTCGCTCCCTGTCGGCTGTGAGGACGTGGGCGGTCTCTAAAGCGGCATGATTGGGGTGAGTCAGGTGTTCCAAAAATCTAGTGTGTTCGGAAGGAGTTAAAACTTGTTGAATCAAAGCCCATAGATCTCGGGAGTCTGCATTGTACACCTGTATCGTGGTTCGAAGAAAGTCCACAAACCTAGCCGGCGCCTTTTTCCTGTCTGGCATACCGGTTAGGATAGCCATTATCTCATTAGGTTTCCAAGGGAAAAATACATCTATGGTGGGGTTGGCTGCGGCAGCCGCTGCATTCGGGTTTGGCATTGTTCTTACCGGCAGATTTCTGGGCGTTCGTTTTGGTTTAGTAAGGCTAATTTCGGGTTCTGAGTCGGAACTGTTTAAGGGTGAAAGGTTGTCTTCAGAATCAGTAAGGTCACTACATGAGTCAGTGTCATCTGCTTTTGCTGGTTTATGTTGTACTAATTGTCTGGGTCTACGTTTCTTCTTCTGCCAATTCAGACTAGGGGTATTCCCCGGTTTCACGTCTTTCTTGGGATTTGTTGGATCTTTCGATCGGGTTCGACAAGCAACAGGGTCTATATAAACATCAGAAATCGGCGTGATTGGGGAGTGACTTGGGACAGTAAGGGAGGGTGTCGGTGGACTGGTAACGGACGTAATAGGGATCAAGCCAGTCTGATTTGTAAGAGGTAGGTCGGGATAAATGTTATTATATTGGGGTGGCTGAGGAGGTGGCGCGGTAGGAGTTCTAATTGTCCAATTGTTTAAGTCCTCATCTGTTCCGTCTCCCTCGGTCAACCTAAGGCCAACCATTGAACTACGTAGTTCATTTTTATCCTTTTTATCTGGCGCCTTTTCAGATTTTGACCTTTTCTCATGTGCACATTCTTTCTTAAGTATTTCAATGGGTTTAGGATTTCCTCCTTCGGTTAACTTTATTCCTAACTTAACAGCATTCTCTTGCCAGCTGGCTAATAGGGAACTGTCTTTAATTTCTTGGCAATACTGTCGCCAGAGTCCAATTAGTTTCTTAGCCTTACTTCCCATATTCTTTTTCCAAATCATTTCTTGAGCTTGTTTAACCGTTTCTAAACTTTTGGGACCCCCTAGTGGCCATTGTTCGCTGCCTAACTTTTTATTTAAACCCCCTGAGAGTTGTCTCAATTGTTTGGCTTTGT
Organism: Somniosus microcephalus; assembly: GCF_052327205.1. Lineage (NCBI taxonomy): Eukaryota > Metazoa > Chordata > Chondrichthyes > Squaliformes > Somniosidae > Somniosus > Somniosus microcephalus. Next base: position 46,616,116 of record NW_028225179.1, read on the forward strand.
CCGGGTATTGGTCACATAAGGTTTGTAAGGCACTGCCCTCATCACTTGTGGTATCTAGGTAATTACCCATGGTTCTCTTACACTAAGGGTTCTTTTTCAGGATTCGAGTTACTTTTTGCACGTGTCTTATATATTTCACGGATACCGGCACACAAAATGAAACGCAACACTACAATACTTACAATACTTAGACTTAACAAAAACACAGTACAACACTTAGACTTAACAAAAACACAGTGAGTCGTCTATAGTCAAATAGTAATTTTAGCCTCTGTCACCGCCTGGTACAGGTATTCTTAGCCTAATTATTCAAATCGTAAATTTAGCCTCTGTCACCACCTGGTACAGGTATTCTTAGCCTAATTATTCTAATCGTACGACCCTTATCTTGCACTCCCCGAGTACAAGTTGCTATAGCTCTAGAGTCCCCGACTCTCTCTTTTTACTTTCTTTCAAGTATTCTTTTTCTCTTTCTCTAAAATCACTTATCTACTTTTTAGTCCAATCGGAGCCTGAGCGGGCCAAGTGAAATACGAGGCCGGCGCTTTACCCGACTTGGATACTTATTTCCTAAATTTACACAGTATTCGCCAGATTGACCCAGATCTCGTCGGGACACCACACAAGAATTAGCGAGTGGCAAAACTTTTATCGGACTTACGGATCAGAGGAAAACCGAAGTGGTAAATTTAAACATACTCACTCCGGGGGCCCATTTCCTCCTCTCACGTCCAAAACTAGTTCGGCTCTTAATTTCGCGAATTCTCGGTGATCGTCCGTTGAGATCCCACTTCTGACACCAAATATTGAAACGGATTCTTTTGCCCTCAATCTAGTTCAGTACAAACACTGAGTCGAATACTGGTTGAGTTCAACAGTTGTTTTATTCTGTTGTCCCGGGAGACTTACTCTGATACAGCACAGTTCTGACTCCAGCAGAGTCTCGACAGGTTCCACCAGAGCAAGTAATCTTTCATACAGAGTACCACATTATTATACTTGCTTTTGAGAAGACATTAACACATCTTACAGTCTGCACCAATCCTGAGCTGGGCACGTACACATTTTAAAGTGATTTCCTGGCCTGGCAGTTTGAAATAAAGAAGTCACATTTCACTGAATGGTTTATAGTATAGAAAATATGCAGGTAATTGTTTCACGATCACCTAATCATTATGGTAATGCATGGTAATGTGTTTTCGGATCGCCTATTGTCAGTATACCCTTTGCACTCCACCCTACATTGTTCCACCAGCAAGGTGTGACATCGTGGGTGCCAGCCATATTAGCATTTTACTTCCTGCTGCCTTCAGTTTCTTGAATTAACATGATCATCTCTCACAATATGCAAGTGACTCAGCGATGTCGACATTGCACCACCATTTTAGGCTAACAGGGTCCTCCATTTTAGATTGACAGGGTCCTTAGCCATGCGAAGCGAGTTGTTACCCTATTTTTGCATTCTATATCCTCAATCTGGGGGGAGTCAAGATGAAAGGCCTTGCTAGGGCTTATGTGTGGTGGCCAGGTATCGACAAACAAATAGAGGATCTGACTAAAAGCTGCTCAGGGTGCCAAAAAGTTCAAAATGCACCTCCAATTGCACTGCTGCATCCGTGGGAATGGCCTTCAACCCCATGGCAACGTGTGCATATCGACTTTGCAGGTCCATTCATGGATTCCATGTTTTTGATAGCGGTAGACGCACATTCTAAATGGCCAGAAGTGATTAAGATGTCGACCACTACCTCTGAAAAGACGATCGCAGTTCTAAGAACCATATTTGCAAGGAATGGGCTGCCGGAACAAATATGTTCAGACAACGGACCACAGTTCTTGTCAGAAGAATTCCAGAAATTCATGAAGACGAATGGGGTGAAACACTATACATCTGCCCCATATCATCCGGCTACAAATGGGTTGGCTGAGAGATTTGTACAAACGTTCAAAAAGGCGATAAAGGCCATGAGCGAAGACCATATTCCACTACAACACAAGGTGGACAATTTCCTGATGGCATATCGAAATGCCACGCATGCAGTGACAAATCAAAGCCCTGCCATAATGTTCTATAACAGGAGGTTGCGGTCCCGATTGGATTTGTTAAAACCCAATGTGCGTAGGGAAGTCGAAAACAAACAATTCCAGCACGTAAATAACAAGGGCACTCGGAGTTTCGAAATAGGACAACCAGTGTTGGCCAGGGACTATAGGAATGATAAATGGCAATCCGGAACAGTTCGTGCCCGACAAGGACCCTTGATGTACACGGTAGACATTGGTGAGAACATAATACGACGTCATGCTGACCAACTTGTGGAATCGAGAACAAGGGTCGAACCCATGTCTACGGCAGAGACACCAGTTGAAGAAGTTATTGAGCCTGTAGCATCTACCTCAGACTCGAACGTACATGATGATGTTCAATCCATAAGAGATCAAATGGATGAGTCACCCCAGCAACGAGAACCAGAGACCCCTGAAAGGCGTTATCCGGCCCGGAACAGGAGGCCTCCTCAGAGACTGAATCTTTGAACAGTTTTGTATGAAAGTTGTATATATGTTATCCATGTTATGTTTAAATTGGGGTGTACACTGTTAAGCTAAAAGGGGAGGAATTGTAGTGTATGTAACCTGTACCACCTTAAGAGACTACCTTAAGGTGATGAACTACTTTCTGATGGCTCCTGTATATTGTAGTACCGGTGGTGACCACACCGGTATATAAACCCTGTGGAGCAGTTTGTATTTCAGTTCAGCCCTGACCCTCAATTACTAAAGACCTGTTTAAGTATTCTGTTGTCTGTGTCCAGTTATTCAGCATAACTACATTTGGGAAATCACAGACTCAACAGGTAGCGCCATCGATTAATGCCTAAAGAGGCCGAGAAGTGGGGCGCTAGCCAATTTCCGGGCGGGCGCAGGGTGCCTAGCGCCTCGCCCCATATTGACCATGCATTTAGCGCCGGTGCAAACTCGTAGCACCCGCTCATGGGAGCAGGCAGATTATGACGTCATTTCAGTGTGCAACGCCTTTTGGGCGCCCCGGACCGGAAATTCAGTGGCGCCCCCCTCCGTAGCGCCTGGCGCTATTAGTGACAGCTTACCTGTAACCTTACCCAATCGCTCTCGGCCTGGGGGGGCGTTATTTAAAGGGGACTGGTGTCGTTTAAAAGCGGCAGCCATTTCTGGAGCACAACTTCCTCAAGAGCTACAAAGAGTTGCTGAGCTGCACACAGAGAGCCTTTTGACCACTGAGCCAGCGCAGGCAGACGATCTTCAGCCTTCTGAACATCACCTTGCTGTTGGTGAGCCTTGACAACGGGGAACCTTCCTGTGGGCACTTATTATGGGGGCTGCATTGGAGGGGAACGTCCTGCTGCTGAATCATCTGGAAAGGGCACGGAGACACTGGGAGAGGGGGCGGGCATGGCCAAACGGAGGAGGGCCAACAGACGTCGCCACAGCAGACATTACGCTGGCAGGGTTTACCGACAGCAGTTTTCATACATGAACATGTCGGAGGAGCAGTGTGTCAGAAGGCTGCGATTTAGAAAAGGAGGTGGTGACTGAGCTGTGCCAGCTGCTTCAGCCAGATCTGCAGCCTCAGATAAGGTGCAGGACATCTCTGTCGGTGGCTGAGAAGATGCCTGCTGGCCTGAACTTCTACGCGAGTGGCTCTTCTCAGGCTGCGCGTCAGAGGCTGATCAGAAGTAGCTTCTAGGCCCCTCTCACGGAATGCTTGCTGCCATTCCAAGAACAGGAATGGAACCGGTCTGATACCCCCAAGCCTGTGAAGGGCAAGATGCATGTAAATAGCAGGCATGGCCATTGTAAATGAAGAAAGTGTTTCATTACACAAAATGTGGTTCCTTCAAACATGAGAAAGCTATGGCAACAGAAAGCAAAACTAATACACTGACACATAACTGCCTCTCACACCCGGGAGACTGTCCAAAACATAAATCACATTCCGACCATCTTCCTTGGCCTTGATTCCACTGCACCAACCAAAGCATCCAATGTCCCATCAGTGAGGCGTTCCGCCCTCTGCCTCACCCTTTCCATGTCTTGCTAGGCTGGTGCGCCACAGGTAGGCTCCCACCGCTCTGAAGGCCTACAAGGCAGTGAGTGTGTCTGGTGATGCCAATTGACCTGCCCCTTTAAGAGCTGGCCGGGGCCAGTGTGTCTCAGGGAAAGTGATTGTTGACTGCACCCTCGCTGCGCCCTGCCGCCGCGAAATTGAGTTGCGCCGCCGGGTTAGCGCCTTAAGAGCCTCGTGCAGCGCCTGATTTAGCGCCGCAATCACCTTCAGGGGCGCAACGACCCAATATCGCGCCAGGTGGCGCTAAATCGCGACTGGCGTTAGGCTTTGCGCTTCGCCAGAACTAGCACCCCAAGCGGGGCTATACCCAATTTCTCCGCCTTAATGTTCACTACAGCACTTTTCTGCTAGTGCAACACTGTCTTGCTTAAATAACACTTAATACAGAAATCTTAGGCCTAGATTTTGGGTTGGTAGCACCGGCGCTGAGCGCCTAAAGAGGCCTAGAATTGGGGCGAAGCCCTATGTTGGGGCGAGCGCTATGAGGATAGCGCTGACTCAGAAATTGACTATACATTCAGCGCCTGCGCTAAGTGTTTGCGCGCACCCGCGAGTGTAAACGGCTCATGACGTCATTTCAGTGTGCAACGCCTTTTAGGAGCGCCTGAGCGCATATTGGGTGGCGCCCGGAGCCTTAGCGCCCAGCGCTATTAGTGACAGTTCGAAGGAGGGCTAACAGGCCCTTCTCGGAGTAGGGCGGCGCTGTTTAAAGGGGGCAGCTCTAGTGCAGAATCTTCTGCCACTTGGCCTGCTCATTGCGATCGCTGCTGGAGAGAGTTGGCGAGCTAATGTGGAGCGGAGTTCTGGGATTTGAGCTTTACAGTACTTGGGACCTTCAACCCTGTCCGAAGCACTTGCAGCACTACACCTAAAAGCCTTTTGACCAACTGGCATCGGAATGGGAGCTTGTTTGGAGGGCGACGGCCTCATTGCCCAACACTGTGAAGGGGCAGAGAGACGGCGGGAGAGAGGGCCGGGATTGGCCAGAAGGAGGAGGGGCAATGGAGGTCGGCCAATCCGACGGGAGGCTGCGAGAGTCTTTAGGCAGCAGGTGACAAGCTTTGACATGTCGGAGGAGCAGTGTTTGCGAAGGCTCCGAATCTGGAGGGACATTGTTACTGATCTGTGCCACCTGCTTGGTCAGGATCTGCAGCCGCGTGAACGCTGCAGAACCTCTCTGTCCGTGATGGCTACACTGACTGAAGGCCTCCATTTTTACGCCAACGGCTCCTTTCAGTCAGCCATTGGGGACAATGCGACTGTTGCTCAGGCTGCAGTCCGCTGTTGCATCCGGCAAGTGACTGATGCCCTTTATAGGCGAACGCGTCCATTCATTACCTTCCCTCGGACCCTGCACAAGCAGGCGGAGGAGGAGGAGTATGAGGAGGAGGAGGAGGAGGAGGAGGAGGAAGAGTAGGCGGAGGAGGAGGAGGAGGATGGAAGGGCTGCTGAAAGTGGAAGGTCCATACGTCAGAAGCTCCTCTGGACTCGTCTCGACACCCCTGTGGCGGAATGATGAGAGTCTTAACTCATGGGCACTTTGGATGTTTGAGGGCCTCTGCATGCCAGCATCACTGAAAGTAGTCACATGCACCAAGCAACATTTAAACTTCTGTTTATTGACACAAAAGTCTTTCATTACAGCTAAATAACGTAAAGTGAGCAGAAACCATCACTGCCAAAATAAAAGTGACCTGTTCGGCAAAGCAGCAAAACTCAACAAAAATCTGCACCTATAACAGCAGGTGAGGGTGTCCGTGAATTTGGACAAACAAACATCTCAGCACCTCCCTCTACAACTGGCCCCTTGAGGGAGAACGGCTTCTCGTTCGCGCCCGGCCCCTTCCCGCCCTGCTGCTCCTACGTAATTGCACCCCAGTGGCGGCCTCAAGGCTGGGGGACGCTTGTCGACTGTCTGGATGCGCAGAAGCCCCTGAGGTACGGCCTGGCCGACCTCTGGGCTTGGAGGGTGCGGACGCGGGATGCTTGCTTTGAGCATGGCTGGGAGCAGTGTTGCCTGCAGGTGGTGGCAGCTGCAATGCAGGCGTCCCAGCGCTGGCATGTGCAATGGTCTCCTGCCGAGAGGGGACACCTGCACCATGGTCGGACGACACACTGGCTATCTGAGGGGAGTGGCTCGGCTCATCCGCCACAATCGCAGGCTCCACGGATTCCTGGCCTTGTACGGGAGTGGAAGGGCCCGGGGTGATCCTATCTGATGCAGAGAGGGTGGCTGCAGTGAGACATCGCGTTGCGTTAATCTGGGTGTGGAGGAGCCCAGCAAGTGAATGCGTGGCAACAGTGAGGACCTGTGTGCCAGGTGCCAGTGCTTCGGAGAAGGCCTGGACAGTTCTTCCCATGGCTTCGGACAAGGCAGGAGCCGACCGCTCCACTGCCTCGGACAAGCCCTGCACAGACCTTTCCAGGGATTGTCCGAAGCCCTGAACAATCCTTTCCATTGCCGACTCAAAGCCGTGGACAGTCCTCTCCATTGTTGGGCCGAAGCCCTGGATAGTCCTGTCCATTGTGGCCCCGAAGCCCTGGATAGACCTGTCCATTGTTTCCCCGAACACCTGGAGAGACCTCTCCATTGTTGCGCCAAAGCCCTGCAGAGTCCTCTCCATTGTTGCCCCGAAGTCCAACATACTCCTAGCCAATGAATCTATTGACTCAGGCATCTTCTCCACTGCAGCCATCAGCTCCGTGTGTCTGACCCGGGCCTGTTTGCTCATCTCTGCCAGGCGCCGGACCTCATCTGCACTCTGTGCAGCAGTCATGACGACCTGCCTTGCCCTGTGGGGAGACGGTGGCCGAACTTGCCTATCCCCCGTGCGTTGCTCCATGCCGCTTGGTCCGGCAACTGGTTCATCCTCAGAGCCACCCCCCTCCCCTCCAGGGGACTACTATCCCCAGTCTGCAGATGTCTCAGCTCCCCGGATTCTGCAATGGCTGGTCCGGATTCCTCCTGGTCCTCGCCTCCGGTGGCACTGGCACTGGCAGCTTCAGCGCGTTGAGCCCGAGTTGGTGCTGCTTCATCTGAAAGTGGGAGGTGGAAGAGTGGCTTTAGCAAAAGGACAGCTTTGCTGAAAGGCATGCCAGATTGCGGCAAGGCTCGGACATGGCTGCACACTGAGGATGCATGCTGGTGGGGGGACCAAGTGGAAGGCAACAGGTGGAAAAGGTGAGAGTCTTACCCTCGCTGTCGGTAATGGGGTCGGCAGATGCAGTGGTCACTGGACCAGACAGACGTCCTCCAAGTATCTGGTGCACTCTGTCCTCCAGATCCGTGAGAGTGACCACTTGTGCAGGTCCGCCACCGGTTCGACGCTGTTCTTTTCTAATCTGCGCCATCTTCGACTGCAGGGGAAAGAAGGGGAGGTTCTGTTACATGAGGCCTTGAGACATCATTGCATGCCCCCCATTGTGCAAGAGCCCTTACATGAGGCCTTGAGACATCATCGCATGCCCCCCATTGTGCAAGAGCCCTTACATGAGGCCTTGAGACATCTGTCCATGTGTCTGCCCAGAAAGGGCCATGGGTGCATGCTGACAGATGGCCAGTGGCGCATCATTGCAGCAGGGTGCCCGAAGTCGACTGCAGATGGAGGGAAGCACAAGCTTGGTAAACCATCACTCACCCTAACGATCCGTGTCAGGTCGTTGAATTTCTTCCTGCACTGAACAGCGGTCCTGGTCGCCATGCTGCTGGAGTTGACCCTCACAGCAACCTCCCTCCAAGATCGTCGGTAAGCCTTCTGATTTGGCCTCTTGCCATTATCCGGGTACAGCACCTGTCGACGGTGTTCAACTGCAGCCACCAATTGGTCCAGAGCCTCAGTGCTGAAGTGCTCTGCTCTCTGCCTAACCTTCTCCATAATGATCAACTTTGTACCGTCAGACAAGGGCGAGCGCCGAATCTGAGGCCTTCAGAGCGTTGGGTGTTGAAGCTCAGTCTGACTGACCCACCCCTTTAAGAGCCGGCTGGCGCCTGCAGGTCTCGTGCTTTGCCGTAATTGAGTTCACCTGCGCTGCGCCCGTCCGCGTCGAAATTGAGTAGCGCCTGACCTTTTGCACCTTAACAGCACCGTGCAATGGCTGATTTAGCGCCTGAATCCCCATTGGGGGCGATGCAACCCAATATTGCCCCAGGCGCGGATAGCTCTCGTCTGGCTATAAACTTAGCGCATCGCCAGTTCTAACGCCTCAAGCGGGGCTATACCCAATTTCTAGGCCTTAGTGTTCACTACAGCACATCACTGCTTAGTGCAACACCATTTTAATAGCACTTTCAATACAGAACTCTTAGGCCTAGAAATTTGGTTGGTAGCACCAGCGAATAGCGCCTAAAGAGCCCGAGAATTGGGGCGTTACCCAATTTTCGAGCGGGCGCAGTGAATATAGCGCCACCTCCCATATTGAGTATCCTTTTAGCGCCGGCGCTAACTCTTTGCGCACGCCCGCGGGGGCAGGCAGATCATGACGTCATTTCAGTGTGCAACGCGTTTTTGGCGCCCCGGACCGGATATTCGGTGGCGCCCGCAACCTTTCCGCCTGGCGCTATTAGTGACAGTTGGATGGAGCGTTCCCAGGCCCTTCTCGGACTCGGGGGGCGCTATTTAAAGGGGACAGCACCAGTATAAAAGCTGCAGCCATTTGGGCTGGCCATTCTGATCGTTGCTGGAGAGAGTTGCTGACCTTCTGTTGGACAGTAATTTTCTCATTGAGCCTTCGGAGGCACTGGCACTGGCAGCTTGAGGGCCCGGCTCCCGAGCTGGTGATGCAGCATCTGAAAGCAGGGAGGTGGAAGAGTGGCTTTAGCAAAAGGACAGCTTGGCAGCAAGGGATGCCAAATTGCGGCAAGGCTATGACATGGGTCCACAGTGAGAAAGCATGCTGGCGGTGGGATCAAGTGGAAGGAGACAGTTGTAAAAGGTGAGAACCTTACCATCGCTGTCGACAATGGGGTCAGCAGCTGCAATGGTTGCAGGACCACTCAGACATCCTCCAAGAATCTGGTGCACTCTCTCCTGGAGATCTGTGAGAGTGACCACTTGTGGAGGTCCTCCACCAGTGCGAAGCTGGTCTTTGCCAATCCTCGCCAGCTTGGACTGCAGGGGAAAGGAGGGGAAGTTATGTTACATGATGTTCTGAGTGACCATCTCATGCCCCCATGGTGCAAGAGCCCTTACATGACGCCTTGAGTCAAATGTGCATGTGTGTGCCCAGAAAGGGCCATGGGTGCTTGCTGGCAGATGGCCAATGGGGCACAGCCCACCCTGTAGCCATAAAGTCAGGTGCAAATGAAGGGATGCAGAAGTTTGCAGAAACAACACTCACCCTCACGACCCGAGTGAGGTCGTTGAATTTCTTTCTGCATTGGACAGGGCTCCTGGTCACCATGCTGCTGGAGTTGACCCTCTGGCATACATCCGTCCAAGCTCGTCGGTAGTCCTTATGATTCGGCCTCCTGCCATTGTCTGGGTAGAGAACATCTCGCCGGCACTCCACAGTGGCCACCAATTGCTCCAGAGCCTCATTGGTGAAGCGCTCTGCTCTCTGTCTCACCTTCTCCATCTGGTCCAAGTTTTTAGCGCCAGAGCAGGGCCTGCGCTGATTCTGAGGCCTGCAAGGCGCAGAGTGTGGATGCTGAAGCTGACGCTGACTGACCCACCCCTTTAAGAGGTGGCCGGCGCCTGGAAGTCTCGTGGTCATTGGTAATTGAGAGCACCTGCGCTGCGCCCGTCCGCGCCGATATTGGGTAGCGCCGGAAGTTTTGCGCCTTAGGAGGCCCGTGCAATGTCTGAATTCGTGCCTCAATCCCCTTTGGGGGCGATGCAACCCAATATCGCGCCAGGCGGCGATAAGTTTCGTCTGGCTATAAACTTTGCACAGCGCCAGTTCTAACGCCTCAAGCGTGGCTATACCGAATTTCTAGGCCTTAGTGTTCACTACAGCACTTTTCTGCTAGTGCAACACTGTTACTTAAATAGGGGAGGAGAAAAACAGACACAACGAGGGAAAATTTGACTAAAATTACATTTCTAACAAAATTCCCCTTAATTCCCATCCCTATACCGATTCAAAGTTGCCTTGTAATGGGCCAGAAAAGGTATGCTCACCAATGAAAACGCCTGCTCCGTGCTTCCTGTGGTCTATGATCTTCACTGCCCCGAAGTAGAAAACACCCCAGTATTTAAAAGTAAACTGCTGGTATTCCACTCCTTTAGGCAGGCTTCTGAGCTGTTCTTCTGTAGGCAGAGCACAGAGGCGAGGCGGCAGAGAGAGAGATCACTTCCTGAGAAGCTATCTTATACCCCATTTGGGGCTGAAATCTTCCTGCCCAAAACCAGATGCATCTGGGCTAAACAAAAGGGACCCGATGTCCCCATTGTCTGTGATGGGTTTGGATGAATTACCCATTTATCGTGATGGGTTTGTGAATGTATTCCCATTCATCATACTGGGTTTGAATAGAGCTGTCTTGGTTTGAAAAAAAAGCATGTCTTTCTTTGATTGCTGAGTAAACAGCCTTGGAATTTAGTGTAAACAAAAGTCATTGTCCTGTGGTCAAACTGAAACCGCAGTCTCAAGTGGTTAATCCTTTGTGAAAACATTGTAGCAGTTTCTGTAAACAAACATAGATTGTCTCTGCAGGGAGGGAAACTCCCTGAACTGCCTTTGATTGGCAGTTTAGTCAGCCATCTTTGATCTTCCCTTTTCATATGTACACAGCCTGTGTTCTGCCACGAGGTTGGACAGCCATCTTTGATTACCCCTTTTTCACAGACACAACAGACTGCCTTGCAAGTCCGTTTTGTCTTCTGCCACAAGGTCTGACGGCCATTTTAATCCCTGGATTTTAAAGGTATATTACCCAGGTATTCTTTAATCAAAATCAATCTTCGGAAGTGTAGGAAATCTCGAAATTATTGCGAAATCCTTACAACACTGACTGGTGCCTGTCAGTTCCCTGTCTCACAGGGAGATATCTGTACACTGACTGATGTCTCTCAGTCCCTCTCTCAAAGGGTGATATCAGGACACTGACTGGTGTCTCAGTCCCGCTCCCTCAGGGAGTTATATGTATACTGACTGGTGTCTCTCAGTCCCCTTTCTCTTACAGAGATATCTTTACACTGACTGGTGTCTCTCAGACCCCCTCTACCACATGGAGATATCTGTACACTGACTGATGACTCTCAGACCCTCTCTCTCTGGTAGATATCTGTACACTGACTGGTGTCTCACAGTCCCTCTCTCTCAGGGAAATATCATTACACAGACTGGTGTCTCAGTCCCCTCCCTCAGGGAGATATCTGTACACTGACTAGTGTCACTCAGTCCCTCTCATCAGTCAGTTTACAGATATCTTCCTGAGGGAGAGGGAATGAGAGACACCAGTCAGTGTGCAGATATCTCACTGAGAGAGGGGACCGAGAGACACCAGTCAGTGTACAGATATCCCCATGAGAGAGAGGAGACTGAAAGATACCAGTCAGTGTACAGATATCTCCCTGAGAGTGAGGGACTGAGAGACACCAGTCAGTATACAGATATCTCCCTGAGAGGGTGGTGACTGAGAGACACCAGTCAGTGTTTAAATATCTCCCTGAGAGACACCAGTCAGTGTACAGATATCTCCCTGAGAGAGAGGGACTGAGACATACCAGTCTGTGCAATAATATCTCGCTTAGAGAGAGGGACAGTTAGACACCAGTCAGTGTACAGATATCTACCAGAGAGAGAGGGTCTGATAGACAACAGTCAGTGTACAGATATCTCCCTGTGGTAGAGGGGTCTGAGAGACACCAGTCAGTGTACTGATATCACCCTTTGAGAGAGGGACTGAGAGACATCAGTCAGTGTACAGATATCTCCCTGTGAGACAGGGGACTGACAGACACCAGTCATTGTACTGATATCTCCCTGCCAGAGAGGGGACTGAGAGACATGAGTCAGTGTACCGATATCTCCCTGTGAGAGAGGAGACTGAGAGACACCAGGCAGTGTACATATATCTCTCTCTGAGGGAGTGGTGACTGAATTGCACCAGTCAATGTACAGATATCTCCCTGAGGAAATGGGGGCATAGAGACATCAGCCAGTGTACAGATATCTTCTTGTGAGAGAGGGGCCTGGGAGACACCAGTCAGTGTACAGATATCTCCCTGAGAGAGAGGAGACTGAGAGACATCAGTGTACTGATATCACCCTGAGAGAGGGGACTGAGAGGCACCAGTCAGTGTACAGATATCTCCCTGAGAGAGAGGGGACTGAGAGACAACATTCAGTGTACAGCTATCTCCCTGAGAGAGAGGGGACTGAGAGACACCAGTCAGTGAACAGATATCTCCCTAAGAGAGAGGGACTGAGAGACACCAGTCAGTGTACAGATATCTCCCTGAGAGAGAGGGACTGAGAGACAACATTCAGTGTACAGCTATCTCCCTGAGAGAGAGGGGACTGAGAGACACCAGTCAGTGTACAGATATTTCCCTAAGAGAGAGGGAACTGAGAGACACCAGTCAGTGTACAGATATCTCCCTGAGAGAGAGGGGACTGCGAGACACCAGTCAGTGTACAGATACCTCTTGTGAATATAAGCCTAATCGACCCAATCTCTCTTCTTACGTCATTCCTGCCATCCCAGGTATCAGTCTGGTGAATCTTCGCTGCACTCCCTCCATGGCAAGAACATCCTTCCTCAGATAAGGCGACCTTAACTGCACACAATACTCAAGGTGTGGTCTCACCAAGGCCCTGTACAACTGCAGCAAGACATCCTTGCTCCTGTAGTTGAATCCTCTCGCTATAAAGGCCAACATACCATTTGCCTTCTTAACCACCTGCTGCACCTGCATGCTTACCTTCAGCGATTGGTGCACAAGGACACCCAGGTCTCGTTTCACTTCCCCTTCTCCCAATCTATTGCCATTCAGATAATAATCTGCCTTCCTGTTTTTGACACCAAAGTGGATAACCTCGCATTTATCCACGTTATATTGCATCTGCCATGCTTCTGCCCAATCACCCAACCCTGTCCAAATCATACTGGAGTTTCTCGGCATCCTCCTCACAGCACACACGCCCACCCAGCTTTGTGTCATCTGTAAGATTCGAAATTTTCAGTAATTAATCACGCAAGAAAATAGGGTTAATAAGACAGTTTATTGACCAAAAGAGGCTTGTACAGAAAAACCTTTGATAAAAGGGCATACAAAATGGCCGCCGGACCTCGTGATCAGTTTCTGGGACCATTTGATTTCTGTTACTGCAAGCCAGACAGGCTTGTGGATTGAGGACAGTAAGCCCGCGAAAGCCAGTATCGGGAAACCGAAACTCATGGAACTGAGCATACATATTAATTAGATTCTAATACAGGACAGTTTTGGGTAACAGGATGAGGCCCATCAAGAAATGGGCGGACATTTGAATGAACACTTAAACCCATTTACTGTACAAAGGAAAACCGTTTAACAGCCATCAAGGGCAATCTCCAGACCGATCAATATACGAACCGAGTTACGGTGACAAAGAAAAAGACATTATCGGCCCAGGAAGGCCAGTTAAGTTATCACCGGCTCCCGTTACAAAGACAAAGCGCCCCTGCAGAGATTTCTGCCCGCCAAAATATTACAAAGACTGGACTATGATTTGGCGGGAGATAAGACTGCCCCAAAAAGGTATAACTGTGGATTGAAAGGTCCATCAGGCTGCGCTTCGCTTCAGATTCACGCTTCGGGAACATGATTCAGTAGTTACGATTCGATTCAGGACATCTCTTCTTTTGAGAACGCTTCGGGACGGACTCTTCGGCCAAACAAGGTTCGGCCACGACGGGAAGACGAAGGAGGGTGACCCGGGTACCTTTGTCGGGAGATCATCGATGACCCAGGCCGAAGAAGAAGACACTCTCAGAAGGACAATCATTATGATTGTATAAGAGGACACTCCGGGCCTAGCACTCCAGTGCCTCAACATCCCATTCGTTAACGGACCTTCCAGGTGCATCCATTTCTACAACATCACATTGGTAGCAGAGTCTCCATGTGCATCTAGTTCTTCGGCAGCCTTTCAGTAAAGGTAACACAGGCTTAACGGATTCATCCATGACGAGCGCTCATCAAGGCTGTATCTGCTGCTTCATCGCGTAAGAGGAAAACAAACTGCGCCAGAAGTTTACAAATCCACGTGACGACAGAAAGCTGTGCCAAAAGGCGACGAACCCCCTTTTTGCGAATCTGAAAGTGGTGAGCATGATCCCGAGTTCTTCAAGTCGAAACCTAATTTAGGTCTAGGGGAGGGGGTTAAGGGTAATCGTAATGTGTTTCCCCTTTTACGATGTGCCGTGTGTTTCCCATTTCCATAGAGTTAAGTTTATAGATATGTGTATGCTTGTAGTTACTTTAATCTGTGCTTTTGACATGTATTTTATAATGCTGCAAACTGTTTAATAATAAAAGCATCCATTTCGTGCTATTCAACCTGGTCTATTGAGTTTTTCTCTGCACTACAGTTCCCTGCACCTAAGTCCAAGGTCTAGAACCGTAGGGAAGAGTGGGTCGAACCACTCAAGGGTAATTATTGCACGAAGCCTGGTAGGAGACCAGAACGAGCAAGAGAAACCCCCTACACGTCTGCAAACTTGGAGATATTACATCTAGTTCCCTTGTCTAGATCATTAATATATATATTGTGAATAGCTGGGATCCTAGCACCGATCCCTGCGGTACACCACTATTCACTGCCTGCCACTCGGAAAAAGACCCGTTTATTCTAACTCTTTGCTTCCTGTCTGCCAACCAGTTCTCTATACAAGTCAGTACCTTACCCCTAATTGTAATGTATGTACCTTTAAAGGGGAGAACTACTTTTTACAGCTCCTGTATCCTGTAGTACCGGCAGTGAACACACCTCTATATAAACCCTGAGTAGTGATCTGTACAGTCAGTTGCAGTTTGAACCCTCATTCAGTAAACACCTATTGATCGTTCCCTGCAGTCTTTTGTCTGATTATTGAAGGACAAACATTAAGATACATGGATCTAACAGTGGCGACGACGCAGATTCAAACCTACCTGCAACTCTGCATCACCTCCCAGGGATTCGCTCCTGGAGAACAGTGGAAGGAGGTCGAGTCCAGAAGCACGGGCGTCGACCACGGGCAACCGCCCAGTCATCCAGCGGAGATTTGAGCAGCGCAGGGGAGGCTGCCGAGAGCCAGGCTTGGCTTTCCAGTCACGGTGGTCCAGCGAAACGGGCTGGCAACAGGTACTGCGCAGACCCTTCCCGGACAGCGGCGGCTAGAGCCGACCGAGCGGCACAGAAAAAGGCCGAGCAGCATCGACGGGGGAGAGAGAGAGGGCAGAGCGCATAGGGCACAGCCGGTGTTCAGGACCGAGCGGCGTCAACGGGGGAGAGAGACGAGAGAGAGCAGAGTGCAGCCGGTGTTCAAGGGCCGAGCAGCGTCAATGGGGGAGAGAGGCATGCAGGAAAATGCGAGGCGCTGCCATTGCCACGAGGACCGCAGAGAGCGGCATTGGCAGCAGCGCAGGAGCAGCGCACGAAACCCACAGGGCGTCGCCATTTGCCGCGAGGACCGCCGAGAGCGGCGTTGGCAGCAGCGCAGGAGACGCCATTTTAAGCCACAGCGGGGAAGAAAGGAAAGCGCGGGAGACACCATTTTAAGCCAGTCTAACCACACCCAAAAATGCCGAAGAGTGGCAGTATCACAGCGTTCGACAATGAAGTCGAAGATTGGACGACACATGTCGAACGCATAGAAGTATACTGCAAGGCGAATGAAGTGCCAGATGACAAGAAAGCGCTGGTATTGTTGAATTCAATGGGTGCAAAAACGTATGGCTTACTATGAAACCTAGTAACCCCAGAGAAGCCAGTAGAAAAGGATTTTGAAAACATAGGGCTGGATTTTGCTACGGGGGCGGGTTGGAGGTGGGAAACCCACATTCGGGCTTGTTGTCCCACCTCCATGGAGATGTGGCCAACCCACTGGATTTTCCTCTGAGTGACCTTGTTGAGCCCGCCCTGTGGGCTCAGCAGGCCAATTAAGGGCCACCCGGCAACAGGTGACGTCAGAGATTGACATTTCATCTGTCAAAAGCTTTTGGCAGATGAAATATCAGTGTTTAACAGCTGTTTGAAGCTGTCAAACACTGAAAAACTGCTAATTCAGCCTCAGCCCTTTCTCAGGATAACTTTAAAATCATTTTGCTGCAGAAACCAAGAAGCTGATTTTTTTTTTTTTTTTAAACTCGGAGCTTCTGTGGTTCTTGCAGCCGACTCCCGACATCGGAATGCAGGACTCCTGTAAAGGTAAGTAAAAGTAAGTTAAACTTATTTAAACACTTTAAACACTTGCAAAACTCTTACCTTTGCACTCCTGCACCCCTCACTCACCTGAACACTGGGCATCTCGACCCCTCCAAGACCTCAGACCCACGTCCCACCTCGAAAACTTTCGTGGTTTGGAGCTGTCGGGAAGCCCACAAACCAGCAATAAAAATCGCGAATAGGCAAAAAACTACCTGTTAACTACCTGTTAACAGGCAGTTTAATTGCCTTTAATCCCTTCCCGCCTCTGGGAGTCGGGTTCCAGCACTTGTCGGCAACCCGACTCCTATGAAATTGACATGGAGGCGGGTTGGAGGCGGGATGGGGTCGGGACACCCGGATCTCCGATTTTTATCGCCCGCACGCCTCCAACCCGACTCCAGGGGCTTAGGAAAATCCAGCCCATAGTGTCAATCCTACAGGACCACTTAAACCCCACACCGCTGCTGATAGCAGAAAGATTTAAGTTTCACAAAAGGAACCAGCATAAAGATGAAAGTAATGCTGAGTATTTAACGGAACTGCGCAAGCTATCGAAACACTGCCAGTTTGGAACGGGACTAGCAGATACTTTAAGGGACAAGTTTGTGTGTGGGCTTCAAAGTGAAGGAACCCAGAAACGGCTTCTATCAGAAAAGGATCTTACGCTGGACAAGGCTTTCAGCATTGCAGTATCACACGAACCAGCAGCACGGGGCGCTGCAGAGATACAACGGAGACCGCAAGAATATGGCACAAATGAAATGTCATACGGAACAGTGAAGTGCTATCGCTGCGGCAGAACAACACACGACCATAATGATTGTTGGTTCAAGGACAAAGTGTGCAGACATTGTGGAAAAGTAGGACACATAACAAGAGTCTGCAGGTCGGGAAAGAAAACCAGCAGCAAGCAATCTCTACAGGAGAAGTACAAGAAGGTACATAAGGTGACGGAGAGTAGTTCAGATGAACAGAAGAGTGATACAGACTCCGGAAGCAAGGAGCTGGGTTGTCTGAAACTACATAATGTGATCAAAACGGAGGATCACCAAACTATCTGGGTCACGCTCAAGATAGCAGGAGTCCAAGTGAAAATGGAATTGGACACAGGATCAGCCCTAACAGTCATAAACCAAAGGGGCTTCAAGCGGCTATTCTCACATATACACTTGAGAGATACAAAGATTGTCTTGAAGATGTACACGGGGCAAAAAGTCTACCCCAAAGGAAAAACAAGGGTGAACGTTATATATAACGGCAAGGAAACACCAAAAATGGACCTATATGTATTGCCAGATGGAGGACCACCACTACTAGGACGTGAATGGATCCGGAAGATACAGCTAGATTGGCATTCCATACAAGCACTGACTGTAGATGCCAAAAAGGATGATGACGTCACACCTGGACGACTGTCAAAAATGCTAACTGACGCACAAGAAGTGTTCCAGCAGGGACTCGGAACACTAAAAGGCATAACAGCGACGATCAAAATAGAGGAAAATGAAAGCCCAAAGTTTTTTAAGGCCAGACCGGTACCTTATGCGATCCGCCCAGCCGTCGAAGCAGAGCTGGAAGGTTTGGAACGTTCAGGAGTACTGTCCAAAGTGGACTGGAGCGAGTGGGCTACACCCATCGTTCGTGTAATGAAGAGGTCATTGAGTAATACACCTGGGGAACCAAAGAAGGTTCGCATCTGTGGGGACATTAAGGTGACAGTGAACCCAGTCCTTCACACTGTACAATATCCGCTTCCGCGGATTGAAGATATTTTCGCCTCGCTATCTGGAGGGAAACGCTTCACTAAGATTGATCTGGTCCAGGCGTACCTGCAAATGGAGGCAGAAGAAGCCTCGAAACAGTACCTCACGATCAACACTCAAAGGTCTCTACCAATACAATCGGCTGGTGTTCAGGGTAGCATCAGCTCCGGCTATTTGGCAAAGGGCAATGGAACAAGTCCTGCAAGGGATTCCAGGGACCCAGTGTTATTTGGACGACATCCTGGTCACGGGCGAAAATGACAGTGATCACCTCGCCAACCTGGAGCAGGTGCTCACTAGATTGAAGGAATATGGCTCCTAGCTAAATCGCCACAAATGTGAGTTTTTCCAGAAGCAGATCTCGTATTGTGGCCATGTTATTGATAAAGAGGGGTTACATAAGTCCCCTGAAAAAATTGAGGCAGTAGTCAAGGCTCCAGCACCGGAAAATGTGTCACAACTGAGGTCGTTCCTCGGGCTGGTGAACTACTACCATAAGTTCTTGCCGAATTTGTCTACCGTACTACACCCACTGAACACCCTACTGCAAACGGGGGTACCATGGAAGTGGAGTGACGAACGTAAATGAGCTTTCCAGAAGAGCAAAGCATTGATCACATCAAAAGAGGTGTTGGCTCATTTCAACCCAGCACTACCAATTCGGTTGGCGTGTGATGCATCACCCTATGGCATTGGAGCGGTGCTGTCGCACAAATTCCCGGACAGCTCGGAGAGGCCAGTAGCCTTTGCGTCTCGGTCACTAACCTCAGCCGAGCGTCACTACGCCCAGATTGACAGGGAGGCCCTCAGCCTAGTGTGGGGAGTGAAAAAGTTCAATCACTATCTGCATGGGCAGAAGTTCACCTTGCTGACTGACCACCAACCACTTGTCTCCATCTTTAATCCAAAGAAGGGCGTTCCGGTGATGACTGCGCAACGGCTACAAAGATGGTCCCTTTTTCTAGGGGCGCACCAATATGAAATCGAGTATAAGGGCACGAAACAGCATGGAAACGCTGATGGGCTATCACGCCTGCCACTGCCTACTGTGGAGGAAGCACCAGCAGTGGATCCTGTCAAAATATTTCATTCGACTATAATTGAATGCTTGCCAGTAACTAACGCTGGTATAGAGAAGGAGCCCCGAAATGACCCGACACTGTCTCGGGTATATGATTTATGATTTGACGGTGAAGGGATGGCCAGCACATGGCGACTCACTGTTGCCAGCATTCTCATCCAGAAGAGAACAGCTGTCAGTATGCCAGGGGACCTTGGTGTGTGGATCCCGAGTGGTAATTCCACCCAAGTTAAGGGAGAGAGTGCTCAATGAGCTTCATGAAGTTCATCTGGGAGGGGTGAAAATGAAAAGCCTTGCTAGGGCTTATGTGTGGTGGCTGGGGATCGATCAGCAAATCGAGGACCTGACAAAGAGCTGCTCAGGATGCCAGAAGGTCCAAAATGCACCACCACATGCCCCTCTACACCCATGGGAGTGGCCCTCATCTCCATGGCAACGGGTGCATATTGATTTTGCTGGTCCATTCATGGACTCAATGTTTTTAATAGCTGTGGATGTGCACTCGAAATGGCCTGAGGTGATCAAAAGGTCCTCCACCACCACGGAGAAAACTATTGCAGTCCTACGGACCATTTTTGCCAGGAACGGCTTGCCAGAGCAGATTTGCTCTGATAACGGACCACAGTTTGTGTCCGAAGAGTTTCGAAGATTTAGGAAAAGGAATGGGGTAAGGCATTACACATCCGCCCCATATCATCCAGCCACAAATGGAGTGGCTGAGAGGTTCATACAAACCTTTGAAAAAGCAGTAAAGGCCATGTGCGATGACGACATTCCACTGCAGCATAATGTGGCCAATTTCCTGTTAGCCTAAAGAAATGCGACACATGCAGTCACCAACCAGGCCCCGGCCATGATCTTCTTTAACCGAAGGTTGAGCTCTCGTCTGGATTTGCTCAGACCAAATGTACGAAGAGATGTGGAGAGTAAGCAATTCCAGCACATCAATGAGAAGCCGACAAGGAGCTTCAATGTAGGGCAACCAGTCTTGGCCCGCGACTACCAGAGAAATGGCAACCAGGAACGATATGCACATGGCAGGGGCCACTAATGTACACAGTGGATGTTGGGGAGAACATTGTGAGACGCCATGCTGACCAGATCCTAGAGTCACAGGAACGAGTCAACCCCATGTCTCGGCCATACGTACCTGGTGAGGAACCCGACGTACAGGTCGCATCTACCTCAGAAACAATAGCATTAGAAGCTGATGAATCAACTGACGACAGGTGTAATGATATCAGCAAATAGTGATGATATTTGTCTGTGTTTGATTACTTATGCCTTACAGCATATTTGTCTGTGTTTTTGATTACTTGTGCCTGACCAGCAGAGGTCATGTGAGAGACAAGCAGTCCAGAGGAGTTTTACTTTCAGTTTCATTCTAGATGCATCACAGCATAGTGTGTTCTGTAAAAAGCTGTAGAAAGTCTTGAACAAGACTTTAGATTAAACAACATTCTCTTTCAGAAATGAGTCTTTATTGAACCCAAAAAGAAATCAAAACAACAGGGTGTTAGAATCGCCTCCGCA
This sequence comes from Somniosus microcephalus, assembly GCF_052327205.1. Classification (NCBI taxonomy): domain Eukaryota; kingdom Metazoa; phylum Chordata; class Chondrichthyes; order Squaliformes; family Somniosidae; genus Somniosus; species Somniosus microcephalus. The sequence goes on from NW_028225179.1 coordinate 46,636,934, forward strand.
CCAAGAGCGAGACACTCGGGAAAGGCGTTATCCAGATAGAATCAGGAAGCCTCCCCAAAGACTGAATTTATAAATAGACTATTTTCAGTTAATGTTGCATGTTAAAAGTGTTAATTGTAATTAGTTTGATATTTAATTGTTAAATGAGTGTTATGGTACTGTTAATCTAAAAGGGGAGGAATTGTAATGTATGTACCTTTAAGGGGGAGAACTACTTTGTACAGCTCCTGTATCCTGTAGTACCGGCAGTGACCACACCTGTATATAAACCCTGAGTAGTGATCTGTACAGTCAGTTGCAGTTTGAACCCTCATTCAGTAAACACCTGTTGATCGTTCCCTGCAGTCTTTTGTCTGATTATTGAAGGACAAACATTAAGATACACGGATCTTACACTAATCGCATGTGCTTTAACTTTGCACGCCAATCTCTTTTGCGGGTCCTTATCGAAAGCCTTCTGAAAGTCCAAATACACCACATTCACCGGTTCTCCCTTATCTATTCTAACAGTTACATTGCCTTGAGAGTGAGGGGACTGAGAGACACCAGTCAGTGTACAGATATCTCCCTGAGAGAGAGGGACTGTCAGACACCAGTCAATGTACGATATCTCCCTGAGAGATAGGAGACTGAGACACCAGTCAGTGAACAGATATCTCCTTGAAACAGAGGGACTGAGGCACCAGTAGGTGTACAGATAGCTCCCGGAGGAAATGGGAACAGAGAGACACAAGTCAGTGTACAGATATCTCCCTGAAACAGAGGAACTGAGAGACAACAGTAAGTGTACAGTTATCTACCTGAGAGAGAGGGCACTGAGAGATGAGAGACACAAGTCAGTGTAAAGATAGCTCCCTGAGTGCGGGGACTGAGAGACAACAGTCAATGTACAGATATCTCCCTGAAACAGAGGGACTAATAGACACCAGTCAGTGTACAGATATCTCCCTAGAGAGAGAGACTGAGGGACACCAGTCAGTGTTCAGATATCTCCCTGAGAGAGAGGGACCGAGAGACACCAGTCAGTGTACAGATATCTCCCTGAGAGAGAGGGACTGAGAGACAGCAGTCAGTGTACAGATATCTCCCTGAGAGAGAGGGGACTGAGAGACACCAGTCAGTGTACAGATATCTCCCTGAGAAAGGGGATTCTGCGAGACACCAGTCCAGTGTACAGATATCTCCCTGAGAGAGAGGGAATGTGCGACACCAGTCAGTGTACAGATATCTCCCTGAGAGAGGGGACTGAGAGACACCAGTCAGCATACAGCTATATCCCTGAGGGAGAGGGGTCTGTGAGGCACCGGACAGTGTACGGATGATGCAGATGCTGTTTTAAGCAGGCCGCTTTGTTGTTCTGTAGATGTGGGCAGTGTCAGATAGGGAGTTTGTCTCAGGGTAGGTGAGGTTGGTTTTGAGGCAAGACACAAGCTTGTGATTCAGCAGCGGTTGAATCACTGAGAGCGGATTTTTGCTGCTACACGATTCTCCAGGCTGTGTTTCAACGGTTGCCTGGTCACTCCCAATCCTTGACATGGCAGCCTAGGCCGACAGGCTGCGGCCTAATTTGTCAGGTCACGACCTCGGCTGACAGAGTGAAGAACATAAGAACATGAGAGTGAGGAGCAGGAGGTAGGTCACACGGCCCGTCGAGCCTGCTCCGCCATTCAATAGGATCATGGCTGACCTTCGACCTCAACTCTTGAGCACAGAGCTTGGAGACGGAGCTGGGTGAACGCAAATGGAGTGGATTGCCAGCAGAGTGGAGGAAGTTTGTGAGTGCAGGAATCGGGGGAGAGGGGGAAGGCGGTGGCGACGTCTTGACTGAAAAGGCAGAGTGGAGCCTCAGAACCCAAGGTCTCTAAGTTACTAGACACAAGAGCGGAGCTGCGGGAGGACGTGAGGAGCGGCCGGAGATAAGCTAGGCCCAAGAGCCCGGAGGGAGCGCGAGTGTCAGGGAGCGAGGTAAGTGACGTCAGCGCAAGGGAAGGAGCTGATTGGTGAGTAGTTAGTCCTTTTTTTTTAAAGTCTTAAGTTTACTTCTGTTAAGTTACTTAATAGTCTATTAAGTAGAGGTATGTCAGGGCTCCTCAGTCCCATGGAATGCACATCTTGTGCCATGTCGGGCTTCAGCATGCTTCCCGTGTGGTGTAAGGAAACTACTAGGCACTTGGTCTAAGCGTTAAACAAAGCTTTAATCAACTGTTTTACAACATGTAGATCTAGTTGTGTCCTTCACTAGTTCCTGTGAAAGCATGCTCTGAGCAAGCTGGGCCCATGCCCGAGTATTTATACTCTCCCTGGACAGCGCCACCAGCAGGCCACCCAGTATTATTTCATAAGTCATTTCCACACGAACGACAAGATTCATGTCACCATGTCCTGGAGAGCCATGTGTGCAGGAAGTGTCTTCGGCTGGAGGAGCTGGAGCTCTGGGTTTCAGAGCTCGAACAGCAGCTGGCATCACTGCGATGTAACCGCGAGGCTGAGAGCTACGTGGATAGCACGTTTCAGGAGGTGGTCACCCCACAGCGTAAGAGTGTGCAGGCAGAGAGGGAATGGGTGACCGCCAGACAGAAGAGGTGGACCAGGCAGGTAGCAGAGGAGTCCCTCGAGTGCATCTCGCTCGTTAACCGGTTTTCAGTTCTGGATACTGGTGGGGGGGCGATGGTTCCTCTGGAGAGAGCAGCCAGAGCCAAGTCCACGGCACCACCGGTGGCTCAGTTACACAGGGGAGGAGGAAGATCGGGAAAGCAATAATGGCAGGGGATTCGATTCGGACAGGCATTTCTGCGGCCGCAGACGTGACTCCAGGATAGCATGTTGCCTCCTTGGTGCCAGGGTCAAGGACGTCACCAAGTGGCTGCAGAGCATTCAGAGGGGGGAGGGTGAACAGCCAGAGGTCATTGTCCACATCAGTACCAACGACAGAGACAGAAAGAGGGATGAGGTTCTGCAGGCAGATTTCAGGGAGCTAGGAAAGAGTTTCAAAAAGCAGGACCTCAAAGGTAGTAGTCTCTGGATTACTCCCAGTGCCACGTGCTAGTGAATACAGAAACAGGAGGATAGAACAGATGAATTTGTGGCTGGAGAGATGGTACAGGAGGGAGGGCTTTAGATTCCTGGAGTATTGGGACCGGTTCTGGGGGAAGTGGGAGCTGTACAGAGCCGGGACCAATATCCTCGCGGGGAGGTTTGCTAGTGCTGTTGGGGAGGGTTTAAACTCATTTGGCAGGGGGATGGTGTCAGGGGTGGTGTGTGTGGTCAGCTTTGCCTCTGACTCCTGAGCGGTTCGAATCGCTCCCACTCCTTTGGTTCGAGACTTTGGACGTATTTGGGGGTTGTAATGAAATTGCAACAGACAACTGAGTTGGTGAAAAGAACTTGGATTTTTATTTGAGACAGGAAAATATACACAACACAATAATCTTATCACTTTAAAAGGGGGAACACTTCGGAATATACGAGGGAGAATAACAATAGACCAAATACTTCACCCCTCCCAATCCCACTACACTAACTAGGTTGGATTCCAGAGGACCAGGGAAATGCTCACCACACGACTTTCTTGACAGTTGTAGAGATTCGCGATTTCGGGGTTCTCTTAGGTCTGGTGGTTGGGGCCTGCCATACCCCGGACGTGGTAGAAAACTTCACCTGCGTTGGGTTTTCAGACTTCGCGTGTCCGCTGATGCGGTCGGGTGCGTATTTGGATCTATCGGGTAAGTACCCAATTTCCTTTGGTTAGGTATAGGCTTTAGAGTCTTTTTCATCAAATCTTACCCAGGGGTAAGTCAGGATAGCTTGTAGAGTGGAAACAAACTTGCGACTCTTCGGTTTCTTCCAGGTTGGTTTCTTGTTGGTCGCGGTGGCCCAATATTACCTCGTTGTTGGTAATATTGTCGGTTGTTGGTTTCTTGGGGCCCTTGGTTGCCGCGATTGCTTTCTCCTCCCATTCTCCTTCTGTTGTCCTTCCGTCAATCTCTGATTCTCCGACTGTGTGTGATGAGGATGAATTTTTCAACTGAAAAAGCAGGCCTCAATTATATCTGCCCGCCAAATCTTCTCTGGCCCATTGTTAATTTTGGCGGGCTCATTAACTTTAATAGTTTTAAATTCTTTAATGGGATCCGAGCTGGTCCCATCTAATTTTAATTGACTTAAGTTGGTGTAAACTAGTTTCGGGATGGTTCGTCGAAACTTAAATTAGTGTTTAATGGCTGTTCAAACTCTTGTCCGATTAGTGAGTTTTGTCTTCTCCTGCTGGGGTCAGGGTCACTTTTGTTGATCAGTGGCATGTACTGTATTATTCATATTCTTGATGGCTCTGTAACTTTGGCGGGAACTGTCCTTCCGTAGGCCTATTGTCATTATGTATGAATGCCTGAGACAGTCTAGAACATTCCCAGACAATCTGGCCTATGCCAATACTCAAACTGTTTGTTTTACAGGGGCCCATTCCAACTCCTTTGTCGCAGTCTTCCACAGGCCTGGACATGCCTTTTAAAAATAGCCAAAGTCCTGGAGCTAAAAATTCGGTGGCGCCGCGTTTGGGGCGCCAAGCTCGCCTGGGCGCCGGTATTTGCACTCCGGACGGAGCCACTTGCGCCCTCCCGATATTGTTTCAGCACCCCAAATGTAAGCAGGGCGCTGCTCGAGGCACCCCGCGTTCCGCTTGGGGCGCTCAAACTGAATATCGCAGCGCAACGTGCTGCAGTGCCACATGCTGCGGCATGGCGCGCTGCGGTACTGCAGGCCTTCCTCCCCTTCTTAACGGGGAGGGGCCTGCACCAGCACGATCACCGATTGCAAGTGCTGGCAAAAGAGCCCGGCACCGAGGAGAAGTGCTGGGCTCTCGGGACACAGCCGGCAGTGCCCGGGGGGGGGGGGGGGGGGGGGGGATCAGGAGGTCAGCGCGAGGAGGTGCTGCCAGGCGGCCACTGGAAAAAGTGGCCGCCCCATACCTCCCCCTTAAGTAGCGCCACTACCGCCACAGGTAGGATCCCCTGAACCGGTCGCGAATTGCGACCGGCGTTACGGGGGGGGGGGGCGCGACCCAATATTGCGTTTGGGGTGGTAGCGGGGTGCTGTGCACACCGATGACGTCATCGGTGGCGGCGAAGCGCTATAGGCTAACGCCGCCATTAGTGCCCCGCTAAATATCACGGGAGGCATGGCCAGTGGCACTAAAGCCACTGAGTGCCCTCTTTAGGCGCTAACTGGTGGCGCAGCCCACCGAATTTCTAGGCCCTGGGGTTTTAACTTTAAGCCCCTTTTGGCTCAATATTTGTTTAAAGAGTCGAAAATCTCTTTTCTTGGTTTGGGGGAATCTGTAGAATTTTGTGAACCTTACAATGGGCACCAGGATGTATCATTCGAAAGGGGAAATAAGGTGCTCAAAGGATTGGGAGAGGCAGAGAACACTGCTAAGAAATAGTAAGGTATTATGTAGTGTCAAACTAAGGGAGAATACAGGATGGTCTAAGATGGGTTTACAGTGTATGTATGTGAACGCACGAAGCATAGTAAACAAGGTAAGTGAGCTGCAGGCACAGATAGCCACATGGGAATATGATGTTGTGGCAATAACTGAGACTTGGCTCAAAAAAGGGCAGGATTGGGTACTAAATATTCCTGGTTATAAAGTGTTCAGGAATGATAGGAAGGAAAGATAGGAGGTGGTGTGGCAGTATTGGTTAAGGAGAATGTTACAGTGCTGGAGAGAGAGGATGTCCTGAAGGGGTCAAGGACAGAATCTATTTGGTTAGAGTTAAGAAATAATAGAAGTGCCATTACACTACTAGGTGTATTTTATAGACCACCAAATAGTGGGAAAGATATGGAGGGGCAAATTTGCAGGGAAATTACAAACAGGTGCAAGAACTATAGAGTAGTGATAATGGGGGACTTCAACTATCCAAATATAGACTGGAATAGTAATAGTGTAAAGGGTAGAGTGGGGGAAGAATTCCTGAAGTGTGTTCAGGAGAACTTTCTTGACCAGTATGTTTCTGGCCCGACGAGGGAGGAGGCATTGCTGGATCTGGTTCTGGGGAATGAGGTGGGTCAAGTGTCAGTAGGGGAACGTCTAGGGAACAGTGATCACAGTATCATAAGGTTTAGACTAGCTGTGGAAAAGGACAGGGAGCAATCTAGAATAAAAATGTTTAATTGGAGGAAAGCCAATTTCAGTGGGTTGAGAATGGATCTGGCCCGGGTAAATTGGAATCAAAGATTGGCAGGCAAGACTTTAATCAAACAATGGGCTGCCTTTAAAGAGGAGATGGTTTGGGTACAGTTGAGGTGCATTCACACGAGGGGGAAAGGTAGGGCAACCAAAGCCAGAGCTCCCTGGATGATGAAAGAGATAAAGAGTAAGATGAAGCAGAAAAAGGGGGCGTATGACAGATATCAGGTTGAGAATACAAGTGAGAACCAGGCTGAATATAGAAAGTTCAGAGGGGAATTGAAAAAGGAAATAAGAGGGGCAAAGAGAGAGTATGAGAATAGATTGGCAGCTAACATAAAAGGGAATCCAAAAGTCTTCTGTAGGAATATAAATAGTAAACGGGTCGTAAGAGGGGGTGTGGGGCTGATTAGGGACCAAAATGGAGACCTGTGCATGGAGGCAGAGGGCGAGGCTGAGGTACTAAATGAGTACTTTGCATCTATCTTCACCAAGGAAGAGGATGTTACCATAGACAGAGTGAAAGAAGAAGTAGAGGAGATACTGGATGGGATAAGAATTGATAAAGAGCGTGTATTAGAAAAGCTGGCTGTACTTAAAGTGGATAAGTCACCAGGACCAGATGGGAAGCATCCTAGGATGCTGAGGGATGTTAAGGAGGAAATCGCGGAGGTACTGGCCATAATCTTCCAATCCTCCTTAGATATGGGAGTGGTGCCAGAGGACTGGAGAATTGTAAATCTTACACCCTTCTTCAAAAAAGGGTGTAAGGATAAACCCAGCAACTACAGGCCAGTCAGTTTAACCTCGGTAGTGGGGAAGCTTTTAGAAACGATAATCCGGGACAAAATTAACAGTCACTTCGACAAGTATGGATTAATTAAGGAAAGCCAGCACGGATGTGTTAAAGGCAAATCGTGTTTAACTAACATGATTGAGTTTTTTGATGAGATAACTGAGAGAGGGTTTGATGAGGGTAATGCAGTTGATGTGATGTATATGGACTTCCAAAAGGCATTCGATAAAGTGCCGATATAATAGGTGAAATAAAGAATAGATTTGCCTTCCAAAGCTAGGCTTTATTAACTTTAAAATCTGCAGCACATCTTCCCACATCCAGTCCCAACCAAAGCTGGAAAAGAACTGAATTTAAGGTAGCCACAACACATCATGTGATCATCAACGACCAATGAGATTACAACATATATCCCAAGGCAGTTAACAAACAACCAATCAGAATACTTTTACTAAACAAGGAATAATCACCACATTCACCCCTCCTTTTAAAATATACTCCAACCTAAATAACCTTTACAATTTATAATTAATTATTTACAACTAAAACTATGCACAACAAGAATAAAACTGTTCACATGATACAATACTAAGTGAACAACAACAAATTGTAACATTGCACATAAATATTAAGTATCTCTCAACTAAAACAATATACTATAATATTTCAACAATTTTAAAACATTACTATCAATTTAAAAGTCCATTTTCAATCGGTCGACCGGATATCTTGTTCGTGTCGACCTTCTTAACCTTGGTGAAATTCCTTGCCCTCCCACACCAGAAGGCACAGAAGTATCTTCAGCAGGAAGGCTATCCATATCCCGATTTTCAACGGTTTCCGGATTAGAAATCCCATCAGAAGGTAAACTGGGATGGTCATAAACATCTATCAAGGGCTGACTAATAGAAGTATAATTATCTGCAATCGGATTGGAAATATTCGTAGTATCTGTAACAGCATCCACATTATCTGAATCATGACTATTGTTAATATCCTCAGAAGAGGGCTGGCCCCCACAAGGAGCCAAGTCTTTAATTGAAACAGTACTTTCTTTCCCATCTTGGAATCGAATATGAGCATATTGGGAATTTGCCTCCAACAGCTCCACCTCCTCCACCAAAGGATCATATTTTGACAATCTAACATGGCGTCGAAGCAGCACAGGTCCCTGCATAGTAAGCCATGAAGGTACCGAATATCCCGTAGTAGATCTCCGCGGATAGTTAAAGAGCCTTTCATGGGGGTTCATATTAGTAGCCGTTGAAAGCAATGATCTAATGGAATGCAGGGCATCAGGCAGTACCATTTCCCACTGTGTATTCTTAAGGTTCCGGGATGTCAACGCCAACATAACTGCCTTCCAGATAACCCCATTGTATCGTTTGCACTGTCCATTACCCTGGGGATTATACGGGGTAGTTCTACTAGTAGAAATTCCCCGACTCTGAAGGTATTCCTTCAACTGGGAAGACATAAAAGAACTTCCCTGATCCGAATGGATATACGCAGGCATCCCAAAGATGACAAAAAGTTGAGTCAGACATTTAATAACTGTAGCAGCTGATACATCTGCACAAGGAAAAGCAAAAGGGAACCTTGAAAACTCATCCACAACAGTAAATATATATCGGTTTTGAGTAGTTGAAGGAAGAGGCCCCTTAAAATCGACGCTCAAACGTTCAAAAGGAGAAGTAGCCTTTATAAGATGAGCTCGTTGAGGCTTAAAGAAATTCGGTTTACACCGAGCACAGATAGAACATGATGAAGTCATCCGCTTGACGTCTTCAACTGAAAAAGGCAAGTTCTTACTGCGTACAAAGTGTATCATCCTCGTAACCCCAGGATGACATAAGGCATTGTGAAGATTAATAAGCGTATCTCCGTGAATCACAGAACAATAAGCCCTCGACAGTGCATCAGCAGCAACATTATCCTTCCCCGGACGATAAACTATGTCAAAATGGTAACATGCCAACTCAATCCTCCATCTCATTATTTTATCATTTTTGATCTTTCCAAAATGTTTAACATCAAACATAAAGGACACAGATTTTTGATCAGTTACCAACGTGAAATGTTGCCCCGATAAATAATGTCTCCATTTACGCAATGCTTCTACTATTGCGTATGCCTCTTTCTCTATTGAAGAATGTCTTTTTTCACTATTGTTCAAAGTACGTGAGAAAAAGGCCACAGGTCTTCCATTTTGGTTCAGAGTAGCCCCAATTGCAAAATCCGAAGCATCCGTCTCGATCACAAAGGGAACCTGCTTATCAATAGAATGCACAACTGCTCCTAAAATATCCTTTTTAAAATTCTCAAAACATGTCCTGGCCTCCCATGATAGAGGATATGTCGTAACCCGAATAAGAGGCCGGATCTTCCGTGAAAAATTTGCAATCCAATTAGAATAATAAGAAAACAGTCCAACAACTCGTTGCAAAGCCTTAGAATTAGTACGACAAGGTAAATCAATCAATGGTCACAGACGTTCTGGATCTGGTTTAATCTTGTTTCCCGAGATAATATACCCCAATAGATTTACCTCAGTAGTCGAAAAAATACATTTCTCTTTGTTAAAAGTTAAACCAACTTTTTCCGCAGCTTGAAGGAATCTTTTTAAATTAGAATCATGCTCCACCCTTGATTTGCCACACACTGTGATGTCATCTAAGTATGAAAAGGTGTCAGAGAGGGAGTTATCACTTATAAAAGCATCCATTGCCCATTGAAAACAAGCAACACCATTAGTAACACCAAATGGTATTCGGCAAAACTGATACAGCTTTCCACCAGCCTCAAAGGCTGTATATGGTTGATCCTTCTTAATAGGAATCTGATGATAAGCACTCTTTAAATCAATAGTGCTAAAAACCTTATACTGAGATACTTTGTTGATAAGCTCATCAATCTAAGGCAAAGGGTACGCATTTAATTGAGTATACCTATTAATAGTTTTGGAATAGTCTATCACCATTCGTTTCTTGTGTCTCTCGTTAGTCGTGACAACTACCTGTGCTCACCAAGGCGAACAACTAGGTTCAATGATTCCTTCCAATAAGAGACGTTGAACTTCAGAATTAATAAATTCTCTATCCTGACTACTATATCTTCTTGACTTGGTAGCAATTGGCTTACAATCCGACATCAAATTGGAAAAAAGTGATAATGGAGAAATAGATAAAGAGGTTAATCCACAAATAGATAAAGGTGGCTTAGTCCCTCCAAATGAAAGACTAAGACTCGTGTAACTGAAGCACATCATGTCCAATCAAAATGTCCGCACAGAGATTAGGCAAAACAGATAGGCGTATATCAGTATACGTATTACCTAGAAGAATCATTTTCACAAAGCAACAACCAGCTATTTGTGAAGTAAGGGTCGTCTGAGCCATACACACCTGATACGTAACAGGCAAAATTTTCAAATGCTTCTCCTTCGCAAACTGAAGACTTATAAAACTCTCAGTACTGCCCGTAACTATAAGGTCCTTCACTTTCAACCCATTAACTTGAGCCATAACTATAGCTTTGTTTAGGCCATGAGCAAATGCAGCAGAAATTGATGCAATAAATGCCCTATCTAAAGGCTGAATAGTCACAGAGGAGGTAGTGGAGGAGGGCCCTCCCACACCAGGAGAGGAGGATGTAATTGAACCTGATGATTTACACACACGTGCATAATGACCTCTCTTGCCGTATTTACTACACACAGCCTCCCGAGCAGGACACTTCAGATGAGGGTGCCGGATATTCCCACAAAAATAACACTTCTGAATCCTAGAGGCAACAGCCGCCGAAGTAGAATCTGTTTCAGAATCTAGTAAACCACTCTCATTAAGTCCACATAATTCCTTTTCATCCGAAACTGCCGAAACCATAGTCGCAGGCCGATTAAAAAGAGCATAAGAATCCGAACTTCTCTGAGCCACATCCAATGTAGAAGCTTGCTCAAAAGCACTTTTAAGATCCAAAATCCTATTTTCTAACAACCGCTGACGAATTGATCTAGACAGTAATCCATTAATAAAAGCATCCCGTACCGATTCTTCCTTATATTCTTCAGCCGTCACGGCCTTATAATTACAGTTAACACTAAGGCACCGAAGTGCTTGTAAATAAGTATCCAAAGATTCTCCCACCTGCTGCCTACGGGCAGATAGAAGGTAACATGCAAATACCTCATTCTTTGGTTTAACAAAAATCTTTTCCAATGTAGAAATAGCCACTTCATAAGTTTTACAGTCCAAAATATAATAATATACATCCGGAGCAATGTAGTTGATCAGCATATTCAGCTTATTTAGAGACTCTTGATCCAACACGCCCAAAAAGTTTTTAAATGTACAATACCAATGTTTCCATTTATCATCCACTCCAGCAGAATTGGGGTCAGCCTTGAATCGTTCTGGTTGAAGATATCGCTCCATTCTAACATAAAGTTAATAAATTGAAATAAAGAATAGATTTGCCTTCCAAAGCTAGGCTTTATTAACTTTAAAATCTGCAGCACATCTTCCCACATCCAGTCCCAACCAAAGCTGGAAAAGAACTGAATTTAAGGTAGCCACAACACATCATGTGATCATCAACTACCAATGAGATTACAACATATATCCCAAGGCAGTTAACAAACAACCAATCAGAATACTTTCACTAAACAAGGAATAATCACCACAATAGGCTAGCCAGCAAAGTTGAAGCCCATGGAATAAAAGGGACAGTGGCAGCATGAAATTGGCTAAGTGACAGGAAACAGAGAGTAGTGGTGAACGGTTGTTTTTCAGACTGGAGTAAGGTATACAGTGGTGTTCCCCAGGGGTCGGTAGTAGGACCACTGCTTTTCTTAATATATATTAATTGACGTAAGAAAACTACTAGGCACTTGGTCAGGGTATTAAACAAGGCTTTAATCGACTGTTTCACAACATGGAAGTCTGGTTATCCTTCACTAGTTCCTGTTTACAAAATGTCCTTGAGCAAGCTGGGCCCGTGCCCGAGTATTTATACTCTCCCTGGACAGCGCCACCAGCAGGCTGCCCAGTATATTTCATAAGTCCTTTCTACATGAATGGCACGGTTTATGTCATTGATGACTTAGACTTGGGTGTACGGGGCAAAATATCAAAATTTGCAGATGACACCAAACTTGGAAGTATAGTGAACAGTGAGGAGGATAGTGGTCGACACCAAAGCCCTGTACAATAACAAGACTTCCAAACTCCTTTGCAATAAAGGCCAACATACCATTTGCCTTCCTAATTGCTTGCTGTACCTGCATGCTAAATTTCTGTTTGTCATTTAGGAGGACAGCTAAATATCTCTGAACACCGACATTAAATCGTTTCTCATCATAGACCTGCGGCCTACGTTGCAGGTTACTGTTGAATCCGTGATTCTTAAAGTATGATGTTTTCCAATAACCAGACGGAGGCTGTAAATTGACAATCAACAGGTGTTTACTGGAGGAGGGTAGTCTAAAGACTAACAGTACAGAGGCATGCTCAAGGCTTATATACAGGTGTGGTCACTGCCGGTACTACAGTATACAGGAGCTGTAAAAGTAGTTCTCTCTTAAAGGTACATACACTACAATTCCTCCCCTTTTAGATTAACAGTACCCATAACATTCAAATAACAGTTAACACTTAACATGCACTTTAAACTGAAATAGCCCATTTATAGATTCAGTCTTTGGGGCGGCTTCCTGATCCTTTCTGGATAGCGCCTTTCCTGAGGTTCTTGTTCTTGGTGCGGAGGCGATTCTGGCCCCCTTTCATCGGTTAGTTCATCAGTTTCCGCTGCTACTGTTTCTGAGGTAGATGCTACCGGTATGTCGGGTTCATCCCCAGGTACGCGAGACATGGGGTTGACTCGTTCCTGTGACGCTAGGATCTGGTCGACGTGGCATCTCACAATGTTCTCCCCGACATCCACTGTGTACATTAATGGCCCCTGCCGTGTGCATATCGTTCCGGGTTGCCATTTCTCTGTTCGGTAGTCGCGGGCCAAGAATGTTGTCCTACATTGAAGCTCCTTGTCGGCTTCTCATTGATGTGCTGGAATTGCTTATCCTCAACATTTCTTCGCAGATTTGGTCTGAGCAAATCCAGACGAGACCTCAACCTTCAGTTAAAGAACATCATGGCCAGTGTTTGGTTGGTAACTGCATGTGTCACATTTCTGCAGGCTAACAGGAAATTGTCCACCTTATGCTGTAGTGGAATTTCATCATCGCACATGGCCCTTATCGCCTTTTTAAAGGTTTGTACGAACCTCTCAGCCAATCCATTTGTGGCTGGATGATACGGGGTGGATGTGTAATGCCTTACCCCATTCCTTCTCATAAATTTCCGAAACTCTTCGGACACAAACTGTGGTCCGTTATCAGAGCAAATCTGATCTGGCAAACCGTTCCTGGCAAATATGGTCCATAGGACTGCAATCGTTTTCTCTGTAGTGGTTGAGGACATTTTGATCACCTCAGGCCATTTCGAGTGCACATCCACTGCTATTAAGAACATTGAATCCATGCATGGACCAGCAAAATCAATATGCACCCGTTGCCATGGAGAGGAGGGCCACTCCCATGGGTGTAGAGGGGCATGTGGTGGTGCATTTTGGACCTTCTGGCATCCTGAGCAGCTCTTTGTTAGGTCCTCGATTTGTCGATCGATCCCCGGCCACCACACATAAGCCCTAGCAAGGCTTTTCATTTTCACCCCTCCCAGATGACCTTCGTGAGGCTCATTGAGCACTCTCTCCCTTAACTTGGGTGGAATTACCACTCGGGATCCATACATCACCGTCCCCTGGCATACTGACAGCTGTTCTCTTCTGGATGAGAATGCTGGCAACAATGAGTCGCCATGTGTTGGCCATCCCTTCACCGTCAAATCATATACCCGAGACAGTGTCGGATCATTGCGGGTCTCCTTCTCTATATCCGCGTTATTTACTGGCAATTGTTCAATTATCGATGAATAAAATATTTCGATAGGGTCCACTGCTGGTGCTTCCTCCACAGTAGGCAGTGGCAGGCGTGATAGCCCATCAGCGTTTCCATGCTGTTTCGTGCCCTTATACTCTATTTCATATTGGTTCGCCCCTAGAAAAAGGGATCATCTTTGTAGCCGTTGTGCAGTCATCACCGTAACGCCCTTCTTTGGATTAAAGATGGAGACAAGTGGTTGGTGGTCAGTCAGCAAGGTGAACTTCTGCCCATGCAGATAGGGGTTGAATTTTTTTACTCCTGATACTAGGCTGAGGGCCTCCCTGTCGATCTGGGCGTAGTTGCGTTCGGCTGAGGTTAGTGACCGAGACGCAAAGGCAACTAGCCTCTCCAACCCGTCTGGGAATTTGTGCGACAGCACTGCTCCAATACCATAGGGTGATGCATCACATGCCAACCGAATTGGTAGTGCTGGGTTGAAATGGGCCAACACCTCTTTTGATGTGATCAATTCTTTGCACTTCTGGAAAGCTCGTTTACATTCGTCATTCCACTTCCATGGTACCCCCGTTTGCAGTAGGGTGTTCAGTGGGTGTAATACTGTAGACAAATTTGGTAAAAACTTATGGTAGTAGTTCACCAGCCCGAGGAACGACCTCAGTTGTGACACATTTTCCGGCGCTGGAGCCTTGACTACTGCCTCAATCTTTTCAGGGGACTTATGTAACCCCTCTTCATCAATAACGTGGCCACAATACGAGATCTGCTTCTGGAAAAACTCGCACTTGTGGCGATTAGCTCGTAGCCCATATTCCTTTAATCTAGTGAGCACCTTCTCCAGGTTGGCGAGGTGATCACTGTCATTTTCGCCCGTGACCAGGATGTCGTCCAAATAACACTGGGTCCCTGGAATCCCTTGCAGGACTTGATCCATTGCCCTTTGCCAAATAGCCGGAGCCGATGCTACCCCGAACACCAGCCGGTTGTATTGGTAGAGACCTTTATGAGTGTTGATTGTGAGGTATTGTTTCGAGGCTTCTTCTACCTCCATTTGCAGGTACGCCTGGGCCAGATCAATTTTGGTGAAGCGTTTACCTCCAGATAGTGAGGCGAAAATATCCTTAATCCGTGGAAGTGGATATTGTACCGTGTGAAGGACTGGGTTCACTGTCACCTTAAAATCCCCACAGATGCGGACCTTCTTTGGTTCCCCAGGCGTATTACGCAACGACCTCTTCATTACAGGAACGATGGGTGTAGCCCACTCGCTCCAGTCTACTTTGGACAGTATTCCTGAACGTTCCAACCCTTCCAGCTCTGCTTCGACGGCTGGTCGGATCGCATAAGGCACCGGTCTGGCCTTAAAAAACTTTGGGCTTGCATTTTCCTCCATTTTAATCATCGTTGTTATGCCTTTTAGTGTTCCGAGTCCCTCCTGGAACACTTCTTGTGCGTCAGTTAGCATTTTTGACAGTCGGCCAGGTGTGACGTCGTCATCCTTTTTGGCCTCAACCTTCAGTGCCTGTATGGAATGCCAATGATTGTATCTTCCGGATCCATTCACGTCCTAGTAGTGGTGGTCCTCCATCTGGCAATACATATAGGTCCATTTTGGGTATTTCCTGGCCTTTGTATAACATGTTCACCCTTATTTTTCCTTTGGGGTAGGCTTTTTGCCCCGTGTACGTCTTCAAGACAATCTCTGTAGCTTTCAAGGGTATATGTGAAAATAGCCGCTTGTAGTCCCTTTGGTTTATGACTGTTAGGGCTGATCCTGTGTCCAATTCCATTTTCACTTGGACTCCGGCTATCTTGAGCGTGACCCAGGTAGTCTGGTGATCCTCCATTTTGATTACCTTATGTAGTTTCAGACAACCCAGCTCCTTGCTTCCGGAGTCTGTATCACTTTTCTGTTCGTCTGAACTACTGTCCATCACCTTATGTACCTTTTTGTACTTCTCCTGTGGAGATTTCTTGCTGCTGGTTTTCTTCCCTGACCTGCAGACTCTTGCTATGTGTCCTGCTTTTCCACACTGTCTGCACACTTGGTCCTTGAACCAACAATCCTTCTGGTCGTGTGTTGTTCTGCCACAGCGATAACACTTCCCTGCTCCATATGACATTTCATTGGTGCCATATTCTTGCGGACTCCATTGTATCTCTGCAGCGCCCCTTGCGGCTGCTTCGTGTGATACTGCCATGCTGAAAGCCTTGTCCAGCGTAAGATCCTTTTCTGATAGAAGCCGTTTCTGGGTTCCTTCACTTTGAAGCCCACACACAAAGTTGTCCCTTAACGTATCTGCTAGTCCCAATCCAAACTGGCAGTTTTTCGATAGCTTGCGCAGTTCCGTTAAGTACTCAGCATTACTTTCATCTTTTAGCTGGTTCCTTTTGTGGAACTTAAATCTTTCTGCTGTCAGCAGCGGTGTGGGATTTAAGTGGTCCTGTAGGATTTCCACTATGCTTTCGAAATTCTAATCCACTGGCTTCTCTGGGGTTATTTGGTTTCGAAGTAAGCCATAAGTTTTTGCATCCATGGAATTCAACAAAACCAGTGCTTTCCTAGCATCTGGCACTTCATTTGCCTTGCAGTACACATCAATGCGTTCCACATATGTCACCCAATCTTCGACTTCATTGTCGAACGCAGTGATACTGCCACTCTTTGGCATCCCTGGGTGTGATTAAACTGTCTAAAATGGTGTCTCCTGCGCTCTCCCTTCTTCTCCGCTGGCACAAAATGGCGTCTCCCGCACTTTCCATTCTTCCCGCGCTCGCCCTTCTTCTCCGCTGCGGCTTCTAAAATGGCGTCTCCCGCGCTCTCCCTTCTTCTCCGCGGCTCAATGGCATCTCCCGCGCTTCCTTTCTTCCCCCCGCGGACACTGTTCAGCCCTTGAGCCCTGGCTGTGCTCTGCGCGTTCTCCTGTGCGCCTCTCTCGTTGTCGCCGCTCGGTCCTGAACCTGGCTGCTGCTTTACCCTCTCTCTCTTTTTGTTTTCCATCGACGCCGCTCGGTTTTCAACCCCCGGCTGCGCCCTGTGCGCTTCACCCTCTCTCTTACCCCGTCGACGCTGCTCGGCCTTTTCTGTGCCGTCGGTCGGCTCCAGCCGCCGCTGTCCGGGAAGGGTCTGCGCTGTACCTGTTGCCAGTCTGTTGCTGGATCGTCGTGGCTGGAGAACCAAGCCTAGCTTTCAACAGCCTCCCCTGCGATGTTCAATCTCTGCCGGATGACTGGGCGGATGCTCGTGGTCGACGCCCGTGCTTCTGGCTTCGACTTTCTTCCACTGTCCTCCCGGAGCGAATCCTTGAAAGGAAATGCAGAGTTGCAGGTAGGTTCGAATCGACCTCGTCGCCACTGTTGAATCCGTGATTCTTAAAGTATGATGTTTTCCAATAACTAGACGGAGGCTGTAAATTAACAATCAACAGGTGTTTACTGGAGGAGGGTAGTCTAAAGACTAACAGTACAGAGGCATGCTCAAGGCTTATATACAGGTGTGGTCACTGCCGGCACTACAGTATACAGGAGTTGTAAAAGTAGTTCTCTCTTAAAGGTACATACACTACATTTACAGCCCAGGCTGAATGGATTGCAGCCTACATTTGAAGTTGGCGGCCTAGCCCTAAATTTTGCATCGCGGCCGCGCTGTTTTGGAAGCTCAGCCGGTGTTTGCGAGCACGGTGGTGATTGGCAGCGATAAGAGAGGTGCGACTTCCAGCTGTGAAAGCTTCTGCCTCGCTCGGAGCGGCAGGGTGTCAGTGGCTGGTTTCTGACTGTGCGAGCTCCCAGGCTTTTCACCACTCGAGCCTGCCAGCAGGTTGGGTTTTATTTTCGTCTATGCGCAGCTGATGCCTCTGAGGTTTGTCGCCCAGTCAGTTACTGTTGGAGGCGTGAAGAACTTAAAATTAGACCAAAGTCCTGGGTTTATTTGGTGTGGTACTGAGCCCCCTGCCCCTCACACACATGCACAGAGCAGGAAAGGCCCAGGCTCCATCCCCGGCCTGGTATTGAGTTAGCCATTCTTAACCCTGGGGGGAGGGTTGGGATGGACAGGTGTTCAGAGGCATTGTATTTAGCCTCAGTGCCTCTCACATCAGGCAGTAGGGGACAAATGAGCCGGGGCCTGTGCTCCCGGCCTCTATCCAGTTAACCCCCTTGCTAGGAAGGGCCTGTATTCAACGACATTACCATCGCCAAATCCCCCATCATCAACATCCTGGGGGGGGGGTCACCATTGACCCGAAACTTCACTGGACCATCCGTATAAATACTGTGGCAACAAGAGCAGGTCAGAAGCTGGGTATTCTGCGGCGAGTGTCTCACCTCCTGACTCCCCAAAGCCTTTCCACCATCTACAAGGCACAAGTCAGGAGTGTGTTGAAATACTTCGATATATATTCCTGATACACATTAATGACTTGGACTTGGGTGTACAGGGCACTATTTCAAAATTTACGGATGACACAAAACTTGGAAGTCGAGTGAACAGTGAGGAGGAGAGTGATGGACTTCAAGAGGACATAGACAGGCTGGTGGAATGGGCGGGCAGGTGGCAGATGAAGATTAACGCAGAAAAGTGCGAAGTGATACATTTTGGTCGGAAGAATGAGGAGAGGCAATATAAAGTAAAGGGTACAATCCTAAAGGGGGTGTACAGAGACCTGGGGGTATATGTGCACAAATCGCTGAAGGTGGCAGGACAGGTTGAGAAAGTGGTTAAAAAGCTTCCGGGATCCTGGGCTTCATAAATAGAGGCAGAGAGTACAAAAGCAAGGAAATTATGATGAACCTGTGTAAAATACTGGTTCGGCCCCAACTGGAGTATTGTGTCCAATTCTGGGCACCACAATTTAGGAAGGATGTGAAGGCCTTAGAGAGGGTGCAGAAAAGATTGACCAGAATGATTCCAGGGATGAGGGAATTCAGTTACATGAATAGACTGGAGAAGCTGGGGTTGTTCTCCTTAGAGCAGAGAACGTTGAGAGGAGATTTGATAGAGGTGTTCAAAATCATGAGGGGTCTGTACAGAGCAGATAGAGAGAAACTGGTCCAATTGGCAGAAGGGTCGAGAACTAGAGGACATTCTCTATCTCTATCTGTCTCTCTCTCTGAAACTCATCTCTGTCTCTGTTTCTCTCTGTTTCTCTCTCTGTCTCTCTGTGCGTGGTGATTTCTGTCTCTCAGTTCAGTTCAGTTCAGTTCAAATGCTTTATTGGCATGAAAGTTTACAGAGAACCATATTGCCAAAGCTTACATAGCAAAAAGGTACAGTTTTCCAACATTCTGTAGGTGTCAATCGATTTGACATTTGTTGGGTACATACAATATTACTTTTAAACAATATTAATTTTAAACAGTCTTTGTACTTCATTTGGTACGTTCAATATTAATTTTAAACAGTCTTAATTTTAAACAGTCCTCAGGTTGTGACATGTTGTTACATATTTGGCCCCTAGGTATGGTCTGTCTCCTTCTCCTAGGACTAATCTCAATTTTGACAGGTCATCCAATTCCTTGAAATCTGGGGTTGTTTGGCTTAGCTTGTTGAATAATATGTTTCTTGATGTGTTGAATTTTTCGCATTTTAGGAGGAAATGCATCTCTGTTTCAACCTCGCCGGCCAGATATTGATCGCATATTCTATTCTCTCTAGGCTGCCAGGATTTCTTGTATCTGCCTTTTTCAATTTCCAGTTGGTGGTCGCTTAGTCTGTACCTGGTGAGGGTCTGTCTCTGTTTTGTGTCTCTGATGGTCGTGAGGTAGTCTGCCAGTTTATATTCTCTTTTTAGGGCCCGGTAACATTCTAATCTGCTTTGGCTTTCGGTTATTTTGTTCCAATGTTCCAGGTAGGTTTCTTTGCATTTTTTAATGATTTGGTTCACTCGGATTGGTGTTTGGACGGCTGTGTTGGTCTGGGGCTGGTCAGGGTCCGGCTGAGTACTTAGTTTCAGTAGCAGCTGACTCAGGGGACTTTTTTCTGGGTTTAGCTCTTGGGTCTGAAAGGCTTTGAAATGAAGGGTGTCTGGGGAACTAGATTTGAGGTGATTTAGGAAGTTTAGTGCTCGTTTTTGGATGTTTATTATCAGTGGGTATCTGCCTAGTTCGGCTCTGCATGCATTTGTTGGCGTTTTTCTTTGGGTGCGAAGGATGCTTCGGCAGAATTCTGCATGTAGGGCTTCTATTGTGTGTTTTTCCCATTTAGTGTAGCTTTGGTGATTTAGCGGGCCCCATACTTCACTACCGTACAGTGCAATGGGCAGGATTATGCTGTCAAATGCTCTCTATCTTGCTCTCTCGCTCTCTCGCTCTGTCTCTCTCTCTCTGGTGCTCTCTCTCTCAATTCAATTCAATTCAATTCAAATCGCTTTATTGGCATGATAAGGTACATCTTATGTTGCCAAAGCATCGAAAAACATAAACGCAGATCTATTCATACAGTGTATAAACAGATATATCCCTGAGTGTATAAATATACATTCATATAATTTGTATATACTCTTTTCTTAGGTTTACTGGCTGTCCCTCTGTTTATGGCAAGCTGTAACATAGTGTGCCGCTAAGGTTACACAATTTCTCTGTTCCCCTAGTAGGTATGGGAGTTTTTGGTCATCATTCAAATTTCTGAATTCAGGTGTAGGGGGTTTCTCTTGCTCGTTCTGGTCTCCTGCCAGGCTTCTTGCAATAATTACCCTTGAGTGGTTCGACCCACTCTTCCCTACGGTTCTAGACCTTGGACTTAGGTGCAGGGAACTGTAGTGCAGAGAAAACTCAATAGACCAGGTCGAATAGCACGAAATGGATGCTTTTATTAAACAGTTTGCAGCATTATAAAATACATGTCATAAGCACAGATTAAAGTAACTACAAGCATGCACATATCTATAAACTTAACTCTATGGAAATGGGGAACACACGGCACATCGTAAAAGGGGTAACACATTACAACTACCCTTAACCCCCTCCCCTAGACCTAACTAAGTTTCGACTTGAGGAACTCGGGATCGTGCTCACCACTTTCAGAATTGCGAAAAGGGGTTCGCAGCCTTTTTGGCACAGCTTTCCATCGTCACGTGGATCTGGAAACTTCTGGCGCAGGTTGTTTTCCTCTTGGTTCTCCCGCGATGAGGCTGCCGATACAGCCTTGGTGAGCGCTCGCCACGGATGGATCCGTTACCGACGTGATGTTGAAGCACTGAATGCACCTGTGAGAATCCGTTACCGATGGGATGTTGAGGCACTGGAGTGCTGGGCCCGGTGTGTCCTTTTTCTCCGGCCTGGATCGCCGTTTTTCCCGAGGGTGTCTTCTCCTTCGGCCTGGGTCGTCGATGATCTCCCGACAAAAGTGCCCGGGCCACCCTCGTCGTCTTCCCGTCGTGGCCGAGCCTTGCCTGGCCGAACACCGACCACGTTCCGAAACCGAAGTGTTGCATTAACCGAAGAGTCTGTCCCGAAGTGTTGAAGAAATGAAAACCGAAGTGAAGCCACTGATGGACCTTTCAATCCACAGTTATACCTTTTTGGGACATTCTTATCTCCCGCCAAATCATAGTCCTGTCTTTGTAATATTTTTGGTGGGCAGAATTCTCTGCAGGGGCGTTTTGTCTTCGTAACGGGAGCCGGTGATAGCTTAACTGGCCTTCCTGTGCCGATAATGTCTTTACTTTGTCACCGTAACTTGGTTTGTATATTGATCGGTCTGGAGATTGCCCTTGATGGCTGTTAAACGGCTTTTCTTTGTGCAGTAAATGGGTTTAAGTGTTCGTTCAATTGTCCGCCCATTTCTTGATGGGCCTCATCCTGCTACCCAAAACTGTCCTGTACTTATAATCTAATCAATATGTATGCTCAGTTCCCTGAGTTTCGGTTTCCCGAAACTGGTTTTCACGGGCTTAATGTCCTCAATCCACAAGCCTGTCTGACTTGCAGTAACAGAAATTCAAATGGTCCCAGAAACTGGTCACGAGGTCCGGCGGCCATTTTGTGTGCCCTTTTATCAAAGGTTTCTCTGTACAAGCTTCTTTTGGTCAATAAAACTGTATTATTAACCCTATTTTACTGCGTGATTATTAATGAAAATTTTGAATCTTACAGTCCCTCCTGCGATACTGATAGCTTGCTTAAAGTATCAATAACCCTTGGTGAGCAAATTTTCCCTGATTCCCCACATCCAAACATTCCTGGTAATTAGCTATCTATGACCCCCACGACACATGCAGTTCCCATTTCAGAAAAATTACATTGTGTACAGTTGGACAATCATAGGCAGTACTACCTTAAACTATAACACATTCATCTTTCAGATGTGAAGGGGCCGATACCCCTTACACCACCTGCATACACATTTTATTAATCAAAAAAAACAGAAAACCTTCTGAACGGCTATAACACAACAGTATTCACAAACTTAAATCATACAGTAACTAAAACCAAGAGTGGAGGGACGCATTATACTTTAATACTTAGCAGCTTAAACTGGGGTGTCCTCTTCACCCACTCGTACATAGCGTTCTCTCCATTCTCCTGTGTTCTCGTGCCTCTGGAGGCATTTGCCTCTCTTGCAATGCACGAACAGTAAAAATATTACAATCAAAACCTGACACACTACTAGGATGTGGGATGCTATTCTAATCCAGGGTGGGATCTCTATATTAGTGAACAGGTCCCACCATGGTGAGGTGACTATGTCTAATATGTCCTTCCCTATCGCCAATGCCTTCTGCTCTAATGTGTAAAAATGCTTCTGTGAGACTATTACCGCTTTTAAAATCTTGGTGAGGTGTTCGGGGAGAGGAGGAATGACATAACCAAAATGCGCAACGAATCGCTGCAAATCCGTGAAATTCTCTTTTACAGTGAGGTGAACGGTGGAAGGTACAGGAATGGGGACAATTCGCTGTTGTGCCACTTGAACTTCAGCCCTGGGTTTGAAACAGAAACTGCTGTCACTGACAGGACACCACCCGTGCTGTCTGTGGTGGTAGTGAGGTGCTGCAGTGGTAACACAGTATGTCCCACCTCCGATATATGCCACCTGCAGGGGCACATGGTCCTTTGCCATTGCCTCAATGGTGCAATTTATCGGCTTCACGCTAGCGGCTCTGAACCCGCACTGTGGTTTCAAAAAGGCATTCAAGTGCTGGGGACACAGGATGATGTGTGCTCCACGGCTTCGACACCCCGAGAGGTCGGTGCCTGTCATCGTACGCTCCCATCTGATGACATAAGGCGGGACCACTGCGTAACGAATGTGCGCACCCCCCTGAATGACTCCAATGTTCTCCACCCTGTATACCGGGGCGGGTTTTGCTGTGGGACCCAACACCGGCATCCTCACCACTATTCCCATGATAGTGTGATTCGAGCGTCCGCAGTCCACTGGGACTGGGTATGCCTCTGCAGCTAGTCTGAGCTGGCACGGGCTTAATGCGTTCTCAAAAGGGTGGAGCGCCTGCAAGTGCTTGTTGCTGATCCAGGACGGGACCAAACCTTGTTTTAAATCCTCCCGATTACTCTCCCCCAACTCTCTTAAAACTACGCTAATGAAATCCCAAACGTCCACCCACTGTTCACCACGACATTTCTGCAGCTACCGATCTTCTCCTCCACACCCTCACCACCACCGTTGATGCCCTCGTCCCTATTACAACAATTACTCTCTCTCACCCTGGCTGCTCCCCCTGGTACGGCCCTCATCTTCGCTCCCTTAAGTCCAAGGGACGACGCAGACTTGAGCAGATATGGTGGACAACTGGTTTAGCCGTTCACCGTCAGGTCTGGCTGGACCACATAAAGCACTATCGGGCCCTGCTCTCGTCTGCCAAAACTGCTCACTGTTCCAGTGACTGTGACAAAGGTAAACTATCCCTCCTCGTCCTTCTTGACGTGTCTGCAGCCTTTGACATGGTTGACCACTCCATCCTTCTCCAACGCCTCTCCACCGTCGTCCAGCTGGGTGGGACTGCACTCGCCTGGTTCCATTCTTATCTATCTAATCGTAGTCAGAGAATCACCTGCAGCAGCTTCTCTTCCCGCTCCCGCATCGTTACCTCTGGTGTCCCCCAGGATCTATCCTTGGCCCCCTCCTATTTCTCATCTACATGTTGCCCCTTGGTGACATTTTCCGAAAACACAGCGTCAGGTTCCACATGTACGCTGACGACACCCAGCTCTACCTCACTACCTCTTCTCTCGACCTCTCCACGGTCTCTAAATTGTCAGCCTGCTTGTCCGACATACAGTTCTGGATGAGCAGAAATTTTCTCCAATTAAATATTGGGAAGGCCGAAGCCATTGTTTTCGGTCCCCGCCACAAACTCTGTTCCCGAGCCACTGACTCCATCCCTCTCCCTAACATCTGTCTGAGGCTGAACCACACTGTTCGCAACCTTGGTGCCATATTTGACCCTGAAATAAGCTTCCGACCACATATCCACAGCATAACTAAGGCCGTGTATTTCCACCTCCGTAACATCGCCCGTCTCCGCCCTTGCCTCAGCTCATCCGCTGCTGAAACCCTCATCCATGCCTTGGTTACCTCCAGACTTGACTATTCCAACGCACACCTGGCTGGCCTCCCACATTCCACCCTACGCAAACTTGAGGTCATCCAAAACTCGGCTGCCCGTGTCCTAACTCGCACCAAGTCCCGTTCGCCCATCACCCCCTGTGCTCGCTGACCTACACTGGCTCCCGGTTAAGCATCACCTCGATTTCAAAATTCTCATCCTTGTTTTCAAATCCCTCCATGGCCTCACCTCTCCCTATCTCTGTAATCTCCTCCAGCCCCACAACACCCGAGATATCTGCGTTCCTCTAATTCTGCCCTCTTGAGAATCCCTGATTATAATCGCTCAACCTTTGGTGGCCGTGCCTTCTGTTGCCTGGGCCCTAAGCTCTGGAATTCCCTCCCTAAACCTCTCCGCCTCGCTACCTCTCTCCTCCTTTAAAACCTCCCTCTTTGACCGAGCTTTTGGTCACCTGCCCTACTTTCTCCTTCTGTGGCTCAGTGTCTTATAATACTCCTGTGAAGCATCTTGGGACATTTTACTATGGTAACAACAACAACTTATATTTATATAGCACCTTTAACGTAGTAAAACGTCCCAAGGAAAACAAGGATGAGAATTTTGAAATCGAGGCGTTGCTTAGAGAGACAGCGAGAGAGAGTCAGAGAGAGAGACAGAGAGAGTGACACAGAGAGACAGAGAGTGAGAGATAGAGAGAGAGTGACAGACAGAGAGAGAGATAGAGACAGAGAGATAGAGAGAGACAGAGAGATAGAGAGAGACAGAGAGAGAGAGAGAGACAGAGAGTGAGAGATAGAGGGACACAGAGAGAGTGAGAGACAGAGAGAGAGTGAGAGAGAAAGAGACAGAGAGAGAGTGAGAGAGAAAGAGAGAGACAGAGAGTGAGAGACAGAGTGAGAGAGGCAGAGAGAGAGAGAGACAGAGTGAGAGAGAGAGAGAGACAGAGAGAGAGAAAGAGAGAGAGAGACAACAGAGAGAAAGAGACATAGAGACAGAGAGAGACATAGAGACAGAGAGAGGCAGAGCGCGAGAGAAACTGAGACAGAGAGAGAGACAGAGAGAGAGCAAGAGAGAGAGAGACAACAGAGAGAGAGAGACATAGAGACAGAGAGTGAGAGAGGGACAGAGAGAGAGAGACAGAGAGAGAGAGAGACAGAGAGAGCGAGAGAGACATAGAGACAGAGAGAGAGAGAGACAGAGAGAGAGAGACAGAGAGAGACATAGAGACAGAGAGAGAGAGAGACAGAGGGAGAGAGACAGAGAGAGAGAGACATAGAGACAGAGAGAGAGACAGAGAAAGAGACAGAGCGAGAGAGAGACAGAGACAGAGAGAGAGGGAGACAGAGAGATAGAGAAAGACAGAGAGAGTGACACAGAGAGACAGAGTGAGAGATAGAGAGAGAGACAGAGAGAGTGAGAGACAGAGAGAGAGTGAGAGAGAAAGAGACAGAGAGAGAGTGAGAGAGAAAGAGAGAGAGAGAGAGACAACAGAGAGAAAGGGACATAGAGACAGAGAGAGATAGAGGGAGACAGAGAGAGAAATAGAGACAGAGAGAGACAGAGTGAGAGAGAAAGTGAGACAGAGAGAGAGACAGAGAGAGCGAGAGAATGTGCGATCTACATACCTCCAATAGATTCGCCATATTTCGAGGAGGAGTTATTTGATACTCTCCACATGGAAATCAGCCATTTCCAGGCCCAAGGAAAGGTGATAATATGTGGGGACCTAAATGCAAGGACCGGTTGTGAACCTGACTTCATAGACCCACAGGGAAACAACCATGTGTTTGGCCAGACCCCTTTAGATGTCACACCAGCCATCGCAAATCGGAACAACCTTGATCGTGAAATAAATAAAAGCGGTAGGGAGGTAGTGCAACTCTGCCGAGCCTTAGGCCTGTACATAGTTAATGGTAGGTTCAGAGGGGACTCCCAAGGGAGACTCACATACTCCTCAACTCTTGGGTCTAGTGTGGTGGACTATACAATCACTGACCTGGACCCCTGCGATATCAACGCATTCACTGTCAGGCAGCAATCCCCCCTCTCAGACCATAACCAAATAAATGTGTACCTTAAACTTTCTGCCCAAACTACAGACACAAAAAAGGAACACAGTAAGCTACATAAAATAAACCAGACATACAGATGGGCCCCAGACAGTGGAGATAAATTCATCACAGCACTAAATTCACCTGATCTCACAAGTAAAATTTCAAAATTTAAAGAAAATCTATATGAGATCACCAGAGATGGTGTAAACACGGCCATAGAGGATATAAATATGATCTTCCATGAGGCAGCTGTAAAAGCCGACCTCGTGAAACAGAAGAGGAAGCGTCACAAAAGACAAAATAAAAATATGAAATGGTTTGACCACGAATGCAAAAATGCCAGAAAAGACCTGAGAAAAATATCAAACCAAAAGCATCGGCAACCAAACAATCCGGACCTACGTACTAGATACAATGAAACCCTCAAAAGATATAAACACACCATTAGGAACAAAACACAAAACTATACCCACAAAATACTCGAAGAAATTGAAAACTCCACCAATCCAAAACAATTCTGGGAAATGTGGAAAAACCTGAGTACAACACAATTGCAAGCATTACCAATCCAAGATGGCGACATCTGGAGAACACATTTTGAAAACCTCTACAAAGACATCCCAATAAACAAAACAAACCCAAGTCAACATCAGGTCACAGAAAAACTCCACACATTAGAAGCAACAATTAAAGACAACCAAAACCCCCTAGACTCCCCAATCACATGGAAAGAACTGGCCACAAAAACAAAATCTCTCCACCTAAAGAAAGCCTGTGGCCCAGACAACATCAAAAATGAAATGCTAAAGTTCAGCAATATGGAGATGCAGGGTGCGATACTCAAACTATTCAACATCATATTACGCTCAGGCTGTTTTCCCGATATCTGGTGCCAAGGACTAATCTCCCCCATATATAAAAGTGGAAACAAATCAGACCCAAATAACTACTGCGGCATCTGTGTCAACAGTTGTCTAGGGAAGTTATTCTGCAGTATTCTAAATAGTAGATTACTTGATTTTCTTAACAAACATAATATCCTCAGAAAAAACCAAATAGGCTTTCTTCCAAAACACCGCACCGCCGACCATATCTATACCCTTCACACCCTCATTGAAAAACATAAACACCAAACAAAAAATGGGAAAATATTCGCCTGTTTCATCGACTTCAAGAAAGCCTTTGACTCTATATGGCACGAAGGGCTCTATTATAAACTTCTTCAGTGTGGAATAGGGGGCAAAGTCTATGACCTTATTAAATCAATGTATCTGAAAAACAAATGCGGGGTCAAAATTGGAGACAAACGCACCGATTTCTTCACCCAGAGAAGAGGCGTCCGGCAGGGCTGCAATTTGAGCCCGACCCTGTTCAACATATACATAAATGAATTAGCAGACATGCTGGAGCAAAGCGAGTCACCAGGTCTCCGTCTCCTGGATGGAGAAGTGAAGTCCCTGTTCTATGCGGATGACCTGGTTCTGCTGTCTCCCACAGAACAGGGATTACAGCAACAACTAGACCTACTCGACAAATACTGCCAAAATTGGGCTCTAACAGTAAATCTAAAGAAAACCAACATCATGATTTTTCAGAAAAGACCCAGATGTCAGGAAAACAAATACCAGTTTACCCTCAGTGATACCACTATAGGACACACTATGAGCTACACCTACCTTGGTCTAACTATTACAGCATCAGGGAGCTTCAGCATAGCAGTGAATGCACTAAAAGAAAAAGCCCGAAGAGCCCTATATGCAATAAAAAGAAAATTCTACAACATCCAAATCCCAATCAAAATCTGGCTCAAAATATTTGACAGCATAATCCTGCCCATTGCACTGTACGGTAGTGAAGTATGGGGCCCGCTAAATCACCAAAGCTACACTAAATGGGAAAAACACACAATAGAAGCCCTACATGCAGAATTCTGCCGAAGCATCCTTCGCACCCAAAGAAAAACGCCAACAAATGCATGCAGAGCCGAACTAGGCAGATACCCACTGATAATAAACATCCAAAAACGAGCACTAAACTTCCTAAATCACCTCAAATCTAGCTCCCCAGACACCCTTCATTTCAAAGCCTTTCAGACCCAAGAGCTAAACCCAGAAAAGAGTCCCCTGAGTCAGCTGCTACTGAAACTAAGTACTCAGCCGGACCCTGACCAGCCCCAGACCAACACAGCCGTCCAAACACCAATCCGAGTGAACCAAATCATTAAAAAAATGCAAAGAAACCTACCTGGAACATTGGAACAAAATAACCGAAAGCCAAAGCAGATTAGAATGTTACCGGGCCCTAAAAAGAGAATATAAACTGGCAGACTACCTCACGACCATCAGAGACACAAAACAGAGACAGACCCTCACCAGGTACAGGCTAAGCGACCACCAACTGGAAATTGAAAAAGGCAGATACAAGAAATCCTGGCAGCCTAGAGAGAATAGAATATGCGATCAATGTCTGGCTGGCGAGGTTGAAACAGAAATGCATTTCCTCCTAAAATGCGAAAAATTCAACACATCAAGAAACATATTATTCAACAAGCTAAGCCAAACAACCCCAGATTTCAAGGAATTGGATGATCTGTCAAAATTGAGATTAGTCCTAGGAGAAGGAGACAGACCATACCTTGGGGCCAAATATGTAACAACATGTCACAACCTGAGGACTGTTTAAAATTAAGACTGTTTAAAATTAATATTGAACGTACCAAATGAAGTAGAAAGACTGTTTAAAATTAATATTGTTTAAAAGTAATATTGTATGTACCCAACAAATGTCAAATCGATTGACACCTACAGAATGTTGGAAAACTGTACCTTTTTGCTATGTAAGCTTTGGCAATATGGTTCTCTGTAAACTTTCATGCCAATAAAGCATTTGAATTGACAGAGAGAGAGAGAGAGACAGAGTGAGAGAGAGAGAGAGAGACAGAGAGACAGAGCGAGAGAGAGAGACAGAGAGAGAGACATAGAGACAGAGAGAGACAGAGAGGCAGAGAGAGAGAGAGAGAGACAGAGAGAGAGAAATGCATGTAGAGCCGAACTAGGCAGATACCCACTGATAATAAACATCCAAAAACGAGCACTAAACTTTCTAAATCACTTCAAATCTAGTTCCCCAGACACCCTTCATTTTAAAGCCCTCCAGACCCAAGAGCTGAACCCAGAAATGAGCCCCCTGAGTCAGTTGTTACTGAAACTAAGTACTCCTACCCAGCCAGACCCTGACCAGCCCCAGACCAACACTGCTCCCCAAACACCAATCCGAGTGAACCAAATCATTAAACAATGCAAAGAAACCTACCTGGAACATTGGAACAAAATAACCAAAAGCCAAAGCAGATTAGAATGCTACCGGGCCCTAAAAAGAGAATATAAACTGGCAGACTATCTCTCGAC
The DNA here is from genome assembly GCF_052327205.1 of Somniosus microcephalus. Classification (NCBI taxonomy): domain Eukaryota; kingdom Metazoa; phylum Chordata; class Chondrichthyes; order Squaliformes; family Somniosidae; genus Somniosus; species Somniosus microcephalus. The sequence continues at coordinate 46,666,859 of NW_028225179.1, forward strand.
CATCAGAGACACAAAACAGAGACAGACCCTCACCAGATACAGACTAAGCGACCACCAACTGGCAATTGAAAAAGGAAGATACAAGAAATCCTGGCAACCTAAAGAAAATAGAATATGTGATCCAATTCAATTCCAATTCAAATGCTTTATTGGCATGAAAGTTTACAGAGAACCATATTGCCAAAGCTTACATAGCAAAAAGGTACAGTTTTCCAACATTCTGTAGGTGTCAATCGATTTGACATTTGTTGGGTACATACAATATTACTTTTAAACAATATTAATTTTAAACAGTCTTACTTTTAAACAGTCCTCAGGTTGTGACATGTTGTTGCATATTTGTAACTGTAACATATTTGATCACTGTCTGGCCGGCGAGGTTGAGACAGAGGTGCACTTCCTCCTAAAATGCGAAAAATTCAACAAAACAAGAAACATATATTTTGACAAGCTCAGCCTTACAACCCCAGATTTCAAAGAATTGGATGACCTGTCAAAATTAAGAATAGTCCTGGGGGAAGGAGACAGACCATATCTTGGTGCCCAATATGTAACAACATGTCACAACCTGAGAAACAGTGAGTGACTAACGAGCACACCCATAGCATATATACGCTAAAAATGTTTAAATCAATACCAATGTACCCAACGACTGTTTAAAAATTAATACTGAATGCACCCAATGAGGGTCAACGACTGTTTAAAATTAATACTGTCTGTACCCAACGAGGGTCAAAAGTGTTTGACACCTACAGAATGTTGGAAACCTGTACTTTTTGTTACGTAAGCTTTGGCAATATGGTTCCCTGTAAACTTTCATGCCAATAAAGCATTTGAATTTGAATTTGATTTGAATTTGAGAGAGACAGAGTGAGAGAGAGAGAGGCAGAGAGACAGAGAGAGAGACACAGACAGACAGAGAGAGAGTGAGAGAGACAGAGAGAGAGACACAGACAGAGAGAGAGACAGAGTGAGAGAGACAGAGAGAGAGGGACAGAGTGAGAGAGAGACATAGAGACAGAGAGAGAGAGACAGAGAGAGAGAGAGAGACATAGAGACAGAGAGAGGGAGACAGAGAGAGAGAGACATAGAGACAGAGAGAGAGAGAGAGAGAGCTGGAGTCGTACTGCCAGACTTGGGCCCTGACAATAAATCCCCAAAAAACCAAAGTCCTTGGCCTAGAAATTCATTGTAGCAACTTTTGGGGCGGTAAAGTCGGGCGGCCGCTAAAGTTTGCGCCCGCCGCCAAATCGAGGCCACTTCTCCGATATTCATTAGCTTCGCCCTAAGAGTTTGCTCGAGCACTAAAACTGGCGCTGCACGCCTCTCTTTAGGCGCTAAGCTGGCGGGCCGGGGTGCTAAACCGGAAGTTGGGCGCAGGGAAGGTGCGGCGAGCTGCTGATTGACGGCAGACACCTGGCTCCGGTGAGCTCTTAAAGGGGGAGGGTGGATTTGTTTTTTTGAAAGGCCGACACTGGTGTATTTGTGGTTTTGGGGAGGGTTTCTCTCCATCAGTTTGTTATGTGTTCCCGGCACACCAGTCCTCCTCCTCCTCCTCCTCCTCCTCCTCCTCCTCCTCCCGGCCAGCCGTACCATTTCTAGTACAGGAGGGCCCTTTAATATGCGCTCCCCGCGGCCCGCATCGGCTGTGTACCGTTCCACTTCACAGTCGTTAGGGCCGCCCGGCGCACAATGAGCCGGCGCGAGTGAAGTTCCGGTTTGGGGCGCACAAAGGGCGTTGCACGACGAAATGACGTCATGATCTGCGCGCGCAGCAGGGCGCGCGCTAAGACTTTGCGCCGGCGCTAAATGTGTACTGAAGTTGGGGCGAGGCGCAAATCGCGCTGCGCCCGGGTGCTAAGCGCCTAGCACGCGAGATCTACTCCTCCTAAGGCGCTAACGGCTGGCGCGCCCAACTGAATTTCTAGGCCCTTGTGTTCCAGCAAAGATCCAGACATCAGGGACCCAAAATAAATTTCACAGTAGGAACAGCCAAAATTGAACAAACCACTAACTACACATACTTGGGCTTAAAAATCAGTTCTACGGGAAATTCCAAACTGGCTGTGAATGAAATGAAAGAGAAAGCAAGAAGGGCTTTCTATGCCATTAAAAAATCAATCCAAATAGAAATCCCAATTAGCATTTGGCTCAAAATTTTCAAATCAGTAATTGAACCAATTGCACTCTATGGCAGTGAGGTATGGGGACCGCTAACACAACAAGAATTTGCAAAATGGGACAAACACTCAATTGAGATCCTACATGCAGAATTCTGTAAAAGTATCCTCCGGACTCAAAGGAAAACCGTAAACAATGCATGCAGGGCAGAACTAGGCCAATATCCATTAATAATCACTATCCAAAAAAGAGCCACCAAATTTTGGAAACACCTAGAAATGAGCAACCCCCAATGCTATCATTACGAAGCCCTGAAATGCCAAGAGAGGACCATAAAGAAGAATACCCTCAGTCAACTAGTCCTGGGGCTCAGTGAAGTAACTACTAACACTACTAACAATAACCAGCCCCAGGACAGTGACAGCGTAACACAAAGAATTCGACCCAACACAATCGTCGCTAAGCAAAAGAAAAAATATCTGTCATATTGGGCAGAAACAACAAAAACCCAAAGCAAACTCAATTGCTACTTGGCCCTAAACAGACAATACAACATAGCTGGTTACCTGACCATGGTAAAGGATAGCAAACTGAGAAAAACTTTGACAATGTACAGACTTAGTGAACATAACCTGGCGATCGAAAAAGGTAGACACAGACAGACCCGGCTACCAAGAGAGGACAGGATATGCTCTCACTGCAGTCAGGGAGTGGTGGAGACAGAGATGCACTTCCTCACAGCTTGTAGAAAATATCAGGACATAAGGGAGAATTTCTACCCAAAATTCACAAAAATATGCCCGGAATTCGGAAATTTGAATGACGACCAAAAACTCCCATACCTACTAGGGGAAGAGAGAGATTGCGTAACACTAGCGGCACACTATGTTACAGCTTGCCATAAACAGAGGGACAACCACTAAATATAAGAAAAGAGTGTATATAAATTATATGAAAGTATATTTATACACTCAGGGATATATCTGTTTATATACTGTATGGATAGATCTATATTTATGTGAACAAACATGAATGTTTTCCGATGCTTTGGCAACATAAGATGTAACTTGTCATGCCAATAAAGCGATTTGAATTGAATTGAATTGAATTGAATTGAGAGAGACTCGAGAGAGTGAGAGAGAGAGAGAGACTCGAGAAAGAGAGACTCGAGAGAGAGAGAGAGAGAGAGAGAGACTCGAGAGAGAGAGAGACACAGACAGAGAGAGAGACAGAGTGAGAGAGACAGAGAGAGACAGAGCGAGAGAGACTAAGGGGGAGAAATTCGGTTGATTAGCTGCTCCTGGTGGTGCCTCCGGGTGGCGCTAACGGCTTACCGCCCGTGTGCGGAGATTTTAGCGCCGCCCGTGAAATTCAACTGGCGGTTTGCTGCGCCGCTAACCACTACTGCCGCGACCTCCTACGCCCGGAGATCGTGACATCATCCAAGCGCGCAGCGTCCTGGACTGGAAATTGATTCTCGCCCCCTGCCTCAGCGCTCTGCCGCAAGGAGTGACAGGTCGAGGGGGACGTGGTTCAGGCGGCTGGGAGCCGGGGGGAGCGCTGTTTAAAGGTGGGCACGTCCTGCTTTTTCCACACTCACAACCAGAGCCTCCAGTGCCCGGTCAGTGAACCGACGAGATCTCTCCCTGAGCCTCTGAGCAGCCATGAGGTTTGTGGTTGAAGAATTGCAGCTCCTTGCAGGCCCAGGCCACAAGCAGCAATGATCAGACTGAGCTGTGCAGCATCATTGACCCTCCCCTTTAAGAACTGGAAGGTGCCAGTCTGCCTGAGGCTAATTGACAGCGCCTGAGCTTGAGTAGCGCTCTGTGGTAGCATCCCGTTCCTGACGTTCGTGCCTTAAGAGGGGTGTGTCACGCTTGATTAACCCACAATCAGCTCCAGGGGCGCTGGAGACGAATTTCGCAATCGCAGGCTAATTTGCACCGGGCGCTAAAGTTTGCGGCCGGCCAATGTTAGCGCCCCGAAATGGTCGATAGCGAATTCTTCCCCCTAAGAGAGAACGGCAGAGAGCAAGACAGATAGAGGGAGTGAGGAAGAGAGAGAGAGGGAGACAGAGAAAGAGTGAGAGACAGAAAGTGAAAGAGAGACATTTCTTTCCCTCTCTCAATCTCTATCTTAACAGAGGTCCCTGATGGAGAGACTCTCTCTTTAAAAGGGGTCCCTGATGGTGAGACTCTCTCTTTAAAAGGGGTCCCTGATGGTGAGACTCTCTCTTTAAAAGGGGTCCCTGATGGTGAGACTCTCTCTTTAAAAGGGGTCCCTGATGGTGAGTCTCCCTCTTTAAAAGGGGTCCCTGATGGTGAGACTCTCTCTTTAAAAGGGGTCCCTGATGGAGAGACTCTCTCTTTAAAAGGGGTCCCTAATGGTGAGACTCCCTCTTTAAAAGGGGTCCCTGATGGTGAGACTCTCTCTTTAAAAGGGGTCCCTGATGGAGAGACTCTCTCTTTAAAAGGGGTCCCTGATGGTGAGACTCTCTCTTTAAAAGGGGTCCCTGATGGTGAGACTCCCTCTTTAAAAGGGGTCCCTGATGGTGAGACTCTCTCTTTAAAACGGGTCCCTGATGGTGAGACTCTCTCTTTAAAAGGGGTCCCTGATGGTGAGACTCTCTCTTTAAAAGGGGTCCCTGATGGCGAGACTCTCTCTTTAAAAGGGGTCCCTGATGGTGAGACTCTCTCTTTAAAAGGGGTCCCTGATGGCGAGACTCTCTCTTTAAAAGGGGTCCCTGATGGTGAGGCTCTCTCTTTAAAAGGGGTCCCTGATGGTGAGACTCTCTCTTTAAAAGGGGTCCCTGATGGCGAGACTCTCTCTTTAAAAGGGGTCCCTGATGGTGAGACTCTCTCTATAAAAGGGGTCCCTGATGTTGAGACTCTCTCTTTAAAAGGGGTCCCTGATGTTGAGACTCTCTCTTTAAAAGGGGTCCCCGATGGTGAGACTCTATAAAAGAGGTCCCTGATAGTGAGACTCTCTCTTTAAAAGGGGTCCCTGATCACAGAATCACAGAATCACAGAAACCCCACAGTGCAGATAGAGGCCATTTCGGCCCATCGAGCCTGCACCGACACATATCCCACCCAATCCCCATAACCCCTACAGCAACACATATCCCACCCTATCCCCGTAACCCAACGTATTTAATCCCCCTAACACTAAGGGTCAATTTTTATCATAGCCAATCAACCTAACCCGCACATCTTTGGACTGATGGTGAGACTCTCTCTATAAAAGGTGGTCCTGATGGTGAGACTCTCTCTCATTCCACTCCTTCTCTTCCAGATCTGCCATACTCCGTTATCGGGAGTGGCCATTGATGCCATGACATCCAGCGGGGAACTGCGACTGACCGGCCTCCTCTTCCTCATCCTCTTCCTCGGAGACGCCCACGGCACTTGTAACACGGGCAGCGCCAACGAGTGTAAGGCCGCCAGCTTCGTGCCGGGTGCCTACCTGGCGGGGGAGGGCTACGACATCGTGACCTTGCAAAGCACAGGGGCCTTTGTAGTCGACGTCAATGCCTGGCGCAAGCCGGACGGCACCTGCACCCTGTGCAGGAACCACCTGATGTCCAACGCCCGCCAGCGCCTGCCCCTCACGCTGGTGGACTGGCAGATACAGCGGGCCTGCAAGATGGCCCTCTCCAGCCAGCTCTTCCGCTCGGCCTCCGAGCTGGGCGAGTCCAGCAAGTCAGTCATCTCCAACGATTGGAAGGCCGACCTGCAGGTGCACCCCAAGCCCGGCTCCACTGTCAAGGTGATGGTGGGTGGCTCCAAGTCCAAGCTGATGGAGTTCGGGGCCACGAGGTCCAATTCGGACCGCTACAGCTTCACCAGCCACGAGTTCCACTGCCGCTACTACCGCTACCGGGTGAAGGACAAGCCCCTCTTGGCTGACGATTTCTCCTCTCTCCTGGCCTTGCTGCCCAACGCCTCGCACGAGGGCACCAAGTTCCACTACCAGAAGCTGGTCAGCACGTACGGAACTCACTTCATCAAGGCGGTGGATCTGGGCGGCCGCTTCAAGGACGTGACGGCCATCCGGACATGCAAGGTGGCCTCCGAGGGCCACACGACCGAGGAGATCAAGGACTGCCTGGAGATGTAGGCCAGCATCCAGGTGGGGCTGCATGTCAGTGGCTCCGCCAAGTATAAGCGGTGCAAGGATCTAGCCAATACCATGAAGCACGGGGATAGTTTCCACCAGGCCTTCAACGACCGGGAGACGGAGGTGACGGGCGGCAAGGCCAGCGCCGGTGTGGACCTCTTCTTCTCGGAGGACTCATCGGCCTTCTCCAGCTGGGCGGGCAGCCTTCCCGCCAACCCGGGCATGGTGCGCTTCGCACTGGAGCCCCTCCACCACTTGCTGCCCAGGGGCGACCCGCGGCATGCCAACCTCCAGCGCTACATCAGTGACTACATCATGGCCAACGCGCTCACCCGCAACTGCGCCACCAACGTCTGCCCCGCCGGTTCCCGGCCGGGCCCGCGCGATCCCTGCTCCTGCCTCTGCCAGGAGGACAGCCGGGTGGACAAGCTCTGCTGCTCTAAGGAGAAGGGCTTGGGTTCGCTGCTGGTGATGGTCAAGCGGGCCCGCGACCTCTGGGGGGACTACACCTCCGCCACTGACGGCTACGTGGTGGTCAAGTACGGGCAGGCGACCCGCAGGACACCCATCATCCCGAACAATAACAATCCCTCGTGGAACATCCAGCTGAACATGGGCGAAGTCAAGGCCGAGAACAGAAACCAGCTGAGCGTCGAGGTCTGGGACCGCGACACCCGCTACAAAAAGGACCGCCTGGGGACCTGCACCCAACCCCTGACCTCCGGCCCCCACAGCGAGATCTGTTACCTCAAGTACGGGAGCGTCAGCTTTGACTTCACCTTCACCTGCGGGCCCCATCTGGGTGGGGCCACCTGCCAAGATTACGTGGCCCGCCCCGAAGGACCAGCATTCACCTCGCGCCTGGGGGACGTCCGGTCCTCCCTTTGGCCCATCTCCCCCGTGCCCTCTGCCTCCAAGGGAGCTCGCCCCTCACTCCAATTCCCCTGACCGTTACCCTTTCACCGACATTGCCCCCCCACATGCCCTCCCCCTCAAGGAGCTCGCCCCTCAGTCCCATTCCCCTGACCTTTAACCTTGCACTCCCATTGCCCCCCCATGCCTTCTCCTTCAAGGAGCTCCCCCTTCAATCCCATTCCGCTGAACTTTACCCTTTCACCCCCATCGCCCCGTCCTTGAAGGAGCTCATTCTCATTCCCTTGCCCTTCCCCCATTTGCAATTCTCGTTCTGTCAGCCTCTGAGAGAGCCCCACGGGTGATGAAACTTCCCGGTCACAACGGGCGTGAGCGCCTCGGCCCCAAACCCAGCCTGCTCCGCTGCGCCAAGCTCTATTTCATGGGGCTTATAGAGCTCACGGCCCCCGCTAGTTTCGCTTTGCAGAGTAATCGGTAGAATTTTGCGCTATCCTGCTTCTCGTTTCACCTTTAGTGTTGAAGCCGGGTTCAGCAGGGCGTCGATATAAAACGGGATTTTCATCTCGTCAGCTTAGGGTGGGCAATCGGAGGAAGAGGCACTCCCAAGTTGAGACCTCTCCTTCCCCGCCCCACACTGCCCGCCAACCCTGCCCCACTCAGCAAGCGATTCCTGGCTACTAACTGTGTCAGAGAGAAGATGCAGCCGTCAGTCTGGGGCCTGAATCCAATTAAGTTCAACTTACTCGCTTTGAGCTCATCGTCATTTGCGGATTCACTTTGCCTGGAGTCTGTCACCCCAGGAAGCGACTCAAAACCAAAAGAGTTTCGATGAATTGCAACGGATACACTCAACAACTTGGAGACACCCAGCCAGGCCTGTATCCCATGTCCTATGTCTTGCGATTCGTCCGTGGCACTATATTGTAGGAGCACCGTAGGCCTCATACCTTGCTTGAAGCTTTGTGCAACAGCAGAAGCTTTGGAACTTTTAGCGTTATCGAACGGAAGGCATTACATCGAACGGCGTAGCATAATCTATAAAAATCTTGCTGATTTGCATTTGTATAATTGAATTTTCTCCCAATAAACTCGATTGAGCAACATTTAGCCTGCATTGTGTGTGATCTGTCGGCGTTCTGTGCTCTGCCGGTAGGGCCTGGAGAGGTGCGGGAATGATGACGAGGAACTTAGGTTGCTACCCCGGGCGGTTTGCTCTTGGGCCGGGCAGAGGCTCTAACCATGGGAGGGGCGCAGAGCTTGTAGGAGCACGAATCGGCAGCAGTGCAGAGCTCAGTACCATTCCAGGCGCACTGCAGCTGCCCATCGGAACCGGGTGGCAAATCCTGGATCTTCACGGGTGAGCTGAGCCAGTCAGTTTTGGAAGAAAATTTAACCAGGAGGTGCGTCATGCTCAGGCAGCGGTCCCGTCCTCAACCACTCTCCCGAATCCACAAAAGCGCAAAGTATAGTGGGGACCACTCCCAGGAACAGAGCAACCTGTTCCAAAAGGGGTCCCGATTGGTGACACTCCGTCATTAAAAGGCGTCCCGATTGGGTCAACTCCCTCTTTAAAAGGGGTCCCTGATGGTGAGACTCTCTCTTTAAAAGGGGTCCCTGATGGTGAGACTCACTCTTTAAAAGGGGTCCCTGATGGTGAGACTCTCTCTTTAAAAGGGGTTCCTGATGCAGAGACTCTCTTTAAAAGTGGTCCCTGTAAAGTCCGCGCCTCAATAATACACGGACTTTGGGAGAACAGTTTAACAGGTACTTTACTGAACAAGAGGCAGTTTGAAACTGAAACTACAGAAGCCTGCTAGGGCCTTTTATACAGGGGTGGTCACTGCCGGTACTGCAGTCTAAGACCAGTTATTCCCTTAAAGGTAAATACACAGCAATTCCTCCCCTTTTAGATAAACTGTACATAACATTCATTTAACAACTAAATAATAACTAATTACAATTACAATTTTCTCAGTAATATATACATCAACTGAAATAGTCATTTATAAGTTCAGTCTTTGAGGAGGCTTCCTGATCCGGACTGGATAGCGCCTTTCTCGAGTATCCTGTTCTGGCGGTGGAGTCAATTTTGGCTCATTGTCATTGGTTGGTTCGTCAGCTTCCAATACCCCTGCTTCTGAGGTAGACACAATCTGTACTTCGGGCTCATTACCAGGTGCACATGCTTGTGGTACAGGGTTGGCTTGTTCCTGTGACTCTAGAATCTGGTCAGCATGGCATCTTACGATGCTCTCTCCAACGTCCACTGTGTACATTAGTGGTCCCTGCTGTGTGCATATCGTGCCTGGCTGCCATTTTTCTGTTCGGCAGTCGCGGGCCAAGACTGGTTGCCCTATCTTGAAGCTCCTGGTTGGCTTCTCATTTATGTGCTGGAACTGCTTATCCTCAACATCTCGTCTTATGTTTGGTTTGAGCAAATCCAAGCGACATCTTAGTCTCCGGTTGAAAAACAGTACGGCTGGAGTTTGGTTGGTTACTGCATGTGTCGCATTCCGGTAATCAAACAGGAAGTTATCCACCTTGTGTTGCAGTGGTATGTCGTCATTATACATTGCCTTTATGGCCTTTTTAAAGGTCTGAACAAACCTCTCAGCCAATCCATTTGTGGCTGGATGATATGGGGCAGATGTGTAATGTTTCACCCCATTATTCTTCAGGAACCTCCGGAAATCCTCAGACACAAACTGTGGGCCATTGTCGGAACAGATCTGTTCTGGCAACCCATTCCTGGCGAAGATGGTCCTTAGTTTTCTCCGTCCTGGTGGAGGACATTTTAATGACCTCTGGCCATTTCGAATGGGCGTCCACAGCGATTAGAAACATTGAGTCCATAAATGGACCAGCGAAATCAATGTGTACCCGTTGCCATGGAGATGAGGGCCACTCCCATGGATGTAGCGGGGCCTGTGGTGGAGCGTTTTGGACCTTCGGGCATCCTGTGCATCTCTTGGTCATATCCTCGATTTCTTTATCGATTCCCGGCCACCACACAAACGCCCTGGCTAGGCTCTTCATTTTTACCCCTCCCAGATGACCCTCGTGAAGCTCATTGAGCACTCTATCTCTCAACTTGGGTGGAATTACCACTCGGGATCCACACATCAAGGTTCCCCGGCACACTGACAGCTGTTCCCTCCTTGGTGAGAATGCTGGCAACTGTGAGTCACCATATGCTGGCTGAAAGGGTTAAAAGCAAATCCTCTCTGTGTTTAAAATGCAAAGCAAACAAATTACAAAGGAAAGAGAAAGGGGTTATGTGCGAGATCACTAAGAGCTGAGGAGAAGCCAGGTGATGATAAAATGTCTGCCCTGCTCAAGGACTTTATACAATGGAGCCTTACAAGAATAAGATAAGGCCTAGCCACCAAGTTACACACAGCTAATGCTGAAGTGTGAGAAAGATTTAATAAACTTAAACTAGTAACATAAAGAAACAAAATGGCTTGCGTAGATTATTAAAGAAGCCTTAGCCTAGCAACTATGGTCTGGCAGCCTGTAGAACCAGACGTCATAATCCAGGTGGCAGAGATAAGGAACAGAACAGAAAGAATGGGCTCAGTTACAAACGAGTTGTTGATACTGTAACCTATGACCTGCAGCCCAGTATTGCAGACCAAGAAGGGTCACGAGGGCCTAACCGCCAGAATCATTGCAGGGGAGGATTAATTAGCTATTGTACTGAAGGGGTTAAATTGAACCCTCTCAGAATTCGGACAGCCGAGGTGACGACTAATTAAGTGATGCCAGCAAAATTAAACTCAGAACAAAGGAGTGGGGTCATGTGAAAGTGAATAAGATAAGAAATATCACAATAAAAATTGACTTACGTAAAAAGGCAAAACTAAAACAAAGAACAGTGTGAGAAGCTTCGAAAAACCAAGGTAAGACGCAGTTGTGGGACAAGACAGAATATGTGCGTTTTGTGTAAGCGATAAGGAATATGCTGCTTTAGCTAAAAATTGTAGACACAGCAGAATATAGGGGTCATGGGAATTTGACCTGTAACCAAAGGCATAGTAAGATGTAACGAACCTTTATTAATACTGAACAGAATCCATATGTGATCAGGTGATTATTGTAATACAATGTGATCAGGTGATTATTGTAATACAATGTGATTGGATGAAAATAGAATAAAAAGCTGTACCAACCAAGAGAGAACGAGAAGGTGCTCGCACAGACCGCGGGGTCTAAGGCACTTCTCCCAGAGCTCTGATAATAAACTGCATCTTTTTACTTTTACACGGTTTAGACGTGAATTTATTTTCACCACGACAAATTGGCGCTGCGAGCAGGGTACTTCGGAGCTGGAAGACCGCCTGCACCAGTGAACGGGGCGAGTAGTCAAATCTTGACCGTCCAGAAATTGGATCACTCGGAAGGGCGGTGTGACAGCGACGCAGTACCAAAAGAATCTGGTATCCGTGACGGGTGAGAGATGCAGTTCAAATAGTGGATAAGTTTAAATAGTGGATAAGTCTAAATAAGTGGTTAAGTTGATTGAAATCTGATGTGTTATTTCGGAATGTAAATGTCTCGAGGACCCATACTGAGCCGGAATTAAGAGGGCAATTGGACCCTACGTGAAGGCCAGAGTTAGTTGGGAATCCGAGACAGACTAAAAGTCTCTGTTGTGTTGCATGACGTGACGTATGGTAATAATGTATTAACGGCTACAAGTGAAAAATAATCACCTCTGACAGCGAGATAGTTACAAGTCAGGACCGCCATCACTAGTGGTGGATGATAGGTAGACCTCTGAGAACGAGTTACTAGGGAGGACCGGAACGCGGTAGACTAGTATCAAAAATAATACATTATGGCAGAAGGCGGAGGCCCAGATTGGGGACCGCCGGGATCATTGAGTTGGCTCTATGCTGACGATCAGAAAGGTTTGATAGATAAGATGAAAAAAGACGGATGGGATCCGTCTAAGGTACCAGTGTACCAACGAGAATGGTGGGAGACACAAAAGGGACGTAAGACAAAGAAAGTGGGAGTTATATTGGTTCACCAATTAGTAACGGTCATTCAAAAGACCGAGGAAATTAAAACGAAAATCTACAGGAGCAGGTGATAAAATTAGAGGAAAAAAAATTGTCAAAACTAAAGGACAAGCAAGGAGAAAGAAGATAGGGACACAGATGGAAAAAGAGAAAAAAAAAGAGAAACTTAAAGTTTTACTGACATGGAAGTTATTAACATTTGTGCTGAGACAAATAAAACACAAGATTTTCTAGTGAAAGGAACCTTAAAAAAATGCTGGAATTTCAGTTTGTGTGAAAGTTTTCCTGACTATGAATGTTTAAGAAGTTACAGTATTTCTTTTGTCTGAAAGTCTGGCCTAGAAATTCAGTTGGCGCCGCGCCAGGGCTTTAGCGCCGGAAAGTTAGCGCCAGCGCTAAGTCCCCTGCGCACGCCAAAAATTCAGTAGCGCCGCGCCCAAACGGCTGCCGGCGCTACTGAAGGGTGTTTGCGCCTGAAAATGGGCGCTACCTGCCGCATTGCGGCGCTATTCCGGCGCTGCGGCGCCCGATGCGGTGCGGCAGGCTCGGGAAGTGCAGGCCTCCTCCTTCAGTTAAGGAGGAGCTGCCTGCACCCGCCCGCTGGCCGGTAAAATCTTCACAAAAATGAGCCCGGCACCTCGGGGAAGTGCCGGGCTCGCAGCCCAGAAGCATCTGTTCCGCGGGGGGGGGGGGGTAGAGGAGTCCGGGGAGGGAGGTGTGGGCAGGCGGCCGGCGGGAAAGCGGCCGGCCGCCGCGCGACCTTAATGCGCCGGCGCAAACTCCTGTAAGACTCGGTTGCCAGAGTCTTAGTTGCGGCTGCCACGGGCGAGGCGGCCGCAACTCAATTTCGGCGCTGGGGCCCGTCACCACGGCAACCGGGACGCTGCGCACACTGATGATGTCATCGGTGCCGGCGCAGCGCAACCGGTCTACCGCCGATGGTAGGGCCCCAGGGAATTTCTGAACCGGCTGTAAGTCCAGCGCAATGACCTCTAGCGCCGCAAAATGGGCGCAAAGCCCACTCAATTTCTAGGCCTCTGTCTTTAAAAGAAAGATTCTGTTATGTGTGATTTAGCTCCACCCACTTCTCTGTGTTAAAAGCGTTTAAAAACTTTTGTCTTGTCTTGGATTTTGGAAGAATGTGCGAATAAGATTGTGCCCCAAGAATTGAAAAAAAAAACCTTTGAACTAATTTAAGTTAAGCTGGTGTGTAAAAACTGAGAAGAGCAACAAAAAGTTTGTTTAATAAAAGATTAAGTTTCAGTCTAAGATTTAACCTTGGAATCACGATTGCTATGGTGAAATCTTCTAAAGCAGTTTGATTTGATAAGAAAATATGACGTAATTTACTGTTTTCTGCAAGAATGTGCTATTTTGTTTTGTTTGTCTGTTCATAGTTTTACAAAAGATAAGCTTCTGCCTTAAAGTTACAGTTGCCAATGTGCTTGGAAGAAAATTAATTTGAATGTTTACAAGATCTGGATTAAATTGGAGTCATGAGGTTAATTAACCTATTAAAACCAAACTTTCATTGTGGCCACGGTGAAATTTTGGTTGATGTAAATTTGTGTAGACCGCATTGAATAAGATAACTCCGCTCCGCAAGAACATCCGATAGTTGCAGAGTTCCTTACAAAGACTTACTTAGCTTGTGAACTTTGCTCAATCCCGTCTTTCTTCACTGTCCATATTACCTCCGTGTTCGTGTTTAGTTAAAGTGTGAAAACACAACTGTCTTTCGATCAGGAAAGTGTTTTTTTTTTGATTTACGTGAATTGACGCAGTTGCGTGCATTTGATAATGTTTTGCTCCACCTTCTTAAAAACCTGCAAAGGAGTTAACCCTTTCCACTGACAGCTGTTTAAGTTCACCAAGCAACAACTTTAGTATGAAATCTAAAGATATTGGACATTATTAAATTTAAGTTTCTTAATTTTAAGTTATTATTTCACCACAGTGACAGAGGGAAAATTAAGATTTGATAAATTAACCCCTTGGGCTCTAAGTAGAGTCACAATGGAGTCTCTTCTTTCTTCTGTTATATGGAAGTTACCTTGTAAACTAATTGCAGCACTTCTGTCTCTAATGTTAAAAACACTGTGTAAGCTACCTAGCCTGAGAATCACTTGTTTCTGAAATTGGAAATGGAAGATAAATTGATAGAGATGAAATTGAACATTGACAAAACCCGTCAGTTCAACTATACTGCTATTTGGATTTTGGGATAATTGTGAAATGACAAAATGGACTCAGGCACTATATATTTGGTTACTTTTGGGAAAATAAAAGATCCTCTAAAAATAATGATAATAAAATGTGTTAATAACTTGGATCAAGTGAGAACGTTTGATCTATGTTTTCTATCTTAAATATTGTACTGGACAGTAAAGTTTTTCCAGGACTCATGAATGAGATATGAATGGTAATTAAAGGAAAGTGATTGAGAGTGTAAGATTGAAACAGGAGAATTACACTACTGAATGAGAACTTGCAAAATGCTCTCAGGCAGTTTAAAAGAGCAGAAACAAAACTGGAAAAAAAAATCAGTCTGAACTCGATGATCTGAAACAAGAAGAAAATAATTTGAACGACCACTTACTAAATCTTCAGGTAGATTGCCAGACCAAGGAAGAACTGGTTTCAGACTTGGAGAATAAATTAATGAAGTCAAAGCAGAATGAAAATTCTCTTGCCTCCCTTCTAGCTGAGAAGGAAGATGCTTTACTTGAAAAAGTTGACAGGTTAAAGCAGTTTTCGGAAAACATTGAGAAAAGTCAGGCAACAATAGAGACCGTGGAAAAAGAAAAGTTGAATCTTGAGAATAACTTTAAGCAACAGATTATGCTTTTAGAGAGCCTAATAGCTGAGAAAACTGCAGTAGTGAAAGCACAACTACAGGAAAGAGCACTTCAGGAGAAAGAAATGGAAGAGATTAATGTCGGGCTAGTTACTGCCAAAAATCAGCTTGAAATCAAGCAGGCTGAAGTGGCCAGATTACAGGCAGAGGGCCAAGAGCTCAGGTCAAAGCTTAAATAGCTGTAAGTAAGACCTTGAAGAAGTATTCAGCCAGTAGGCGACTACAATCTTTCGATAAGATACCTGAAAGCCCGAGAAAGGCTTGTATCGGATGGCATGGGAGGCATGATAGTGAGATACCGGTATGAGTGTGCAAATGTGATTTGTTATGTATGAAGTAATTACCATCCAGGAATGTATGGTGAATTTGCACTGAAGAATGGGTCTCAGACATGCTCAGTTACTTGACAACAGCAAAACATGAAATGGTTAATGTGGCTCAGGATGAGCTACACAATTATGTGGCACAATTCGGATACTCGGATCCGACATTCCCCTGTTGTTTGTGGGCTTCAGTGAGCTCATGATGCGACTGAACTCCTCCCTAAAGCATTTTTATGTTTTGGAGCAAGACAACCCGAGAATAGATATTGAAATTGACAGCATAGGGGACAACTCACATTGATGGGATATTGGGCTTAATACATCAGCACACCCTTAGGTTTGTATTATTTCACATGCTCTGGTAATTATCCAACTTGTAATGATAGTGTATTTGATATATGTAACGTGTGTAGTAAGACTTTGATACATAAGCCAATTGGGTACTCATGCCCATGACTGACAAGCACTAACAAATTAATTGAGCACACCAAAAGAGAAGATCCGAAGCGATGTAGAGGAGACCCCAGGCGGGGTAACATCAGGAAAGAGAAAAGAAACAGAGGAGACTCCAGGCGGGGCAGAATTGGAACACCGGAACAGTGAATTGAATTTGAGTAAGGGGTCAGAGGTTGCTCCTTCTCCTCAAAGGAATGGACTGTAAGGAAGGGAGAAATCTTCAAGACTCCCTACTAACTAATGCCCAAGTTGAGAGAGCAATAAGAGCTAGCTAGATTAGTCAAGAGCCGATTGTGAGAAGTCAATAAAGAAATAGCTATTAGATTCAAAGATGGGTTTTAATTCTTAGACCAGGGACTGACAACAGGCAAGCGGAAAAAGATAGCATAAATGCCAGCAAGGTCGAATATCAAGCATCAAAAGACAAATAGAAATGATAAGGACTTATAATTGTCATTATAGTCGTAGTATTATTTTGTGTTATAATGACGGTTCTGAAAGCATGCTGTAGGGCAGCTGTGTCCCGAATAGTGCCGGTTGCTCCAGTTGATATAATCAATATTGAGCCAGAAACCGAACAGTTAATGCAGGATAATGAACTGATAGAGATAGGAACATACATGTAAAGTTCTTTGTTCATTTTCACAGACTACCACGCCTAGCACAACAAGATAGACAGAGGGGAAAGACAATTTATGTACTAAGTTTAAGCCATCAGTATAGGAGTAATCCCGGGGCTGACAAAAGTGGAAGAGAAGTTGGTATCCCTAGACAAAGTTTAAATTTGGTGCGGGACCAACAGGAGGGATTGAAAGGGTTAAAAGCAAATCCTCTCTGTGTTTAAAATGCAAAGCAAACAAATTACAAATTAAAGAGAGAGGGGTCGTGTGCGAAATCACTAAGAGCTGAGGAGAAGCCAGGTGACGATAAAATGTCTGCCCAGCTCAAGGACTTTATACAATGGAGCCTTACAAGAATAAGATAAGGCATAGCCACCAAGTTACACACAGCTAATGCTGAAGTGTGAGAAAGATTTAATAAACTTAAACTAGTAACATAAAGAAACAAAATGGCTTGTGTAGATTATTAAAGAAGCCTCAGCCGAGCAACTATGGTCCGGCAGCCTGTAGAACCAGACGTCATAATCCAGGTGGCAGAGATAAGGAACAGAACAGAAAGAATGGGCTCAGTTACAAACGAGTTGTTGATACTGTAACCTATGACCTGCAGCCTAGTATTGCAGACCAAGAAGGGTCACGAGGGCCTAACCGCCAGAATCATTGCAGGGGAGGATTAATTAGCTATTGTATTGAAGGGGTTAAATTGAACCCTCTCAGAATTCGGACAGCCGAGGTGACCACTAATTAAGTGATGCCAGCAAAATTAAACTCAGAACAAAGGAGTGGGGTCATGTGAAAGTGAATAAGATAAGAAATATCACAATAAAAATTGGCTTACGTAAAAAGGCAAAACTAAAACAAAGAACAATGTGAGAAGCTTCGAAAAACCAAGGTAAGACGCAGTTGTGGGACAAGACAGAATATGTGCGCTTGCGTAAGCGATAAGGAATATGCTGCTTTAGCTAAAAATTGTAGACACAGCAGAATATAGGGGTCATGGGAATTTGACCTGTGACCAAAGGCATAGTAAGATGTAACGAACCTTTATTAATACTGAAAAGAATCCATATGTGATCAGGTGATTATTGTAATACAATGTGATTGGATGAAAATAGAATAAAAAGCTGTACCAACCAAGAGAGAACGAGAAGGTGCTCGCACAGACCGCGGGGTCTAAGACACTTCTCCCAGAGCTCTGATAATAAACTGCATCTTTTTACTTTTACACGGTGTAGGGGGTTTCTCTTGCTTGCTCTGGTCTCCTGCCAGGCTTCTTGCAATAATTACCCGTGAGTGGTTCGACCCACTTGCCCCTACGGTTCTAGACCTTGGACTTAGGTGCAGGGAGCTGTAGTGCAGAGAACACTCAATAGACCAGGTCGAATAGCACGAAATGGATGCCTTTATTGAACAGTTTGCAGCATTATAAAATACATGGCATAAGCACAGATTAATGTAACTACAATCATGCACACATCTATAAACTTAACTCTATAGAAATGGGGAACACACGGCACATCGTAAAAGGGGTAACACATTACAATTACCCTTAACCCCCTCCCCTAAACCTAACTAAGTTTCGATTTGAGGGACTCGGGATTATGCTCACCACTTTAAGAATTGCGAAAAAGGCTTTGCAGCCTTTCGACACAGCTTTCCGTCGTCACGTGGGTTTGGAAGCTTCTGGCGCAGCTTGTTTTCCTCTTGGTTCTCCTGCGATGTAGGCAGCCGGTACAGCCTTGGTGAGCGCTCGCCACGGATGGATCCGTTACCGATGTGATGTTGAAGAACTGGATCCTGGGCTCCGGGACCTGAGTGTCTTCTTCTCCGGCCTGGGTCGTCGATGATCTCCCGACAAAAGTACCCGGGCCTCCCTCGTCGTCTTCCCGTCGTGGCCGGGCCTTGTCTGGCCGAGCTGGCTTCCAAGCCGAATTCTTCTCGTCGTGGCCGGGCCTTGCCTGGCCGAACCTCCCAAAGTCACGGAACACACGGCTGAACACCCCGCTGGACACAGTTTACCGAACCACGAACCGAACACGTTCCGAACCGAAGTAGAAGTACCGATGGACTTTACTCAATCCACAGTTATATTTTTTGGAACATTCTTATCTCCCGCCAAATCAGAGTCCTGTCTTTGTAATAATTTTGGCGGGCAGAACTCTCTGCAGGGGTGTTTTGTCTTCATAACGGGAGTCGGTGATAGCTT
This sequence comes from Somniosus microcephalus, assembly GCF_052327205.1. Lineage (NCBI taxonomy): Eukaryota > Metazoa > Chordata > Chondrichthyes > Squaliformes > Somniosidae > Somniosus > Somniosus microcephalus. The sequence continues at coordinate 46,685,461 of NW_028225179.1, forward strand.
AACTGGCCTTCCTGGGCCGATAATGTCTTTGCTTTGTCACCGTAACTTGGTTTGTATATTGATTGGTCTGGAGATTGCCCTGGATGGCTGTTAAACGGCTTCTCTTTGTACAGTGTAATGGGTTAAAGCGTTCGTTCAATTGTCCGCCCATTTCATGATGGGTCTCATCCTGCCACCCAAATCTGTCCTGTACTTATAATCTAATCAATATGTATGCTCAGTTCCATGAGTTTCGGCTTCCCGAAACTGGTTTTCGCGGGCTTTTAATGCCCTCAATCCACAAGCCTGTCTGGCTTGCAGTAACAGAAATTCAAATGGTCCCAGAAGCTGGTCACGAGGTCTGGCGGCCATTTTGTGTGCCCTTTTATCAAAGGTTTCTCTGTATAAGCTTCTTTTGGTCAATAAAGCTGTTTTATTAACCCTATTTTCCTACGTGATTATTTAATGAAAATTTCGCGAATCTTACAGTCCCTCCTGTGATACTGATAGCTTGCTTAAAGTATCAATAACCCTTGGTGAGCAAATTTTCCCTGATTCCCCACATCCAAACGTTCCTGGTAATTAACTATCTATGACCCCCACGACACATGCAGTTCCCATTTCAGAAAAATTACATTGTGTACAGTTGGACAACCATAGGCAGTACTACCTCAAATTATAACACATTCATCTATCAGATGTGAAGGGGCCGATACCCCTTACACCACCTGCCTACACATTTTGTTAATCAAAAATTAGAAAACCGATCAACGGTTATAACACAACAGTATTCATACACTTAAATCATATAGTAACCAAAACCAAGAGTGGAGGGATGCTTTATCCTTTAATACATAGCAGCCTAAGTGGGGGTCTCTTCACCCACTCGTACATAGCGTTCTCTCCATTCTCCTGTGTTCTCGTGCCTCTGGAGGCGTTTGCCTCTCTTGAAATGCACGAACAGTAAATATATTACAATCAAAACCTGACACACTACTAGGATGTGGGATGCTATTCTAATCCAGGGCGGGATCTCTATATTAGTGAACAGGTCCCACCATGGTGGGGTGACTATGTCTAATATGTCTTTCCCTATCTCCAATGTCTTCTGCTCTAGTGTGTAAAAATGCTTCTGTGAGACTATTACGGCTTTTAAAATCTTGGTGAGGTGTTCGGGGAGAGGGGGAATGACATAACCAAAATGCGCAACGAATCGCTGCAAATCCGTGAAATTCTCTTTTACAGTGAGGTGAACAGTGGAAGGTACAGGAATGGGGACAATTCGCTGTTGTGCCACTTGAACTTCAGCCCTGGGTTTGAAACAGAAACTGCTGTCACTGACCGGACACCACCCGTGCTGTCCGTGGTGGTAGTGAGGCGCTGCAGTGGTAACACAGTATGTTCCACCTCCGATATATGCCACCTGCGGGGGCACATGGTCTTTTGCCATTGCCTCCATGGTGCAATTTACCGGCTTCGCGCTAGCGGCTCTGAACCCGCACTGTGGTTTTAAAAAGGCATTCAAGTGCTGGGGACACAGGATGATGTGTGCTCCCCAGCTTCGACACCCCGAGAGGTCAGTGCCTGTCATTGTACACTCCCATCTGATGACGTAAGGCGGGACCACTGCGTAACGAATGTGCGCACCCCCCTGAATGACTCCAATGTTCTCCACCCTGTATACCGGGGCGAGTTTTGCTGTGGGACCCAACACCGGCATCCTCACCACTATTCCCATGATAGTGTGATTTGAGCGTCCGCAGTCCACTGGGACTGGGTACGCCTCTGCAGCTAGTCTGAGCTGGCACGGACTTAATGCATTCTCAAAAGGGTGGAGCGCTTGCAAGTGCTTATTGCTGATCCAGGATGGGACCAAACCTTGTTTTAAATCCTCCAGATTACTGCGGCCCTCGCCCAGTAACCACGCCCCATATAGCACACAAGCCTCGTTCTGTGCAGCCTGATCGGACGCATTCCAATCCTCCCTAATGAGTGCATTTACCGTTCTACTGTGTTTCTCCAGCTCAGCGATTATTTCTTTTAAGTGTAGTGTCATGGCCTGGCCCTCATGTAGCTCAGAACCCACTACCTTATTTTCGTTTGTCAGTATGTTCCTTAACTGGGCCTTTAGACCATTAATCTGTGTCTGCAGCTCCACGTTGTCTAGAGCGTTGACAACAGACGTCCCGGTACTAAAAGCAGTGAAGATGTCATTTACAGTACCCCTTCTTTGCCTCCCTACCCGATCCAAAACTTCCTGTGGTGTGGTGTACAATTTGGCTTTGTCGATGTCGGCAAAGTCAAATTCATAAAATTGTCTGAACATTCTGGTTAACAGGACCTGGTACAATTGTTCCATTTCCTTGGGACACCACTCCGGCAATCGTACCTCAGTGAGGTTTAAAATCACTGAGGCCACCACGTAGTGTACCCCTTGGTACAGCACCTGACCGGTGGGTACCAATACTAAACCGTTCCCGGGTCCCTTTGTGCTGGTGGGGCACCCTTCCTTCTGGGCTAGTGCTACCGGAATCGTGGGCAGGGGCTTGCGTGGGCGGGTGATGAGTTCAGTGGCGTTTACCGGAATCGGGGAGAATGGGACTCCGCACGCCTGGATGCTGATGTCCCACCTCATCCCTTTCCCGGCATCCTGCCACTGCCTCTGGAAAAAGATGGATATGCCTTTGGGGCAAACGTACTTCGAACCCCACATGCAGACATATATCCCTTCATCTGGTTCCCACCACTTGTCCCAACACACACGTAATTGTCCGTGAGTCCCCGTAATTGTCCGATGGGTATTGTTACCCAGTCGCTCCCACTCGATTGTAGAGTTCTTCATATTCTTTCCCAGCTTTCGAAGCCACCACTATCTACTTAACGGTACGTTCCCATTACACACCAAACAGATCCTCTTTCCCACAGTAACGCTGACTCTGGGTGCAATGATCCTCACTCGAGGGCACATTAATGAAGTCTCTTGGTAGGCAAACCCAGATTTGCTGGAGTATTCTGTAGAATTCGACCACAGCCATCCTGGCCATCTCCCTTGGTGGAAGTAGGTGGCGGTTTCCTCAACCTCTCGCTTCCCCGTCCCATCCGTCGTGATGGGGGCTGTGTCCCCGGAGCATCCGAACACGACGACGTCCTTGGTGCAGCCTCGGTAGCCCAGCCCGCACCCGATCGCTGCGAGCACCACGAGAATCCTCTCCATTGTATTCCTGGTTTCTGTAACCAATAAGATGATGTAGCCAGGCTCCCAATAGGCGCTGGCCTAATTAAACGGACGCTCGGGTCCCTTGACCCCGCTTCCAAACAAACACACATTCTGGGCAGACTTCGAAAACTACCTTTTAAAACATCCCCATCATCTTAAATTCTACATGCCTTAAACTAACATTAAAATTACTTAACTTAACTTATCATTACCTAAACTTAACATACCTAAACTTATGTCCAGCGCCGCCCTCCTTCGGGCGGCCTACTTAATTCCTGTGAGGGCTGCAGCGTGCCGCCCCCTGTGGCGGGGCTGCACTGACCTTCGGCTTTGATCCCCCGCAGCCTGTCGCTGCTGAACGGGAATCGTGTCTTTCCTGGGCTACCCTGGATCGATGTTGGGGGAAGTGAGGAGAATCTGGCCAAAACTTTCTGGGCTGAGGCGTCCGAGCCGACCTGCGAGGGGGCACCTTGGGCAAGGCTCCCAGGGCTAACGGACCGGGGATCGGGACCTCCACCGTCGCAGCCTGTGGTCCCACCACAGCTGCCGGCTCCGGCTCCCTTCCCTCAGGCTCCGCCCCCCTGGGGCTGGGATCCGTGGCATCCGACTCCACCCCACCTGTCCCCACAGGTGGTGAGTCTCCGCCCCCAATCCCTACCTCCCCTATGCTCGAGTCGGGGGCGGGACCTTCGTCCTCCGACTCCTCCTCCTCCTTGATCGGGTCAGTGGCGGGGTCGAGCTGTTCGGGCTCTCCCTCGTCCGAATCCCAAACTAACGGGGAGACCTCCCACTCCGATGGGATGGCTCCTCCCCTCACGCAGGCTACAGTTCCAGCCTGTGTGGTCTGTGACCCTGTCTCAGGCTGAGGATTTCTGTCCTCAGACCTGGCCCCTGTTGTTGGCCCTTGTGCACCCGGCTTAAACAGTTTACACTGGTTAATGTGAAACCATATAGTACGTCGGGGCACCTTCACTGCGTAGACCATGGGGCTGGCCTTGTCTACAATGCTGTAAGGCCCCATGTACAGTGGTTCTAGACTGCCTACTCGGGCATAGTTCCTAACCATGACCTGGTCTCCGACTTCCCACTCTTGCTTCTTATGGGGTTCCAGCAACAGTCGATTGCCCTGATGCTGTCTCCCCATGTTCCCAGCCGCTTGCTCATAAACCCGTTTCAGGTGCTCCAAAAGGGTTTGGACGAACTTGTCCCGATTCACCTCTTGGAGCTGGCCCTCAGTGAGCACCGGGACGAGTACATGGGTGGGTGTTCGCATGATCCTTCCAGTCATTAACTCGTGCGGGGAGTGCCCCGTACTTTTGGACTGGCTGGCCCGGTTCCCCATGAGGACTAGAGGCAGGATCTCCACCCACTTCTGGGGCGAGCCCATTGCCTCTTTCCTCAGCTTTTCCTTGAGGGCCCGGTTCATGCGTTCAACAATCCCGGATGACTGGGGATTGTACGCTACGTGCCACTTCCCTTCAATGCCCAAGAGCATGAGGGTGTTCTGCATCACTTGGCCGGTGAAATGACTCCCTCGGTCGGACTCAACAAACCGGGGGAGACCCCACCGTGAGAACACTTCCCGGACCAAGATCTTGGCAGTACCCAGCGCCGTAGCTGTTCTACATGGGAAGGCTTCTACCCACTTGGTAAACACATCCACCAGGACAAGGCAGTACTTATAGCCTCCCTGGGCGGTGGGCAGGGGCCCTATGTAGTCGACCTGTATCGACTGCCATGGTCCCTCTACCCTCCTGATGTGCCCCATGGGCACCTTCCTTTTCTGGGGGTCTGGGTTGTTTGCAGCGCACACAAGACAGCTTGCACAGAACTCGCGGACATCGTCTTGAAGTCCCGGCCACCATCCCGCCTGCTCTACCCGTTGCCAGGTAACCTCAGGCCCGGGGTGTCCTGCCCCTGGACCCTCATGGGCCAGTTGAAGGAATTCCCTCCGGTGCTGCTGCGGCACAACCCACTGTTCCTCCCTTGACTGCCTTCCTTGACGGAGAGGGCTGCCGTACTGTACGGACCCTCTACCTGCTTGCCCTCAGCAATAGCATTGAGGACTGTTTTCAGGGCGGGATCCAGGGTTTGGACGGTCTTTAGGTCTAGGGGCAGTGTCACCCCTGTGTTCCCTGGAGTCCCCTCCCTGCCTCGGATCGCTGCCATGGGTCCGGGTCCATAGGGGTCCCAGAAAATGCCGTTGCGGGCACCCTCCCTGGCTACCGCATCCGCCTGCTGGTTGCCCTGACTGCGGGGTTCTGTGGTGGAATGAGCCTTCACCTTGTGGATGAACACCTCGCCTTCCTCCCCCACAGCTGCCAGGATCTTTTCCAGCAAGGGCTTAACTGTTAAAGGCCGTCCGTCCGCGGAGGTATATCTGCGGCGGGACCAGATGGCGAGGTATTCCGTACACGAATTGCACGTGAACATGCTGTCCGAGCAAATCGTGTATGGGGTTGGGAAGATCTCGGGGTGGGTAACCACGTACGCCACCGCGGACAGTTCAGCTTGCTGTGCACTCATAGTGCTGGGGGGCTTAATTGCTAAGGCAATGTTTGCCGTAGGGTCATAAACTCCACACCCTGTGAGTCGTTCGCCAGCAGATACCGTGCTGGAACCGTCTACATAGATCTCGTGGCCTGTGGGGTGTATCCCGGCCCGTAAACCTATGTTAACCTCCCATACCCCTTCGACGGAACACCGATGGGCTGTTCCGGGATATACCATGTTGGCTGCGGGTTTTGGCTCGCAGAGACCTTTAACTTTGAGATCCATCTGGGAAAGGAGGAGGGTCCAGCGCGCAATCCGAGCACTGCTTACAGTCCCATCCTTAATCCTTCCATCCAGAAGCATCTTTGTGGGGGTGTGATGGGTGAGGAGGGTGATGGGAGAGGTTCCTGTGAAGATCGCTGATCTGTTCACAGCCCAGTGCGTGGCCAAGAGATGCCGTTCGCAATTGGAAAATCTCCTCTCCACATCCGTAAGCACCCTGGAGGAATAGACCACTGGTCTCAGCTTGCCGTGTCGCTCCTGGAGCAGCACGGCGCTCAGGCTGTCCCCACTAGCGGCCACCTCCAGAAAAAACCCCTCCCCACCGTCTATGGCCCCGAGGGCTGGCGCGGTCTGCAGATCTCTTTTCAACTTCTCGAATGCTGCCTGACACCCGTCATCCCAAGACCACTCGACTCCCTTGTGTAAGAGTCAGAGTAGCGGGGCTGCTGTGGCTGCATAGTCCTCGATGAAATCCCTGCAGTACCCGGTCAACCCCAAAAAGGACCTTACACCCGTTACTGTGTTAGGGATCGGTAGATCTTGCACCGATTCCCGTCTAGCCTTATCTATGGCTCTTTCTCCAGCGCGGATGGCCAGACCCAGGAATTTCACCTCCTGCTGGCCGATCTGTGCTTTCTTTGGGTTTACTTTAAAACTCTTTCTTTCCAGCAGCTCCAATAACTCGGCTAATAGTGGGCCGTGCTCCTCCCTCGAGTCCGTGAGCAGGAGCAAGTCGTCCACATACTGTACTATCTGATTGGGCTGGCTAAATTCTTTTAAACTTCTCGCCATGCATTGATGGAAAATGCTGGGGCTGTTGTGAAAACCCTGTGGCAAGCAATTCCAGGTGTACTGTTGCCCTTTGAAAGTAAAAGCAAACTTGTACTGATCCTCCCGCCGCAACGGAATGGACCAGAAACCGTTCGAGATGTCCAGCACCGTGAACGTGGTCGCGGATGCTGGAATACTCCCTATTAGGTCGGCAACTGCTGCTACCGTGGGCGCGCAGGCTGGGATGTTACTATTGAGGACTCTGTAGTCCACCGTGGCCCTCCATGAATTGTCCGGCTTCTTTACCGGCCATAAGGGGGAGTTCACGTGAGTGGCTATTTGTCTCAACACGCCCTGCTGCACCAAGGAAGATATTGCGGTCTCCATGTCGGGTTCTGCCTCCTTGGGGAAGTTATACTGCTTTTGGGGTCGGATCATGGGGTCCCCGTCTACGCTGACCTCAAACCCGGTGACCCTCCCACAGTCGTGCTTGTGGGTGGAAAACGCGGTCAGATTGTCCGACACAAACGCTTGCAAGTCCGTTGGGACGTCCGCGACCAGAAGTCCGAGGTCGTAACCTCCTGACGGCTTCATGGTGCACAGGGTCCCCTTTTTATCCTTTCCTGGGATCACAACTACCTTACCTAACCCATTCTCGGCTCCCCAGAGACAGTGATTTCTAAGGTCCACGAGGATTCCGTGTTCCACCAAGAAATCAGCCCCGAGGATGCCTTTCCCACCCCCCTCATTCCACTTCAATAGGATACACGTCCATGTGGTGTGGAGTGCCCCCAGATGAATGGAGAGCGGGATGGAGTACGTGCCAGCCTGTTCTCTGCCTGTGAAACCCGCTACTGAGAATGGAGCCTGGGTAGATAGAGGTGAGGCAAAAGGCTTAGCTGTGTGGATCACGGTGCATGATGCTCCCGTATCCAACAGGTAACTACCCTTTTCCTTCTCCACCTCCATCTCCACAACGGGTCTTCTCCACGCGTCATAGCGGAGCCGACACAGGTAGACGGGCTGCGCGGGCTTCAGTCATTTGGGCGCTTCGGTTGGGGTTGGGGAAGCAACAGGGCTGTTGACGACTTTCACTTTCCCCTGCGAGGTCATTAGAGACCGCATTGCCTCTAAAACCGAGTCGATCGTATCGGGATGGATCGACACATCGGCTCCCCTCTCCCGGACGGGCGCTTGGGCTGGGGCGGGGGGTGTTTTTCCCTTTAAATCCTTCCAGGGATTTTTACAGTCTCGGCGCCAATGACCCTCCTTTCCACACCCGTAACAACTGCTCTTGGCTTGGGGGGCGCGATTCCCCTCCTGATGCCATTCCTTTTTAGCAGGAGCTGCAGGCCTCGCCTCATGCACCTTTCCCTTTGAGGAAGGCACATCCCTACTCTTGTTGTTCCTGTAACTTATCGTGAGCTGATCAAGTACTACCTCCTCCGTGGAGCGGGGGTTAGTGGGGTCAAACCATGCTTTGGCCTGCTCCCTCACCGGCGGCAAGCAATTGGCGACCAGACACCGGAGCCAATGAGCCCTTTGGTCATCATTTAGCGTGTTCCGGTCCGGTCCTCCCGGGCAGCTGCGCCGATACACTGGCCGCAACCTTCCGGCGAAAACCCGTGGGGGTTCTCCCTCTAGCTGTACCGTCCTTTCCAATCGGAGGAACCGAGTTCCGTCACCCTCCCCTATAATCTCCAGGATCTCATCCCGTATCTCCTCGTACGTTTTTCGCCCTCTCTTGCTCTCGTCAGGGAGACACTGGAGGAGCGAGCTGTCCAGGGAGAACAGCAGCATTTTGGACAGTTCGGCCCCGTCGCAGTCATTAACTGCTGTGGTTTGCTCCACGTCCCTAAAATGGACGGAGGGGTCTCCTGACTCGGAGAGTTTTGGGATGTTACTGATCATTGCCCTCAGCTGTTGTGCGCTATGGGGCATTATGATCTGGTTCACAAGTGGTCCATCCGCGCCATCCTCTTCGTTCGGACCGAGCCTCTGGTGTCGCGTGGGACACATCGGCGCCGGTCCCGACCCTACTACCTGGTGTTGCTCTACCTCAAGAACCCCTGTGTCTGACTTCTCCGTTTCCTTCCCCGGAGTCCAAGACTCATCATAGGCAGGAGGTGCTGAGGGCTTGGGGGTTGGTACTGTTAAGTCTGTGTGTCCCAGTTATGCTTATTATAAATCACTGGACACAGGCCACAAGAATAACTTTTAACAGGTCTTTACTATTCGGAGGTCAGGGCTGAACTGCCCAGTAAATCACAACACAACGCTTATATACCGGTGTGGTCACCACCGGTATTACAGTATACAGCAGCCAAGAGAAAGTAGTACATCTCTTAAGGTAGTTCTCTTAAGGTGGAACAGGTTACATACACCACAATCCTCGCTTTTTAGCTTAACAGTTATATCCCCATTTAGCATAACATAATAACATATAGATATATATATATATACAACTTCATGCAAAACAGTTCAAAGATTCAGTCTCTGAGGAGGCCTCCTGATTCGAGTTGGATAACGCCTTTCAGGGGTCTCTGATTCTTGTTGCTGGGGTGACTCATCTAGTTGATCTCTTATGGATTGGACATCATCATCAGGTACATTCACTTCTGAGGTAGATGCTTCAGGTTCACTAACTTCTTCCACGGTTGTCTCTGCCGTAACCCTGGGTTCGACCCTTGTTCTCGATTCTACCAGTTGGTCAGCATGACGCCGTATTACATTTTCACCAATATCTACCGTGTACATCAGGGGTCCTTGTCTGGCCCGAATTGTTCCAGATTGCCATTTCTCGTTTTTATAGTCCCGGGCTAACACCGGTTGTCCTATTTCGAAACTCCGAGTGGTCTTGTTATTTATATTCTGGAACTGTTTGTTTTCAACTTCCCTCCGCACATTTGGTTTTAACAAGTCCAACCTGGGCCGCAACCTCCTGTTATAGAACATCATGGCAGGACTTAGGTTTGTCACTGCATGAGTGGCGTTTTGATATGCCAGTAGGAATTTGTCCACCTTGTGTTGTAGTGGAATCTGATCTTCGCTCATGGCCTTTATTGCTTTTTTGAACATTTGTACAAATCTCTCGGCCAACCCGTTTGTAGCCGGATGATATGGGGCAGAGGTATAATGTTTCACCCCATTCTTCTTCATGAATTTCTGGAATTCTTCTGACATGAACTGCGGTCCGTTGTCTGAACATATTTGTTCTGGCAATCCATTTCTTGCAAATATCGTTCTTAGCACCGCGATCGTCTTTTCCGAGGTAGTGGTAGTCATCTTAATCACTTCTGGCCATTTAGAATGTGCGTCCACCGCAATTAAAAACATGGAGTCCATGAATGGACCAGCAAAGTCAATATGTACACGTTGCCATGGGGTTGAAGGCCATTCCCATGGATGCAGCGGTGCAATCGAAGGTGCATTTTGCACATTTTGGCACCCTGAGCAGCTTTTCGTCAGATCCTCTATCTGTTGGTCGATACCCGGCCACCACACATAAGCCCTAGCAAGGCTTTTCATCTTGACTCCCCACAGATGACCTTCATGCAGTTCCTTTAGAACTCTCTCTCTTAACTTAGGAGGAATAATCACCCTTGTTCCATACATCAATGTTCCTTGACAGACGGACAGCTGTTCTCGTCTTGCTGAGAATGCCGGTAACAGTGGATCACCATGTGCTGGCCATCCCTTCACTGTCACTTCGTAGACCCGGGACAGTGTCGGATCGTTCCTGGTTTCTCTTTCAATACTTGCATTGGTGACTGGTAAGCATTCGATGATGGTCGAGTGAAATAACTCAACAGGGTCAACCGTCGGTGCCTCCTCCTCTGTAGGTAGTGGCAGGCGCGACAGCCCATCAGCATTACCATGCTGCTTTGTACCTTTGAATTCGATCTGATATTGATGTGCCCCTAGGAAAAGGGACCATCTCTGGAGTCTCTGTGCTGTCATCACCGAAACACCCTTCTTAGGGTTAAAAATGGATACCAACGGCTGGTGGTCTGTCAGAAGCGTAAACTTTTGGCCCTGCAGGTAATGATTAAACTTCTTTACTCCCCACACAAGGCTGAGAGCCTCCCTATCTATCTGAGCATAGTTGCGCTCAGCGGAGGTCAATGATCTGGATGTGAACGCAACTGGCCTCTCCAGGCCATTTGGCAACTTGTGTGAGAGTACTGCCCCAATACCATATGGAGAAGCATCACAAGCCAAACGAATAGGCAGCGTTGGGTTGAAGTGAGCCAACACTTCCTCTGAGGTGATCAATGCCTTGCTTTTGCGAAAGGCCCTCTTACAGTCCTCGCTCCACTTCCATGGTACTCCCTTCTGCAAAAGAGCGTTCAGCGGGTGCAGCACCGTGGATAAATTTGGCACAAACTTATGGTAATAGTTAATCAACCCTAGGAACGACCTCAACTGGGATACATTATCTGGAGCGGGAGCCTTCACAACAGCTTCGATCTTGTCAGGAGACTTATGAAGCCCCTCCTGGTCAATGACATGACCACAGTACGAGATCCGCTTCTGAAAGAACTCACATTTCTGGTGATTAACTCGAAGTCCATATTCTTTCAATCTGGTGAGCACCAGTTCCAAATTTGCAAGGTGTTCCTCGTCATTATCTCCTGTAATCAGAATATCATCCAGGTAACATTGTGTGCCTGGAATTCCCTGTAATACCTGCTCCATGGCCCTCTGCCAAATTGCTGGAGCCGATGCCACTCCAAAAACCAGTCTATTATACCGGTACAAGCCTCTATGTGTGTTGATCGTGAGATAATGGCGTGACTCTTCCTCAACTTCCATCTGTAAGTACGCCTGCGCCAGGTCTATCTTGGTGAAGTGTTTCCCACCAGAGAACGAAGCGAAGGTATCCTCAATCCGCGGAAGCGGATACTGCACCGTGTGAAGCACCGGATTAACAGTGATCTTGAAATCTCCACAGATGCGAACCTTCCCCGGTTCCCCCGGCTCGTTGCTCGATGAACGCTTCATGACGGGAACAATGGGCGTGGCCCACTCACTCCAGTCTACCTTAGACAGTACTCCTGAACGTTCTAGCCCTTCCAGCTCAGCTTCCACAGCAGGTCGTATTGCATAAGGTACCAGTCTGGCTTTGAAAAATTTCGGGTTTGCATGTTCTTCAACCTTGATTGCCGTGATTCCTCTCAGTGTTCCCAGTCCCTGTTGGAACACCTCTTCAGCATCGTCCAATATTCTGGACAATCGTTTAGGTTTGACATCTTTTTTACCGGAATCTACCGTTAGTGCTTTTAAGGAATGCCAGTCCATATTTATTTTCCTAATCCACTCCCGTCCCAGTCGTGGTGGACCTCCCTCAGGTAGCACATATAAGTCCATTACTCGGCTTTCTTTGCCCTTGTGGACCACCTTTACCTCTATCTTCCCGATGGGGTATACTCTTTGCCCCATGTATGTTTTCAATACAATCTCCGTATCCCGTAGGGGAATATGTGGGAATAACCTTTTGTAATTTTGCTTATTCATGACCGTCAATGCCGATCCAGTGTCCAATTCCATCTTCACTTGGACTCCTGCTATCTGAAGTGTGACCCAGATTGTTTGGAGGTCTGCTTCATTACCAACATTGTGTACTCTTAGACTACCCAGTTCATTACTGCTGGAGTCTGAATTTGACTTCTGTTTGTTCGAACTGTTCTCTGTCACCTTGTGTACCTTTCTGTACTTTTCCTGCGGTGACTTTTTGTTGCTGGTCTTCTTTCCTGACCGGCATACTTTAGCTATGTGACCAAGCCTGCCACATTTTCTGCATTCCTGATTTTTGAACCAGCACTGGTTCTGATCGTGCGTTGTCTTTCCACAACGATAACATTTTACTGTACCCAAGACCATTTGATTGGTGCTGAGTTCCGGTGACCGTAGCTGCATTTCCGCAGTGCCTCTCGCTGAGGCTTCGTGCGATGCTGCAATAGTGACAGCTTTATCAAGCGTAAGATCATTCTCCTCAAGCAGTCGCTTTTGTGTTCCTTCTTTTAACAATCCACACACAAATTTATCTCTCAGCGCATCTGCTAGTCCTGTTCCAAACTGACAGTACTTTGATAGCTTACGCAGTTCAATTAAAAATTCAGCGTTGCTTTCGTCTTTCAGCTGCATTCTTCTGTAAAATTTAAATCGTTCCACTATCATCAGCGGCGTGGGGTTTAAATGATTTTTCAGGACAGTAACAATATTCGCGAAAGTCTGATCCGTCGGTTTATCTGGTGATAGAAGGTGCTTCAATAGCCCGTATGTCTTCGCACCCATTGAGCTTAATAAGGTTAGTGCTTTCTCATCATCTGGTACCTTATTTGCTTTACAATAAACTTCCATGCGTTCTACATACGTGGTCCAATCTTCGATATCGCTATCAAAGGTATTAATGTTTCCATGTTTAGGCATCCTTGCAAGTTTTTACATTTTTCTCTCTCTCAAAATGGCGGCTTCCCGCGCTTGCCTTCTTCCCCCGCTGGCTGCAATGGCGATTGCCGTGCTGCTGCTGTTTTCGCCTCCCCAGCGGTTCTCAATTCCCCGACGCTGCTTTTACTCCCCCGCGGTTCCCGTGGGCATTCACGCTTCCCCTGCTGTTGCGCCTCTCAGCCCCACATGCAGCCCGGTCCTTTACACTGGCTGCGTTTGAGTTCTCCGTGGCTCTCGTGCCTTAAGCTGCCCCAGTCGCTGCGCCTCTCGGCCTCGATTGCAGCCCGGCCCTTTTCACCGGCCGTGGTCGAGTTCTCCGCCCTTTTTCCTCCGTTTTCCCTCCCCCACTCCACAGTCAACACTGCCGACTTTCTGCTCGTGTCGCTGATCGGCTTACCCACCACCGTGGTAGAAGGGATGATCACTGCCTGTCGCTGATGGAGGGCTTCGTGGTCAGAATTTTTCTTTTTAACCTGGGTTCTCGATGCCTCCCGTGCGATAGTGCTCAGCAGGATGATGAGGGTGGATGCCTCTTCTCGATGCCCGTTCTGAGGACGAAGCTGCCTTGGATGTAAAACTGCCGCAGGGTAAGAGCGGACTCATCGCCACTGTTAAGTCTGTGTGTCCCAGTTATGCTTATTATAAATCACTGGACACAGACCACAAGAATAACTTTAACAGGTCTTTACTATTCGGAGGTCAGGGCTGAACTGCCCAGTAAATCACTACACAACGCTTATATACCGGTGTGGTCACCACCGGTACTACAGTATACAGCAGCCAAGAGAAAGTAGTACATCTCTTAAGGTAGTTCTCTTAAGGTGGAACAGGTTATATACACCACAGGTACCCTAACTGCCTCCTGTGGAATTGGTCGTTTTGATTCCTTGGCTAACAGTAACTGGCTCGCTGGCGGGTTTATGAGACACACCAAGCCGGTTGCCTTTGCTAGGGCCGTTCTCAGGTCCTCTAGCTCCCTGTGACAAGCGCTATGATCGGTGTTCTCAGACCTATCCTCCATGGCCATCTTATAAGCTGCCCTAGCCCCCAAGATACTTTCCTCCTGTGTCGCTATCTGCTTAGCTAAGCGAAAACACCTCTCTCTCATTCTACCTTCACTGGCCTTGGCCTCAATGACATGACATTCCAAATACTCTATCCGGGTCTCATGGTGGTGAGTTACGGATTGGCGTTCCTGATTCAGCGCGTTAAGCGATTGAATCAGTTTCTGACCTCCCGCAACCTTTTCCTCTACTTCTGTGAGCAGCCCTTTGATCTGGGCTGTCTGTGCTACAACGACCTGGTCCAAAAGCTGGACTTGCTTCTTGTAACACATCAGCCAGACCGCCTTTTCTACCGACTTCTTATGCTCTTTGCCTTCTGTCCACTTGATGGCTGCGTCTAGCGGGCGCCTATCCCTTAATAGGTCAGATATCCACTGTTTTGTAAGGTTGACCTTCCCAAAAACATAATCCGCTATCCTCTCATCCATCACATTTCGTTTATTCAAACCTTGATCTAACACGCTACATTCCTGCTGCCAAGGTCCTGCCGCGGTCGCCATTTCTGTAGGGGGTTTCTCTTGCTCATTCTGGTCTCCTACCAGGCTTTGTGCAATAATTACCCTTGAGTGGTTCGACCCACTCTTTCCTACGGTTCTAGACCTTGGACTTAGGTGCAGGGAACTGTAGTGCAGAGAAAAACTCAATAGACCAGGTTGAATAGCACGAAATGGATGTTTTTATTATTAAACAGTTTGCAGCATTATAAAATACATGTCATAAGCACAAATTAAAGCAACTACAAGCATGCACATATCTATAAACTTAATTCCATGGAAATGGGAAACACACGGCACATCGAAAAAGGGGAAACACATTACGATTACCCTTACCCCCTCCCCTAGACCTAGACTAAGTTTCAACCTGAGGAACTCGGAATCATGCTCACCACTTTCAGATTCGCAAAAGAGGGGGTTCGCAGCCTTTTGGTACAGCTTTCCGTCGTCACGTGGATTTGGAAACTTCTGGCGCAGCTTGTTTTTCTCTCTCTCAGGCGATGAGGCAGTGGACACAGCCTCGATGAGCGCTCGTCATGACTGAATCTGTTAAAAGGTTGTTGAAGAACTGGATGTCCATGGGAGAGTCCAAGAGTTTCTGGCCGAATGGTATGTCGAGACCCTGACTGGCTAGGCCCAGAATGTCCCTTTTATCTGGCCTGGATTGTTGGTTTTCCTGAGGGTGTCTTCTTCTTCGGCCTGGGTCGTCGATGATCTCCCGACAAAAGTACCCGGGCCACCCTCCTTCGTCTTCCCGTCGTGGTCGAGCCTTGCCTGGCCGAGCTGGCTTCCCAGCCAAAGTCTTCTCGTCGTCACCGAAGTTACGAATTGTACCGAAGAAGTGAATCGTCCTACGAGTGAAGCGTAGCCGTCGAGATGAAGCGTTGTCCTGATGGACCTTTCAAATCCATAGTTATACCCTTTTGGGACAGTCTTATCTCCCGCCAGATCATAGTCCAGTCTTTGTAATATTTTTGGTGGGCAGAAATCTCTGCAGGGGCGCTTTGTCTTGTAACGGGAGCCGGTGATAGCTTAACTGGCCTTCCTGGCCGATAATGTCTTTTACTTTGTCACCGTAACTCGGTTCGCATATTGATCGGTCTGGAGATTGCCCTTGATGGCTGTTAAACGGTCTTTCCTTTGTACAGTAAATGGGTTTAAGTGTTCATTCAATTGTCCGCCCATTTCTTGATGGGCCCCATCCTGTTACCTGAAGCTGTTCTGTACTTATAATCCAATTAATATGTATGTTCAGTTCCCTGAGCTTCGGATTCCCGATACTGGCCTTCGCGGGCTTACTGTCCTCAATCCACAAGCCTGTCTGGCTTGCAGTAACAGAAATCAAATGGTCCCAGAAACTGATCACGAGGTCTGGCGGCCATTTTGTATGCCACTTTTTATCAAAGGTTTTTCTATAAAAGCTTCTTTTGGTCAATAAAGCTGTATTATTAATCCTGTTTTCTTGCGTGATAAGTTAATGAAAATTTTCGAAACTTACAACATGTACAGTAAAAAGCGGGTAAAAGGGAATGATTCACTCCCGTCTGGTACTGTGCGGCCCGTGTGTGTCTCACTGTCAGCTCCTGTACATGTACAGTACACAGCCGGTTAAAGGAACGATTCACTTCCATCTGGTACTGTACGGCCCGTGTGTGTCTCAGTGTCAGCTCCTGTACATGTACAGTACACAGTGGGTAAAAGGGAACGATTCACTCCTGTCTGGTACTGTAACGCCCGTGTGTGTCTCAGTGTCAGCCCCTGTACATGTACAGTACACAGCGGGTAAAAGGGAACGATTCACTCCCGTCCGGTACTGTACGGCCCGTGTGTGTCTCAGTGTCAGCTAATGTACATGTACAGTACACAGCAGGTAAAAGGGAACGATTCACTCCCGTCTGGTACTGTACGGCCCGTGTGTGTCTCAGTGTCAGCTCCTGTACATGTACATTACACAGCGGGTAAAAGGGAACGATTAACTCCCGTCTGGTACTGTACGGCCCGTGTGTGTCTCAGTGTCTGCTCCCATACATGCACAGCACACAGCGGGTAAAAGTGAACGATTCACTCCCGTCTGGTACGGTACAGCCCTTGTGTGTCTCAGTGTCAGCTCCTGTACATGTACAGTACACAGTGGGTAAAAGGGAACGATTCACTCCCGTCTGGTACTGTACGGCCCGTGTGTGTCTCAGTGTCAGCTCCTGTACATGTTTAGTACACAGCGGCTAAAAGTGAATGATTCACTCCCGTCTGGTACTGTACGGCCCGTGTGTGTCTCACTGTCAGCTCCTGTACATGTACAGTACACAGCAGGTAAAAGGGAATGATTCACTCCCGTCTGGTACTGTACGGCCCGTGGGTGTATCTGTGTCAGCTCCTGTGAATGTACATTACACAGCGGGTAAAAGGGAACGATTCACTCCCGTCTGGTACTGTACGGCCCGTGTGTGTCTCAGTGTCAGCTCCTGTACATGTACAGTACACAGCGGGTAGAAGGGAACGATTCACCCCCGTCTGGTACTGTACGGCCCGTGTGTGTCTCAGTGTCAGCTCCTGTACATGTACAGTACACAGTGGGTAAAATGAACAATTCACTCCCGTCTGGTACTGTAAAGCCCGTGTGTGTCTCAGTGTCAGCTCCTGTACATGTACAGTACACAGCGGGTAAAAGGGAACGATTCACTCCCGTCTGGTACTGTATGGCCTGTGTGTGTCTCAGTGTCAGCTCCTGTACATGTACAGTACACAGCGGGTAAAAGGGAACGATTCACTCCCGTCTGGTGCTGTACGGCCCGTGTGTGTCTCAGTGCCAGCTCCTGTACATGTACAGTACACATCGGGTAAAAGGGAATGATTCACTCCCGTCTGGTGCTGTACGGCCCGTGTGTGTATCAGTGTCAGCTCCTGTACATGTACAGTACACATCGGGTAAAAGGGAATGATTCACTCCCTTCTGGTACTGTACGGCCCGTGTGTGTATCAGTGTCAGCTCCTGTACATGTACAGTACACATCGGGTAAAAGGGAACGATTCACTCCTGTCTGGTACTATACGGCCCGTGTCTGTCGCAGTGTCAGCTCCTGTACATGTACAGCACAGAGCGGGTAAAAGGGAACGATTCACTCCCGTCTGGTACTGTACGGCCCGTGTCTGTCTCAATGTCAGCTCCTGTACATGTACAGTACACAGTGGGTAAAATGAACGATTCACTCCCATCTGGTACTGTACGGCCCGTGTGTGTCTCAGTGTCAGCTCCTGTACATGTACAGCACACAGCAGGTAAAAGGGAACGATTCACTCCCGTCTGGTACTGTACGGTCCGTGTGTGTCTCAGTGTCAGCTCCTGTACATGTACAGCACACCGCGGGTAAAAGGGAACGATTCACTCCTGTCTGGTGCTGTACGGCCCATGTGTGACTCAGTGTCAACTCCTGTACATGTACAGTACACAGCGGGTAAAACGGAACGATTCACTCCCGTCTGGTACTGTACGGCCCGGGTGTGTCTCAGTGTCAGCTCCTGTACATGTACAGCACACAGTGGGTAAAAGGGAACGATTCAATCCTGTCTGGTGCTGTACGGCCCATGCGTGTCTCAGTGTCAGCTCCTGTACATGTACAGTACACAGCGGGTAAAAGGGAATGATTCACTCCCGTCTGGTGCTGTACGGCCCGTGTGTGTCTCAGTGTCAGCCCCTGTACATGTACAGTACACAGCGGGTAAAAGGCAACGATTCACTCCCGTCTGGTACTGTACGGCCCGTGTGTGTCTCAGTGTCAGCTCCTGCACATGTACAGTACACAGCGGGTAAAAGGGAGCGATTCACTCCCGCCTGGTACTGTGCGGCCCGTGTGTGTCTCAGTGTCAACTCCTGTATATGTTTAGTACACAGCGGATAAAAGGGAACGATTCACTCCCGTCTGGTACTGTACGGCCCGTGTGTGTCTCAGTGTCAGCCCCTGTACATGTACAGTACACAGCGGGTAAAAGGCAACGATTCACTCCCGTCTGGTACTGCACGGCCCGTGTGTGTCTCAGTGTCAACTCCTGTATATGTTTAGTACACAGCGGATAAAAGGGAACGATTCACTCCCGTCTGGTACTGTACGGCCCGTGTGTGTCTCAGTTTCAGCTCCTGTACATGTACAGTACACAGCGGGTAAAAGGCAACGATTCACTCCCGTCTGGTACTGTACGGCCCGTGTGTGTCTCAGTGTCAGCTCCTGCACATGTACAGTAAACAGCGGGTAAAAGGGAACGATTCACTCCCGTCTGGTACTGTACGGCCCGTGTGTGTCTCAGTGTCAACTCCTGTACATGTTTAGTACACAGCGGATAAAAGGGAACGATTCACTCCCGTCTGGTACTGTACGGCCCGTGTGTGTCTCAGTGTCAGCTCCTGTACATGTACAGTACACATCGGGTAAAAGGGAACGATTCACTCCCGTCTGGTACTGTACGGCCCGTGTGTGTCTCAGTGTCAGCTCCTGTACATGTACAGTACACAGCGGGTAAAAGGGAAAAATTCAATCCGTCTGGTACTGTACAGCCCATGTGTGTTTCAGTGTCAGCTCCTGTACATGTACAGTACACAGCTGGTAAAAGGGAACGATTCACTCCCGTCTGGTACTGTACGGCCCGTGTGTGTCTCAGTGTCAGCTCCTGTACCTGTACAGTACACATCGGGTAAAAAGGGAATGATTCAGCCCCGTCTCGTACTGTCCGGCCCGTGTGTGTCTCAGTGTCAGCTCCTGTAAATGTACAGTACACAGAGGGTAAAAGTGAATGATTCCCTCCCGTCTGGTACTGTACGGGCCGTGTGTGTCTCAGTGTCAGCTCCTGTACATGTACAGTACACAGCGGGTAAAAGGGAACGATTCACTCCCGTCTGGTACTGTACGGCCCGTGTGTGTCTCATTGTCAGCTCCTTTAAATGTACAGCACACAGCGGGTAACACGGAATGATTCACTCCCGTCTGGTACTATACGGGCTGTGTGTGTCTCAGTGTCAGCTCCTGTATATGTACAGTACACAGCGGGTAAAAGGGAGCGATTCACTCCCGCCTGGTACTGTGCGGCCCGTGTGTGTCTCAGTGTCAGCTCCTGTACATGTACAGTACACAGCGGGTAAAAGGGAATGATTCACTCCCGTCTGGTACTGTACGGCCCGTGTGTGTCTCAGTGTCAGCTCCTGTACATGTACAGTACACAGCGGGTAAAAGGGAATGATTCACACCCGTCTGGTACTGTACGGCCCATGTCTGTCTCAATGTCAGCTCCTGTACATGTACAGTACACAGTGGGTAAAATGAACGATTCACTCCCGTCTGGTACTGTACGGCCCGTGTGTGTCTCAGTGTCAGCTCCTGTACATGTACAGTACACAGCGGCTAAAAGGGAATGATTCACTCCCGTCTGGTCCTGTACGGCCCGTGTGTGTCTCAGTGTCAGCTCCTGTACATGTACAGTACACAGCGGGTAAAAGGGAACGATTCACTCCCGTCTGGTACTGTACAGCCCGTGTGTGTCTCAGTGTCAGCTCCTGTACATGCACAGTACACATCGGGTAATAGGGAACGATTCACTCCCGTCTGGTACTGTACGGCCCGTGTGTGTCTCAGTGTCAACTCCTGTACATGTTTAGTACACAGCGGCTAAAAGTGAATGATTCACTCCCGTCTGGTACTGTACGGCCCGTGTGTGTCTCACTGTCAGCTCCTGTACATGTACAGTACACAGCAGGTAAAAGGGAATGATTCACTCCCGTCTGGTACTGTACGGCCGGTGTGTGTCTCAGTGTCAGCTCCTGTACATGTACAGTACACAGCGGGTAAAAGGAAACGATTCACTCCCGTCTGGTGCTGTACGGCCCGTGTGTGTCTCAGTGTCAGCTCCTGTACATGTACAGTACACAGCGGGTAAAAGGGAACGATTCACTCCCGTCTGGTGCTGTACGGCCCGTGTGTGTCTCAGTGTCAGCTCCTGTACATGTACAGTACACAGCGGGCAGAAGGGAACGATTCACCCCCGTCTGGTACTGTACGGCCCGTGTGTGTCTCAGTGTCAGCTCCTGTACATGTACAGTACACAGTGGGTAACATGAACGATTCACTCCCGTCTGGTACTGTAAAGCCCGTGTGTGTCTCAGTGTCAGCTCCTGTACATGTACAGTACACAGCGGGTAAAAGGGAACGATTCACTCCCGTCTGGTGCTGTATGGCCCGTGTGTGTCTCAGTGTCAGCGGCTGTACATATACAGTACACAGCGGGTAAAAGGGAACGATTCACTCCCGTCTGGTGCTGCACGGCCCGTGTGTGTCTCAATGTCAGCTCCTGTACATGTATAGTACACATCGGGTAAAAGGGAATGATTCACTCCCGTCTGGTACTGTACGGCCCATGTGTGTCTCAATGTCAGCTCCTGTACATGTACAGTACACATCGGGTAAAAGGGAATGATTCACTCCTGTCTGGTGCTGTACGGCCCATGTGAGACTCAGTGTCAGCTCCTGTACATGTACAGTACACAGCGGGTAAAAGGGAATGATTCACTCCCGTCTGGTACTGTCCGGCCCGTGTGTGTCTCAGTGTCAGCTCCTGTAAATGTACAGTACACAGAGGGTAAAAGGGAATGATTCACTCCCGTCTGGTACTGTACGGGCCGTGTGTGTCTCAGTGTCAGCTCCTGTACATGTACAGTACACAGCGGGTAAAAGGGAACGATTCACTCCCGTCTGGTACTGTACGGCCCGTGTGTGTCTCAATGTCAGCTCCTTTAAATGTACTGTACACAGCGGGTAAAACGGAATGATTCACTCCCGTCTGGTACTATACGGGCTGTGTGTGTCTCAGTGTCAGCTCCTGTATATGTACAGTACACAGCGGGTAAAAGGGAACGATTCACTCCCGTCTGGTACTGTACGGCCCGTGTGTGTCTCAGTGTCAGCTCCTGTACATGTACAGCACACAGCGGGTAAAAGGGAACGATTCACTCCCGTCTGGTACTGTACGGCCCGTGTGTGTCTAAGTGTCAGCTCCTGTACATGTACAGCACACAGCAGGTAAAAGGGAGCGATTCACTCCCGTCTGGTACTGTGTGGCCCGTGTGTGTCTCAGTGTCAGCTCCTCTTCATGTACAGTACACAGCGGGTAAAAGGGAACGATTCACTCCCGCCTGGTACTGTACGGCCCGTGTGTGTCTCAATGTCAGCTCCTTTAAATGTACAGTACACAGCGGGTAAAACGGAATGATTCACTCCCGTCTGGTACTATACGGGCTGTGTGTGCCTCAGTGTCAGCTCCTGTATATGTACAGTAAACAGCGGGTAAAAGGGAGCGATACACTCCCGCCTGGTACTGTGCGGCCCGTGTGTGTCTCAGTGTCAGCTCCTGTACATGTACAGTACACAGCCGGTAAAAGGGAACGATTCACTCCCGTCTGGTTCTGTGCGGCCCGTGTGTGTCTCAGTGTCAGCTCCTGTATATGTACAGTACACAGCGGGTAAAAGGGAACGATTCACTCCCGTCTGGTTCTGTGCGGCCCGTGTGTGTCTCAGTGTCAGCTCCTGTACATGTACATTACACAGCGGGTAAAAGGGAACGATTCACTCCTGTCTGGTACTGTACGGCCCATGTCTGTCTCAATGTCAGCTCCTGTACATGTACAGTACACAGTGGGTAAAATGAACGATTCACTCCCGTCTGGTACTGTACGGCCCGTGTGTGTCTCAGTGTCAGCTCCTGTACATGTACAGTACACAGCGGGTAAAAGGGAATGATTCACTCCCGTCTGGTCCTGTACGGCCCGTGTGTGTCTCAGTGTCAGCTCCTGTACATGTACAGTACACAGCGGGTAAAAGGGAACGATTCACTCCCGTCTGGTACTGTACAGCCCGTGTGTGTCTCAGTGTCAGCTCCAGTACATGCACAGTACACAGCGGGTAAAAGGGAACGACTCACTCCCGTCTGGTACTGTACGGTCCGTGTGTGTCTCAGTGTCAGCTCCTGTACATGTACAGTACACATCGGGTAATAGGGAACGATTCACTCCCGTCTGGTACTGTACGGCCCGTGTGTGTCTCAGTGTCAACTCCTGTACATGTTTAGTACACAGCGGCTAAAAGTGAATGATTCACTCCCGTCTGGTACTGTACGGCCCGTGTGTGTCTCACTGTCAGCTCCTGTACATGTACAGTACACAGCAGGTAAAAGGGAATGATTCACTCCCGTCTGGTGCTGTACGGCCCGTGTGTGTCTCAGTGTCAGCTCCTGTACATGTACAGTACACAGCGGGCAGAACGGAATGATTCACCCCCGTCTGGTACTGTACGGCCCGTGTGTGTCTCAGTGTCAGCTCCTGTACATGTACAGTACACAGTGGGTAAAATGAACGATTCACTCCCGTCTGGTACTGTAAAGCCCGTGTGTGTCTCAGTGTCAGCTCCTGTACATGTACAGTACACAGCGGGTAAAAGGGAACGATTCACTCCCGTCTGGTGCTGTATGGCCCGTGTGTGTCTCAGTGTCAGCGCCTGTACATATACAGTACACAGCGGGTAAAAGGGAACGATTCACTCCCGTCTGGTGCTGTACGGCCCGTGTGTGTCTCAATGTCAGCTCCTGTACATGTATAGTACACATCGGGTAAAAGGGAATGATTCACTCCCGCCTGGTACTGTACGGCCCATGTGTGTCTCAATGTCAGCTCCTGTACATGTACAGTACACATCGGGTAAAAGGGAAGGATTCACTCCTGTGTGGTGCTGTACGGCCCATGTGAGACTCAGTGTCAGCTCCTGTACATGTACAGTACACAGCGGGTAAAAGGGAATGATTCACTCCCGTCTGGTGCTGTACGGCCCGTGTGTGTCTCAGTGTCAACTCCTGTACATGTTTAGTACACAGCGGATAAAAGGGAACGATTCACTCCCGTCTGGTACTGTACGGCCCGTGTGTGTCTCAGTGTCAGCTCCTGTACATGTACAGTACACAGCGGGTAAAAGGCAACGATTCACTCCCGTCTGGTACTGTACGGCCCGTGTGTGTCTCAGTGTCAGCTCCTGCACATGTACAGTAAACAGCGGGTAAA
Source organism: Somniosus microcephalus (assembly GCF_052327205.1). Classification (NCBI taxonomy): domain Eukaryota; kingdom Metazoa; phylum Chordata; class Chondrichthyes; order Squaliformes; family Somniosidae; genus Somniosus; species Somniosus microcephalus. The sequence goes on from NW_028225179.1 coordinate 46,709,296, forward strand.
AGGGAACGATTCACTCCCGTCTGGTACTGTACGGCCCGTGTGTGTCTCAGTGTCAACTCCTGTACATGTTTAGTACACAGCGGATAAAAGGGAACAATTCACTCCCGTCTGGTACTGTACGGCCCGTGTGTGTCTCAGTGTCAGCTCCTGTACATGTACAGTACACATCGGGTAAAAGGGAACGATTCACTCCCGTCTGGTACTGTACGGCCCGTGTGTGTCTCAGTGTCAGCTCCTGTACATGTACAGTACACAGCGGGTAAAAGGGAAAAATTCAATCCGTCTGGTACTGTACAGCCCATGTGTGTTTCAGTGTCAGCTCCTGTACATGTACAGTACACAGCTGGTAAAAGGGAACGATTCACTCCCGTCTGGTACTGAACGGCCCGTGTGTGTCTCAGTGTAAGCTCCTGTACCTGTACAGTACACATCGGGTAAAAAGGGAATGATCCACTCCCGTCTCGTACTGTCCGGCCCGTGTGTGTCTCAGTGTCAGCTCCTGTACATGTACAGTACACAGCGGGTAAAAGGCAACGATTCACTCCCGTCTGGTACTGTACGGCCCGTGTGTGTCTCAGTGTCAGCTCCTGCACATGTACAGTAAACAGCGGGTAAAAGGGAACGATTCACTCCCGTCTGGTACTGTACGGCCCGTGTGTGTCTCAGTGTCAACTCCTGTACATGTTTAGTACACAGCGGATAAAAGGGAACAATTCACTCCCGTCTGGTACTGTACGGCCCGTGTGTGTCTCAGTGTCAGCTCCTGTACATGTACAGTACACATCGGGTAAAAGGGAACGATTCACTCCCGTCTGGTACTGTACGGCCCGTGTGTGTCTCAGTGTCAGCTCCTGTACATGTACAGTACACAGCGGGTAAAAGGGAAAAATTCAATCCGTCTGGTACTGTACAGCCCATGTGTGTTTCAGTGTCAGCTCCTGTACATGTACAGTACACAGCTGGTAAAAGGGAACGATTCACTCCCGTCTGGTACTGAACGGCCCGTGTGTGTCTCAGTGTAAGCTCCTGTACCTGTACAGTACACATCGGGTAAAAAGGGAATGATCCACTCCCGTCTCGTACTGTCCGGCCCGTGTGTGTCTCAGTGTCAGCTCCTGTAAATGTACAGTACACAGCGGGTAAAAGGGACCGATTCACTCCCGTCTGGTACTGTACGGCCCGTGTGTGTCTCAGTGTCAGCTCCTGTACATGTACAGCACACAGCGGGTAAAAGGGAACGATTCACTCCCGTCTGGTACTGTACGGCCCGTGTGTGTCTCAGTGTCAGCTCCGGTACATGTACAGTACACAGCACGTAAAAGGGAGCGATTCACTCCCGTCTGGTACTGTGTGGCCCGTGTGTGTCTCAGTGTCAGCTCCTCTTCATGTACAGTACACAGCGGGTAAAAGGGAACGATTCACTCCCGTCTGGTACTGTACGGCCCGTGTGTGTCTCAGTGTCAGCTCCTGTACATGTACAGCACACAGCGGGTAAAAGGGAATGATTCACTCCCATCTGGTACTGTACGGCCCGTGTGTGTCTCAGTGTCAGCTCCTGTACATGTACAGTACACAGCGGGTAAAAGGGAATGATTCACTCCCATCTGGTACTGTACGGCCCGTGTGTGTCTCAGTGTCAGCTCCTGTACATGTACAGCACACAGCGGGTAAAAGGGAATGATTCACTCCCGTCTGGTACTGTACGGCCCGTGTGTGTCTCAGTGTCAGCTCCTGTATATGTACAGTACACAGCCGGTAAAAGGGAACGATTCACTCCCGTCTGGTTCTGTGCGGCCCGTGTGTGTCTCAGTGTCAGCTCCTGTATATGTACAGTACACAGCGGGTAAAAGGGAACGATTCACTCCCGTCTGGTTCTGTGCAGCCCGTGTGTGTCTCAGTGTCAGCTCCTGTACATGTACATTACACAGCGGGTAAAAGGGAACGATTCACTCCTGTCTGGTACTGTACGGCCCGTGTGTGTCTCAGTGTCAGCTCCTGTACATGTACAGTACACAGCGGTTAAAAGTGAACGATTCACTCCCGTCTGGTACTGTACGGCCCGTGTGTGTCTCAGTGTCAGCTCCTGTACATGTACAGCACACAGCGGGTAAAAGGGAACGATTCACTCCCGTCTGGTACTGTACGGCCCGTGTGTGTCTCAGTGTCAGTTCCTGTACATGTACAGTACACAGCGGGTAAAAGGGAATGATTCACTCCCGTCTGGTACTGTACGGTCCGTGTGTGTCTCAGTGTCAGCTCCTGTACATGTACAGTACACAGCGGATAAAAGGGAATGATTCACTCCCGTCTGGTACTGTACGGCCCGTGTGTGTCTCAGTGTCAGCTCCTGTACATGTACAGTACACAGCGGGTAAAAGGGAACGATTCACTCCCGTCTGGGACTGTACGGCCCGTGTGTGTCTCAGTGTCAGCTCCTGTACCTGTACAGTACATATCGGGTAAAAAGGGAATGATTCACCCCCGTCTCGTACTGTCCGGCCCGTGTTTGTCTCAGTGTCAGCTCCTGTAAATGTACAGTACACAGAGGGTAAATGGGAATGATTCACTCCCGTCTGGTACTGTACGGGCCGTGTGTGTCTCAGTGTCAGCTCCTGTACATGTACAGTACACAGCAGGTAAAACGGAATGATTCACTCCCATCTGGTACTATACGGGCCGTGTGTGTCTCAATGTCAGCTCCTGTACATGTACAGTACACATCGGGTAAAAGGGAATGATTCACTCCCGTCTGGTACTGTACGGCCCATGTGTGTCTCAATGTCAGCTCCTGTACATGTACAGTACACATCGGGTAAAAGGGAATGATTCACTCCTGTCTGGTGCTGTACGGCCCATGTGAGACTCAGTGTCAGCTCCTGTACATGTACAGTACACAGCGGGTAAAAGGGAATGATTCACTCCCGTCTGGTGCTGTACGGCCCGTGTGTGTCTCAGTGTCAACTCCTGTACATGTTTAGTACACAGCGGATAAAAGGGAACGATTCACTCCAGTCTGGTACTGTACGGCCCGTGTGTGTCTCAGTGTCAGCTCCTGCACATGTACAGTAAACAGCGGGTAAAAGGGAACGATTCACTCCCGTCTGGGACTGTACGGTCCGTGTGTGTCTCAGTGTCAGCTCCTGCACATGTACAGTAAACAGCGGGTAAAAGGGAACGATTCACTCCCGTCTGGGACTGTACGGCCCGTGTGTGTCTCAGTGTCAACTCCTGTACATGTTTAGTACACAGCGGATAAAAGGGAACGATTCACTCCCGTCTGGTACTGTACGGCCCGTGTGTGTCTCAGTGTCAGCTCCTGTACATGTACAGTACACATCGGGTAAAAGGGAACGATTCACTCCCGTCTGGTACTGTACGGCCCGTGTGTGTCTCAGTGTCAGCTCCTGTACATGTACAGTACACAGCGGGTAAAAGGGAAAAATTCAATCCGTCTGGTACTGTACAGCCCATGTGTGTTTCAGTGTCAGCTCCTGTACATGTCCAGTACACAGCTGGTAAAAGGGAACGATTCACTCCCGTCTGGTACTGTACGGCCCGTGTGTGTCTCAGTGTCAGCTCCTGTACCTGTACAGTACACATCGGGTAAAAAGGGAATGATTCACCCCCGTCTCGTACTGTCCGGCCCGTGTGTGTCTCAGTGTCAGCTCCTGTAAATGTACAGTACACAGAGGGTAAAAGGGAATGATTCACTCCCGTCTGGTACTGTACGGCCCGTGTGTGTCTCAGTGTCAGCTCCTTTACATGTACAGCACACAGCGGGTAAAATGGAACGATTCACTCCCGTCTGGTTCTGTGCAGCCCGTGTGTGTCTCAGTGTCAGCTCCTGTACATGTACATTACACAGCGGGTAAAAGGGAACGATTCACTCCTGTCTGGTACTGTACGGCCCGTGTGTGTCTCAGTGTCAGCTCCTGTACATGTACAGTACACAGTGGGTAAAAGGGAACGATTCACTCCCGTCTGGTACTGTACGGTCCGTGTGTGTCTCAGTGTCAGCTCCTGTACATGTACAGTACACAGTGGGTAAAAGGGAACGATTCACTCCTGTCTGGTACTGTACAGCCTGTGTGTGTCTCAGTGTCAGCTCCTTTACATGTACAGTACACAGCGGGTAAAAGGGAACGATTCACTCCCGTCTGGTTCTGTGCAGCCCGTGTGTGTCTCAGTGTCAGCTCCTGTACATGTACATTACACAGCGGGTAAAAGGGAACGATTCACTCCTGTCTGGTACTGTACGGCCCGTGTGTGTCTCAGTGTCAGCTCCTGTACATGTACAGTACACAGCGGTTAAAAATGAACGATTCACTCCCGTCTGGTACTGTACGGCCCGTGTGTGTCTCAGTGTCAGCTCCTGTACATGTACAGCACACAGCGGGTAAAAGGGAACGATTCTCTCCCGTCTGGTACTGTACGGCCCGTGTGTGTCTCAGTGTCAGCTCCTGTACATGTACAGTACACAGCGGGTAAAAGGGAATGATTCACTCCCGTCTGGTACCTTACGGCCCGTGTGTGTCTCAGTGTCAGCTCCTGTACATGTACAGTACACAGCGGGTAAAAGGGAACGATTCTCTCCCGTCTGGTACTGTACGGCCCGTGTGTGTCTCAGTGTCAGCTCCTGTACATGTACAGTACACAGCCGGTAAAAGGGAATGCTTCACTCCCGTCTGGTACTGTACGGCCCGTGTGTGTCTCAGTGTCAGTTCCTGTACATGTACAGTACACAGCGGGTAAAAGGGAATGATTCACTCCCGTCTGGTACTGTACGGTCCGTGTGTGTCTCAGTGTCAGCTCCTGTACATGTACAGTACACAGCGGATAAAAGGGAATGATTCACTCCCGTCTGGTGCTGTACGGCCCGTGTGTGTCTCAGTGTCAGCTCCTGTACCTGTACAGTACACATCGGGTAAAAAGGGAATGATTCATCCCCGTCTCGTACTGTCCGACCCGTGTGTGTCTCAGTGTCAGCTCCTGTAAATGTACAGTACACAGAGGGTAAATGGGAATGATTCACTCCCGTCTGGTACTGTACGGGCCGTGTGTGTCTCAGTGTCAGCTCCTGTACATGTACAGTACACAGCAGGTAAAACGGAATGATTCACTCCCATCTGGTACTATACGGGCCGTGTGTGTCTCAGTGTCAGCTCCTGTACATGTACAGTACACAGCGGGTAAAAGGGAACGATTCACTCCCGTCTGGTACTGTACGGCCCGTGTGTGTCTCAGTGTCAGCTCCTGTATATGTACAGTACACAGCGGGTAAAAGGGAACGATTCACTCCCGTCTGGTACTGTACGGCCCGTGTGTGTCTCAGTGTCAGCTCCTGTACATGTACAGTACACAGCGGGTAAAAGGGAATGATTCACCCCGTCTGGTACTGTGCGACCCGTGTGTGTCTCAGTGTCAGCTCCTGTACATGTACAGCACACAGTGGGTAAAAGGGAATGATTCACTCCCGTCCGGTACTGTACGGCCCGTGTGTGTGTCAGTGTCAGCTCCTGTACATGTACAGCACACAGCGGGTAAAAGGAAACGATTCACTCCCGTCTGCTACTGTACGGGCCATGTCTGTAGGGCGTTTCTCTTGCTCGTTCTGGTCTCCTGCCAGGCTTCGTGCAATAATTACCCTTGAGTGGTTCGACCCACTCTTCCCTACGGTTCTAGACCTTGGACTTAGGTGCAGGGAACTGTAGTGCAGAGAAAAACTCAATAGACCAGGTCGAATAGCACGAAATGGATGCTTTTATTATTAAACAGTTTGCAGCATTAAGAAATACATGTCATAAGCACAAATTAAAGCCACTACAAGCACACACATATCTATAAACTTAACTCTATGGAAATGGGAAACACACGGCACATCGTAAAAGGGGAAACACATTACGATTACCCTTACCCCCTCCCCTAGACCTAGACTAAGTTTCGACCTGAGGAACTCGGAATCATGCTCACCACTTTCAGATTCGCAAAAGGAGGGGTTCGCAGCCTTTTGGCACAGCTTTCCGTCGTCACGTGGATTTGGAAACTTCTGGCGCAGCTTGTTTTTCTCTCTCTCAGGCGATGAGGCAGTGGACACAGCCTCGATGAGCGCTCGTCATGACTGAATCCGTTAAAAGGTTGTTGAAGAACTGGATGTCCATGGGAGAGTCCAAGAGTTTCTGGCCGAATGGTATGTCGAGGCCCTGACTGGCTAGGCCCGGAATGTCCCTTTTATCCGGCCTGGATTGTCGGTTTTCCTGAGGGTGTCTTCTTCTTCGGCCTGGGTCGTCGATGATCTCCCGACAAACGGACCCGGGCCACCCTCCTTCATCTTCCCGTCGTGGCCGGGCCTTGCCTGGCCGAGCTGGCTTCCCAGCCAAAGTCTTCTCGTCGTCACCGAAGTTACGAATTGTACCGAAGAAGTGAATCGTCCTACGAGTGAAGCGTAGCCGTCGAGATGAAGCGTTGTCCTGATGGACCTTTCAAATCCATAGTTATACCCTTTTGGGACAGTCTTATCTCCCGCCAGATCATAGTCCAGTCTTTGTAATATTTTTGGTGGGCAGAAATCTCTGCAGGGGCGCTTTGTCTTGTAACGGGAGCCGGTGATAGCTTAACTGGCCTTCCTGGGCCGATAATGTCTTTTACTTTGTCACCGTAACTCGGTTCGTATATTGATCGGTCTGGAGATTGCCCTTGATGGCTGTTAAACGGTCTTTCCTTTGTACAGTAAATGGGTTTAAGTGTTCATTCAATTGTCCGCCCATTTCTTGATGGGCCCCATCCTGTTACCTGAAACTGTTCTGTACTTATAATCCAATTAATATGTATGCTCAGTTCCCTGAGCTTCGGTTTCCCGATACTGGCCTTCGCGGGCTTACTGTCCTCAATCCACAAGCCTGTCTGGCTTGCAGTAACAGAAATCAAATGGTCCCAGAAACTGATCACGAGGTCTGGCGGCCATTTTGTATGCCACTTTTTATCAAAGGTTTTTCTGTGTAAGCTTCTTTTGGTCAATAAAGCTGTATTATTAATCCTGTTTTCTTGCGTGATTAGTTAATGAAAATTTTCGAATCTTACAACATGTACAGTAAAAAGCGGGTAAAAGGGAACGATTCACTCCCGTCTGGTACTGTACGGCCCGTGTGTGTCTCAGTGTCAGCTCCTGTACATGTACATTACACAGCGGGTAAAAGGGAATGATTCACTCCCGTCTGGTACTGTACGGCCCGTGTGTGTCTCAGTGTCAGCTCCTGTACATGTACAGCACACAGTGGGTAAAAGGGAACGATTCACTCCCGTCTGGTACTGTACGGCCCGTGTGTGTCTCAGTGTCAGCTCCTGTACATGTACAGCACACAGTGGGTAAAAGGGAACGATTCACTCCCGTCTGGTACGGTACAGCCCTTGTGTGTCTCAGTGTCAGCTCCTGTACATGTACAGTACACAGCGGGTAAAAGGGAACGATTCACTCCCGTCTGGTACTGTACGGCCCGTGTGTGTCTCAGTGTCAACTCCTGTACATGTTTAGTGCACAGCGTCTAAAAGTGAATGATTCACTCCCGTCTGGTACTGTACGGCCCGTGTGTGTCTCAGTGTCAGCTCCTGTACGTGTACAGCACACAGCGGGTAAAAGGGAACGATTCACTCCCGTCTGGTACTGTACGGCCCGTGTGTGTCTCAGTGTCAGCTCCTGTACATGTACATTACACAGCGGGTAAAAGGGAATGATTCACTCCCGTCTGGTACTGTACAGCCCTTGTGTGTCTCAGTGTCAGCTCCTGTACATGTACAGCACACAGCGGGGAAAAGTGAACGATTCACTCCCGTCTGGAACTGTACGGCCCGTGTGTGTCTCACTGTCAGCTCCTTTAAATGTACAGTACACAGCGGGTAAAAGTGAACGATTCACTCCCGTCTGGTACTGTGCGGCCCGTGTGTGTCTCAGTGTCAGCTCCTGTACATGTACAGTACACAGCGGGTAAAACGGAATGATTCACTCCCGTCTGGTACTATACGGGCTGTGTGTGTCTCAATGTCAGCTCCTGCACATGTACAGCACACAGCGGGTAAAAGGGAATGATTCACTCCCGTCTGGTACTGTACGGCCCGTGTGTGTCTCAGTGTCAGCTCCTGTACATGTACAGTACACAGCGGGTAAAAGGGAACGATTCACTCCCGTCTGGTACTGTGCGGCCCATGTGTGTCTCAGTGTCAGCTCCTGTATATGTACAGTACACAGCGGGTAAAAGGGAACGATTCACTCCCGTCTGGTACTGTAAGGCCCGTGTGTGTCTCAGTGTCAGCTCCTGTACATGTACAGTACACAGCGGGTAAAAGGGAACGATTCACTTCCGTCTGGTACTGTACGGCCCGTGTGTATCTCAGTGTCAGCTCCTGTACATGTACAGCACACAGCGGGTAAAAGGGAACGATTCACTCCCGTCTGGTACTGTACGGCCCGTGTGTGTCTCAGTGTCAGCTCCTGTACATGTACAGTACACAGTGGGTAAAAGGGAACGATTCACTCCCGTCTGGTACTGTACGGCCCGTGTGTGTCTCAGTGTCAGCTCCTGTACATGTACAGTACACAGTGGGTAAAAGGGAACGATTCACTCCCGTCTGGTACTGTACGGTCTGTGTGTGTCTCAGTGTCAGCTCCTTTCAATGTACAGTACACAGCGGGTAAAAGGGAATGATTCACTCCCGTCTGGTACTGTACGGCCCGTGTGTGTCTCAGTGTCAGCTCCTGTACATGTACAGTACACAGCCGGTAAAAGGGAATGATTCACTCCCGTCTGGTACTGTACGGCCCGTGTGTGTCTCAGTGTCAGCTCCTGTACATGTACAGTACACATCGGGTAAAAGGGAACGATTCACTCCCGTCTGGTACTGTACAGCCCGTGTGTGTCTCAGTGTCAGCTCCTGTACATGTACAGTACACAGCGGATAAAAGGGAATGATTCAATCCCGTCTGGTGCTGTACGGCCCGTGTGTGTCTCAGTTTCAGCTCCTGTACATATACAGTACACAGCGGGTAAAAGGGAATGATTCACTCCCGTCTGGGACTGTACGGCCCGTGTGTGTCTCAGTGTCAGCTCCTGTACCTGTACAGTACACATCGTGTAAAAAGGGAATGATTCACCCCCGTCTCGTACTGTCCGGCCCGTGTGTGTCTCAGTGTCAGCTCCTGTAAATGTACAGTACACAGAGGGTAAAAGGGAATGATTCACTCCCGTCTGGTACTGTACGGGCCGTGTGTGTCTCAGTGTCAGCTCCTGTACATGTACAGTACACAGCGGGTAAAACGGAATGATTCACTCCCGTCTGGTACTATACGGGCCGTGTGTGTCTCAGTGTCAGCTCCTGTATATGTGCAGTACACAGCGGGTAAAAGGGAACGATTCACTCCCGTCTGGTACTGTACGGCCCGTGTGTGTCTCAGTGTCAGCTCCTGTACATGTACAGTACACAGCCGGTAAAAGGGAATGATTCACTCCCGTCTGGTACTGTACGGCCCGTGTGTGTCTCAGTGTCAGCTCCTGTATATGTGCAGTACACAGCGGGTAAAAGGGAACGATTCACTCCCGTCTGGTACTGTACGGCCCGTGTGTGTCTCAGCGTCAGCTCCTGTACATGTACAGTACACAGCCGGTAAAAGGAACGATTCACTCCCATCTGGTACTGTACGGCCAGTGTGTGTCTCAGTGTCATCTCCTGTACATGTACAGTACACAGCGGGTAAAAGGGAACGGTTCACCCCCGTCTGGTACTGTACGGCCCGTGTGTGTCTCAGTGTCAGCTCCTGTACATGTACAGTACACAGCCGGTAAAAGGGAATGATTCACTCCCGTCTGGTACTTTACGGCCCGTGTGTGTCTCAGTGTCAGCTCCTGTACATGTACAGTACACATCGGGTAAAAGGGAACGATTCACTCCCGTCTGGTACTGTACAGCCCGTGTGTGTCTCAGTGTCAGCTCCTGTACATGTACAGTACACAGCGGATAAAAGGGAATGATTCACTCCCGTCTGGTGCTGTACGGCCCGTGTGTGTCTCAGTGTCAGCTGCTGTACATATACAGTACACAGCGGGTAAAAGGGAACGATTCACTCCCGTCTGGGACTGTACGGCCCGTGTGTGTCTCAGTGTCAGCTCCTGTACCTGTACAGTACGCATCGTGTAAAAAGGGAATGATTCACCCCCGTCTCGTACTGTCCGGCCCGTGTGTGTCTCAGTGTCAGCTCCTGTAAATGTACAGTACACAGAGGGTAAAAGGGAATGATTCACTCCCGTCTGGTACTGTACGGGCCGTGTGTGTCTCAGTGTCAGCTCCTGTACATGTACAGTACACAGCGGGTAAAACGGAATGATTCACTCCCGTCTGGTACTATACGGGCCGTGTGTGTCTCAGTGTCAGCTCCTGTATATGTGCAGTACACAGCGGGTAAAAGGGAACGATTCACTCCCGTCTGGTACTGTACGGCCCGTGTGTGTCTCAGTGTCAGCTCCTGTACATGTACAGTACACAGCCGGTAAAAGGGAATGATTCACTCCCGTCTGGTACTGTACGGCCCGTGTGTGTCTCAGTGTCAGCTCCTGTATATGTGCAGTACACAGCGGGTAAAAGGGAACGATTCACTCCCGTCTGGTACTGTACGGCCCGTGTGTGTCTCAGCGTCAGCTCCTGTACATGTACAGTACACAGCCGGTAAAAGGAACGATTCACTCCCATCTGGTACTGTACGGCCAGTGTGTGTCTCAGTGTCATCTCCTGTACATGTACAGTACACAGCGGGTAAAAGGGAACGGTTCACCCCCGTCTGGTACTGTACGGCCCGTGTGTGTCTCAGTGTCAGCTCCTGTACATGTACAGTACACAGCGGGTAAAAGGGAACGATTCACTCCCGTCTGGTACTGTACGGCCCATGTCTGTCTCAATGTCAGCTCCTGTACATGTACAGTACACAGTGGGTAAAATGAACGATTCACTCCCGTCTGGTACTGTACGGCCCGTGTGTGTCTCAGTGTCAGCTCCTGTACATGTACAGTACACAGCGGGTAAAAGGGAACGATTCACTCCCGTCTGGTACTGTACAGCCCGTGTGTATCTCAGTGTCAGCTCCTGTACATGTACAGTACACAGCGGGTAAAAGGGAATGATTCACTCCCGTCTGGTACTGTACGGTCCGTGTGTGTCTCAGTGTCAGCTCCTGTACATGTACAGTACACAGCGGATAAAAGGGAACGATTCACACCCGTCTGGTCCTGTACGGCCCGTGTGTGCCTCAGTGTCAGCTCCTGTACATGTACAGTACACAGCGGGTAAAAGGGAATGATTCACTCCTGTCTGGTCCTGTACGGCCCGTGTCTGTCTCAGTGTCAGCTCCTGTACATGTACAGTACACAGCAGGTAAAAGGGAACGATCCACTCCCGTCTGGTACTGTACGGCCCTTGTGTGTCTCAGTGTCAGCTCCTGTAGATGTACAGTACACAGTGGGTAAAAGGGAACGATTCACTCCCGTCTGGTGCTGTACGGCCCGTGTGTGTCTCAGTGTCAGCTCCTGTTCATGTACAGTACACAGCGGGTAAAAGGGAAAAATTCAAACCGTCTGGTACTGTATGGCCCGTGTGTGTCTCAATGTCAGCTCCTGTACCTGTACAGTACACATCGGGTAAAAAGGGAATGATTCACTCCCGTCTGTTACTGTACGGGCCGTGTGTGTAGGGGGTTTCTCTTGCTCGTTCCGGTCTCCTGCCAGGCTTTGTGCAATAATTACCCTTGAGTGGTTCGACCCACTCTCCCCTACGGTTCTAGACCTTGGACTTAGATGCAGAGAACTGTAGTGCAGAGAAAGGACTCAATAGACCAGGTTGAATAGCACGAAATGGATGCTTTTATTTTTAAACAGTTTGAAGCATTACAAAATACATGTCATAGGCACAGATTAAAGTAACTACAATCATGCACAAATTTATGAACTTGACTCTATGGAAATGGGGAACACACGGCACGTCGTAAAAGGGGAAACACATTACGATTTAACCTTACTCCCTCCCCTAAATACCTAAACTAAGTTTCGACTTGAGGAACTTGGGATCATGCTCACCACTATCAGAATCGCAAAAAGGAGGGGTTCGCAGCCTTTCTGGCACAGCTTTCCGTCGTCACGTGGATTTGGAAACTTCTGGCGCAGCTTGTTTTTCTCTCTCTCTCAGGCGATGAGGCAGTGGACACAGCCTCGGTGAGCGCTCGTCATGGCTGAAATCCACTAAGTCTGTTGTGGATTTGGGTTCATGGAACAGAACAACACCTCGATGGGATGTTGAGGCACGGAAGTGTTAGGCCCGGTGTTGTGTATGTAATATGTGTGCTACTTTGAACCTATGGACAGGACTGCACTACTTGTTGGGCGTAGTGATACGCAGTACCACTCCTGGCCATAGGGGTATAAATAGTACTGTGGGTACTGATCTCCCCTCAGTTCCCGCCTGTGGGCATGAAGTAAAGACCTACGTGTAGTCCCTACCTCCAACCAGTAAAGACCTGTTTTATTGTTACTGATTAAGTCTGAGTATTAATTACTTGAACAACTCACAGATTTAACACTGGCGACGAGTCTGATTCGGACCCTGCGGCAGTCACTCCACGGCAGCTTCGTCCACAGCCAGGACGTTGCAGAGAGGTTTCCACCCTCTCCACCCCACTGGAAGACATCCTGACCTCGGAGCCTCCATCGGCGACCGTCAGCTTCTTCTCCAGCTTGGTGGTGGGTAAGCCGTTGTCTGAGCCGGGCAGCGACGCGACAGGCAGTCCACCGCGTTGGCCACACGAACGGGGCTGGGGGAGCTGGAGGAATAGGGCGCGAGAGCCGCTTCGAGCGGGAGGCGTTTCAACAGAGCGATCGCATCTCCTGATAAGAGCCGAGAGCCGCTTCGCGATCCAGCGATCGCATCCGCTGATAAGGGCCGCACTCGGGCGATCGCGGCGAAGATAAGGGCCGCACTCGGAGGCTGAAGGGAGACGGCGTTGGGGGACGGGTGAAGACCGCCAAGCGCGGGAAAACCGCCATTTTGTGGGCGGAGGACGACGGCAAGAGCGGGAAGCCGCCATCTTGGATAGCAGTAAAAAAAAAAAAAATCTGAGAAATTGCAAATCTACAATGCCTAAACACGGGAATATTAGTACCTTTGATAGTGACCTCGAAGATTGGGCCATATATGTTGAAAGAGTAAAAAATTATTGTAAGGCCAATAAAATTCGTGACCAAGATAAAGATCTAACATTATTAAATTTAATGGGTGCGAAGACATACGGGCAATTGAAACACCTGTTATCACCAGGTGAACCGGCGGATAAGACGTTCGATGAGATTGTTACTGTCCTGAAAGATCATCTAAACCCCACGCCGCTGATGCTAGCGGAACGATTTAAATTTTACGACAGAAGGCAGCTACAGCATGAAAGCAATGCTGATTATTTGCTGGAATTGCGTAAATTAGCGAAATATTGCCAGTTTGGAACGGGACTGACAGAGGCACTTCGAGACAAATTTGTGTGTGGTTTATTTAAACAGGATACACAAAAGCGACTGCTCGAGGAGAATGAGCTGACGCTTGAGAAGGCGGTCACTATGGCAGCAGCACACGAAGCCGCAGCGAGAGGCACGGCAGTAATGCAGCTACGGTCACCGGAGCTCAGTGCACACAAATTGGGTGTGAGTTCTGGCAAATGTTATCGTTGTGGAAAGACAACGCATGATCAGAACCAGTGTTGGTTTAAAAACCAAGAATGTAGAACTTGTGGTAGGCTTGGACATATAGCTAGAGTATGCAGGTCAGGGAAGAAGACCAGCAACAAGAAGTCACCGCAAGGAAAATACGCAAAGGTACACAAGGTGACCGAACAGGAGTCCGATTCAGACGCTAGCAGTAATGAACTGGCTAGCTTAAGCTGTAATGAACTGGCTAGCTTAAGAGTACTCAACGCTGGTAAGGGTGCAGACCTCCAGACAATTTGGGTCACTCTTCAGATAGAAGGAGTCCAAGTAAAACTGGAATTGGACACTGGATCGGCATTGACGGTCATAAATAAGAAAGATTACGGAAAGTTATTCCAACATATTCCCCTACAGGATACGGGGATTATATTGAAAACATACACGGGGCAAAGAGTGTACCCCATCGGGAAAATAGAGGTTGCAGTGGTCCACAAGGGCGAAGACAGTCAAATAATGGACTTATATGTGATATCTGAAGGAGGTTCTCCACTACTAGGACGGGAGTGGATTAGGAAAATGAATATGGACTGGCATTTCCTACAAACAATAACGAGTGAGGACTCGGTGAAGATAGTCGGCCCAGACTCTGGAACGGATGATGGTAAGCCCAACTCAGGTGCAAAAGACAAAGTTTCAGCACAGAATTCCACTGAGCAACAACAACATAGTTTAACTGTGGATTCTGAGTCTGGCAAGTCTACTGATGTGCCCATTTCTGAGGGACATCGGGCTCGAACTCAACTCCATTTCAAACTACAACAGCAATTAGAACAAATGCTTCGCCGTTTTGAGCAAGAGTTGAATGCAACGAAAGAGTTCTTTGATATAGAGTTGGAGAATCTGGAAAGACAACAGAAGCAGCTGATGGAGAAAATGGAGCAGGAGCACACAAAACGTCTGATGTCAGAGGAGTTAACGGTCAGCCAACTCCTGCATATGCTGAAGGACAGGACTCTGAAATGGGAAAAACTTGAACACGAATTTCAATATTCAAACGAAAGGGGTTCGGAGCTCTCAAAGGTTATTGGAAGAGCTGAGGTGGCAACACAGACTGAGATGACTGCAACAGAGCAGCTCTTGGATGCCAAAAGTACGCTGACTCACGTCAACGTAGAACAACAGACCGCTGAAACAGCTGCTCCGGTAGAGGGATTGAATAGTCCGATCAATCAATCTCCAAAAGAAGTTGAAGTAGTAAATCTCAAATGAGGTCATTAGTAAACGACTTGCTGAAAGCCCAGAAAAAGCTGGATGAAGAGGTATGCATGAAGAAGTCTCTTCAGGAAAGATGTCTGGACTTGGAACAAAAGCTGGCTAACGCCCAGCTGGGTATGGAGGAAATAGAAGACCCTCTCGCTGGCCTAGATCAGGACGACACCGAATATTACTATGTTCTGTCCTGCCCAACTTGTAACTTCGACTCCCACCATACAGAAATCATGGAGGAGCACCGAAAGTCTACGGAACATCGGGAGAAGGTGGCTCTACTACGGAAAAAGGAGGAAGAGAAGGAGGAACTGCGCATGCAGCTGGCAGCTGACAGTGGAGCCCAGAGAGTCTCCAAGAAGCAGAAAAGGAAAAGTCGAAACAGAAGATGACCCATCTGAACCATTATTACCTCTACCAGATCACACACGTGGTCCCTCCGAACGGAGCCAATTCAGTTCGGAAGCTCAAACTGTTAAATCCATGGAAGGACTATTGAATGAGTCACTCCAGCAACGTGAACCGACTCCACCACAGAGATTGAATCTGTGAACTGTTTTCCGCAGAGACTGAATCTGTGATCTGTTTTGACATGAAGTTATCTATGTTATTCTGTTATGTAAACCTGAAGTTATGTATGTATATATGTTATTACGTTATGTTAAATGGGGAGATGACTGTAAAGCTAGGAAGGGAGGAATGTTGTGTATGTAATATGTGTGCTACTTTGAACCTATGGACAGGACTGCACTACTTGTTGGGCGTAGTGATACGCAGTACCACTCCTGGCCATAGGGGTATAAATAGTACTGTGGGTACTGATCTCCCCTCAGTTCCCGCCTGTGGGCATGAAGTAAAGACCTATGTATAGTCCCTACCTCCAACCAGTAAAGACCTGTTTTATTGTTACTGATTAAGTCTGAGTATTAATTACTTGAACAACTCACAGATTTAACACCCGGAGTGTCCTTTCCTCCGGCCTGGATCGTCGTTTTCCCGAGGGTGTCTTCTCCTTCGGCCTGGGTCGTCGATGATCTCCCGACAACAGCACCCGGGCCACCCTCATCGTCTTCCCGTCGTGGCCGAGCCTTGTCTGGCTGAACACCGACCACGTTGTCTTTTCACCGAAATTGTCCGTCCGAAGCGTCTTTAAAAAGAAGAAGAAGTGTCTTGATCGATTCCGAAGCTGCCGAGGTAGAAGAGGCGCTGATGGACTTTTCAAAATCCATATTTATACCCTTTTTGGGCCAGCCTTATCTCCCGCCAGATCATAGTCCAGTCTTTGTAAGATTTTGGCGGGCAGAAATCTCTGCAGGGGCGCTTTGTCTTGTAACGGGAGCCGGTGATAACTTAACTGGCCTTCCTGGCCGATAATGTCTTTTAATGTCTTTTACATTGTCACCGTGACTCGGTTCGCATATTGATCGGTCTGGAGATTTCCCTTGATGGCTGTTAAACGGTTTCTCCTTTGTACATTAAATGGGTTTAAGTGTTCATGCATTGTCCGCCCATATCTTGATGGGCCCCATCCTGCTTGCCTGACACTGTCTTGTACATAGAATCCATTGAATATGTCTGGTGATTATTCCTTGATTAGTAAAAGTATTGTGAGTCGTTGTTTGTTAACTGCCTTGGGATATGTGTTGTAATCTCACTGGTAGTTGATGATCACATGATGTGTTGTGGCTACCTTAAATTCAGTCCTTTTCTAGCTTTAGTTGGGACTGGATGTAGAAAGATATGCTGCCGATTTTAAAGTTAATAAAGCCTAACTTTGGAAGGCAAATCTATTCTTTATTTCAATTTATTAACTTTATGTTAGAATGGAGCGATATCTTCAACCAGAACGATTCAATGCTGACCCTAATTCTGCTGGAGTGGATGATAAATGGAAACATTGGTATTGTACATTTAAAAACTTTTTGGGCGTGTTGGATCAAGAGGCTCTAAATAAGCTGAATATGCTGATCAACTACATTGACCCGGATGTATATAAATATATTTTGCACTGTAAAACTTATGAAGAGGCTACTTCTACATTGGAAAAGATTTTTGTTAAACCAAAGAATGAGGTATTCGCACGTCATCTTCTATCTGCCCGTAGGCAGCAGGTGGGAGAATCTTTGGATACTTATTTACAAGCACTTCGGTGCCTTAGTGTTGACTGTAATTATAAGGCTGTGACGGCTGATGAATATAAGGATGAATCGGTACGGGATGCTTTTATTAATGGATTACTGTCTAGATCAATTCGTCAGCGGTTGTTAGAAAATAAGACTCTGGATCTTAAAAGTGCTTTTGAGCAAGCTTCTACATTGGATATGGCTCAGAGAAGTTCGGATTCTTATGCTCTTTTTAATCGGCCTGCGACTATGGTTTCGGCAGTTTCGGATGAAAAGGAATTATGTGGACTTAATGGGAGTGGTTTACTAGATTTTGAAACAGTTTCTACTTCGGCGGCCGTTGCCTCTAGGATTCAGAAGTGTTATTTTTGTGGGAATATCCGGCACCCTCGTCTGAAGTGTCCTGCTCGGGAGGCTGTGTGTAGTAAATGCGGCAAGAGAGGTCATTATGCACGTGTGTGCAAATCATCAGGTTCAATTACCTTCCCTTCTCCTGGTGTGGGAGGGTCTTCCTCCACTACCTCTTCTGTGACTATTCAGCCTTTAGATAGGGCGTTTATTGCATCAATTTCTGCTGCATTTGCTCATGGCCTAAACAAAGCTATAGTTACGGCTCAAGTTAATGGGTTGGAAGTGAAGGCCCTTATAGATACGGGCAGTACTGAGAGTTTTATAAGTCTTCAGTTTGCGAAGGAGAAGCATTTGAAAATTTTGCCTGTTACGTATCTGGTGTGTATGGCTCAGACGACCCTTATTTCACAAATAGCTGGTTGTTGCTTTGTGAAAATGGTTCTTCTGGGTAATACGTATACTGATATACGCCTATCTGTTTTGCCTAATCTCTGTGCGGATATTTTGATTGGACATGATGTGCTTCAGTTACACGAGTCTCTTAGTCTTTCATTTGGAGGGACTAAGCCACCTTTATCTATTTGTGGATTAACCTCTTTATCTATTCCTCCATTATCACTTTTTTCCAATTTGATGTCAGATTGTAAGCCAATTGCTACCAAGTCAAGAAGATATAGTAGTCAGGATAGAGAATTTATTAATTCTGAAGTTCAACGTCTCTTATTGGAAGGAATCATTGAACCTAGTTGTTCGTCTTGGCGAGCACAGGTAGTTGTCACGACTAATGAGAGACACAAGAAACGAATGGTGATAGGACTATTCCCAAACTATTAATAGGTATACTCAATTAGATGCGTACCCTTTGCCTAAGATTGATGAGCTTATCAATAAAGTTTTTAGCACTATTGATTTAAAGAGTGCTTATCATCAGATTCCTATTGTTAAGAAGGATCAACCATATACGGCCTTTGAGGCTGGTGGAAAGCTGTATCAGTTTTGCCGAATAGCATTTGGTGTTACTAATGGTGTTGCTTGTTTTCAATGGGCAATGGATGCTTTTATAAGTGATAACTCCCTCTCTGACACCTTTTCATACTTAGATGACATCACAGTGTGTGGCAAATCAAGGGTGGAGCATGATTCTAATTTTAAAAGATTCCTTCAAGCTGCGGAAAAAGTTGGTTTAACTTTTAACAAAGAGAAATGTGTCTTTTCGACTACTGAGGTAAATCTATTGGGGTATATTATTTCGGGAAATAAGATTAAACCAGATCCAGAACGTCTGCGACCATTGATCGATTTACCTTGTCCTACTAATTCTAAGGCTTTGCAACGAGTTGTTGGACTGTTTTCTTATTATTCTAATTGGATTGCAAATTTTTCACGGAAGATCCGGCCTCTTATTCGGGTTACGACATATCCTCTATCATGGGAGGCCAGGACATGTTTTGAGAATTTTAAAAAGGATATTTTAGGAGCAGTTGTGCATTCCATTGATGAGCAGGTTCCCTTTGTGATTGAGACGGATGCTTCGGATTTTGCAATTGGGGCTACTTTGAACCAAAATGGAAGACCTGTGGCCTTTTTCTCACGTACTTTGAATAATAGTGAAAAAAGACATTCCTCAATAGAAAAAGAGGCATACGCAATAGTAGAAGCATTGCGTAAATGGAGACATTATTTATCGGGGCGACATTTCACGTTGGTAACTGACCAAAAATCTGTGTCCTTTATGTTTGATGTTAAACATTTTGGAAAGATTAAAAATGATAAAATAATGAGATGGAGGATTGAGTTGGCATGTTACCATTTTGACATAGTTTATCGTCCGGGGAAGGATAATGTTGCTGCTGATGCACTGTCGAGGGCTTATTGTTCGGTGATTCACGGAGATACGCTTATTAATCTTCACAATGCCTTATGTCATCCTGGGGTTACGAGGATGATACACTTTGTACGCAGTAAGAACTTGCCTTTTTCAGCTGAAGACGTCAAGCGGATGACTTCATCATGTTCTATCTGTGCTCGGTGCAAACCGAATTTCTTTAAGCCTCAATGAGCTCATCTTATAAAGGCTACTTCTCCTTTTGAACGTTTGAGTGTTGATTTTAAGGGACCTCTTCCTTCAACTACTCAAAACCGATATATATTTACTGTTGTGGATGAGTTTTCAAGGTTCCCTTTTGCTTTTCCTTGTGCAGATGTATCAGCTGCTACAGTTATTAAATGTTTGACTCAACTTTTTGTCATCTTTGGGATGCCTGCGTATATCCATTCGGATCAGGGAAGTTCTTTTATGTCTTCCCAGTTGAAGGAATACCTTCAGAGTCGGGGAATTTCTACTAGTCGAACTACCCCGTATAATCCCCAGGGTAATGGACAGTGCGAACGATACAATGGGGTTATCTGGAAGGCAGTTATGTTGGCGTTGACATCCCGGAACCTTAAGAATACACAGTGGGAAATGGTACTGCCTGATGCCCTGCATTCCATTAGATCATTGCTTTCAACGGCTACTAATGTGACCCCCCACGAAAGGCTCTTTAACTATCCGCGGAGATCTACTACGGGATATTCGGTACCTTCATGGCTTACTATGCAGGGACCTGTGTTGCTTCGATGCCATGTTAGATTGTCAAAATATGATCCCTTGGTGGAGGAGGTGGAGCTGTTGGAGGCAAATTCCCAATATGCTCATATTCGATTCCAAGATGGGAAAGAAAGTACTGTTTCAATTAAAGACTTGGCTCCTTGTGGGGGCCAGCCCTCTTCTGAGGATAATAATAATGGTCATGATTCGGATAATGTGGATGCTGTTACAGATACTACGAATATTTCCAATCCGATTGCAGATAATCATACTTCTATTAGTCAGCCTTTGATAGATGTTTATGACCGTCCCAGTTCATCTTCTGATGGGATTTCTAATCCGGAAACCGTTGAGAATCGGGATATGGATAGCCTTCCTGTTGAAGATACTTCTGTGCCTTCTGGCGTGGGAGGGCAAGGAATTTCACCAAGGTTAAGAAGGTTGACACGGACAAGATATCCGGTCGACCGATTGAAAATGGACTTTTAAATTGATAGTAATGTTTTAAATTGTTGAAATATTATAGTATATTGTTTTAGTTGAGAGATACTTAATACTTATGCGTAATGTTATTATTTGTTGTTGTTCATTTAGTATTGTGTTATGTAAATAGTTTTATTCTCGTGCATAGTTTAGTTGTAAATAATTAATTGTAAATTGTAAAAGTTATTAGGTTGGAGTATATTTTAAAGGCGGGGTGAATGTGGTGATTATTCCTTGATTAGTAAAAGTATTGTGAGTCGTTGTTTGTTAACTGCCTTGGGATATGTGTTGTAATCTCATTGGTAGTTGATGATCACATGATGTGTTGTGGCTACCTTAAATTCAGTCCTTTTCTAGCTTTAGTTGGGACTGGATGTAGAAAGATATGCTGCCGATTTTAAAGTTAATAAAGCCTAACTTTGGAAGGCAAATCTATTCTTTATTTCAATATGTATGCTGTTTCCCTGAGTTTCGGTTTCCCGATACTGGCTTTCGCGGGCTTACTGTCTTCAATCCACAAGCCTGTCTGGCTTGCAGTAACAGAAATCAAATGGTCCAGAAACTGATCACGAGGCCCGGCGGCCATTTTGTATGCCCTTTTATCAAAGGTTTTTCTGTGCAAGCTTACTTTGGTCAATAAAACTGTCTTATTAACCCTATTTTACTGCGTGATTATTAATGAAAATTTTGAATCTTACAGTCCCTCCTGTGATACTGATAGCTTGCTTAAAGTATCAATAACCCTTGGTGAGCAAATTTTCCCTGATTCCCCACATCCCTTATTTTATCCTGTTTTCTTGCGTGATTATTACTGAAAATTTCGAATCTTACAGGCCCCCCTGTGATACTGATAGCTTGCTAGAGGTATCAATGATCCTTGGTGAGCAAATTTTCCCTGATTCCCCACATCCAAACATTCCTGGCACTTAACTATCTATGACCCTCACGACCCATGCAGTTCCCATTTCCGAAAAAAACGAAAATTACCTTGTGCACATTTGGACAATCATAGGCAGTACTTCTTGAACT
This sequence comes from Somniosus microcephalus, assembly GCF_052327205.1. NCBI lineage: Eukaryota > Metazoa > Chordata > Chondrichthyes > Squaliformes > Somniosidae > Somniosus > Somniosus microcephalus. Next base: position 46,730,856 of record NW_028225179.1, read on the forward strand.
ATAACACATTCATCTGTCAGATGTGCAGGGGTTGATACCCTCTTGCACCACCTGCATACACCTTTTATTAATCCAAAAACTTAACAACGACTAATAACATAACAATATCCATATACTTAAAAAAAAAACGCGCAAATGGCCAAAATCTAAAAATGGAGGGACGCCTAACTTTCAATACTAGCAGCTTAAAGTGGGGTGTCTTCTTCCCCCATTCGCACATAGCGTTCTCTCCATTCTCCTGTGTTCTCGTGCCTCTGGAGGCGTTTGCCTCTCTTGCAATGCACGAACAGCAAAAATATCACAATTAAAACCTGACACACTACCAGGATGTGGGATGTTATTCTAATCCAGGCCGGGACCTCTATGTTAGTGAACAAGTCCCACCATGGTGGGATGACTATGTCCAATATGTCTTTTCCTATCTCTAAAGTCTTCTGCTCCAGTGTGTAAAAATGTTTCTGTGAAACTATAACGGCTTTTAAAATCTTGGTGAGGTGTTCGGGAAGAGGGGGAATGACATAACCAAAATGCACGACGAATCGTTGCAAGTCCGTGAAATTCTCTTTTACAGTGAGGTGAACGGTGGAGGGTGCAGGAATGGGGACAATTCGTTGTTGTACCACTTGAACCTCGGCCCTGGGTTTGAAACAGAAACTGCTATCACTGATCGAACACCACTCGTGCTGTCCGTAGCGGTAGTGAGGCGCTGCAGTGGTGACGCAGTATGTCCCACCCCCGATATGTGCTACCTGTGGGGGCACATGGTCCTCTGCCATTGCCTCCATGGTGCAATTTATCGGCTTCGCGCTAGCGGTTCTGAACCCGCACTGTGGTTTCAAAAAGGCATTCAAGTGCTGGGGACACAGGATGATGTGTGCTCCCCGGCTCCGACACCCCGAGAGGTCGGTGCCTGTCATCGTACGCTCCCATCTGATGACGTAAGGCGGGACCACTGCATAACGAATGTGCGCGCCCCCCTGAATGATTCCAATATTCTCCACCCTGTATACCGGGGCGGGCTTTGCTGCGGGACCCAACACCGGCATTCTTACCACTATTCCCAGGATAGTATGATTCGAACGTCCACAGTCCACTGGGACTGGGTACGTTTCTGCAGCTAGTCTGAGCTGGCACGGGCTTAATGCATTCTCAAAAGGGTGGAGCGCTTGCAAGTGCTTGTTGCTGATCCAGGACGGGACCAAACCCTGTTTTAAATCCTCAAGATTACTGCGGCCCTCGCCCAGTAACCACGCCCCGTATAGCACACAGGCCTCGTTTTGCGCAGCTTGATCGGACGCATTCCGATCCTCCTTAATGAGCGCATTTACCGTTCTCGCGTGTTTCTCCAGCTCAGCTATTATTTCCTTAAAGTGTAGTGTCATGGCCTGGTCCTCATGTAACTCAGAACCCACTACCTTATTTTCGTCTGTCAGTATGTTCCTTAACTGGGCTTTTAAACCGTTGATCTGTGTCTGCAGCTCCACGTTATCTAGAGCGTTGACGACAGATGTCCCGGTATTAAAAGCAGTGAATATGTCATTTACTGTACCCCTTCTTTGCCTCCCGACTCGATCCAAAACTTCTGGCGGTGTGGTGTATAATTTGTCTTTGTCGATGTCGGCAAAGTCAAATTCGTAAAACTGTCTAAACATTCGGGTTAACAGGACCTGGTATAATTGTTCCGTTTCTTTGGGACACCACTCCGGCAATCGTACCTCAGTGAGGTTTAAAATCACTGAGGCCACCGCGTAGTGTACCCCTTGGTACAGCACCTGACCGGTGGGTACCAATACTAAACCGTTCCCGGGTCCCTTGGTGGTGGTTGGGCACCCTTCTTTCTGGGCTAGTGCTGCCGGAAGCGTGGGCAGGGGCTTGCGTGGGCGGGTGATGAGTTCAGTGGCGTTTACCGGAATAGGGGAGTATGGGGCTCTGCACGCTCGAGTGCTGACATCCCATCTCATCCCCTTTCCTTCATCCTGCCACTGCCTCTGGAAGAAGATGGATACGCCCTTGGGGCAAATGCGTTTTGAACCCCACATACAGACATATATTCCTTCATCTGGTTCCTACCATTTGTCCCAACACACACGTAATTGTCCGTGAGTTCCCGTAATAGCCCGATGGGTATTATTACCCAGTCGCTCCCACTCGACCGTAGAGTTCTTCATGTCCTTTCCCAGCTTTCGCAGCCACCACCATCGCCTTAGTGGTACGTTCCCATTACACACCAGACAGATCCTCTTTCCCACGGTAACGCTGACTCTGGGTGCAAGGATCCTCACCCGAGGGCATGTTAACGAAGTCTCTTGGTAGGAAAACCGAAATTGCTGGAGTATTCCGTAGAATTCGTCCCCAGCCAACCTGGCCATCTCCCCTGGTGGAAGTAGGTGGCAGTTTCCTCAACCTCTCGCTCCCCTGTCCCGTCCATTGCGATGGGGGCCGTGTCCCCGGAACACCCGAAGATGATGACGTCCTTGGTGCGGCCTCGGTAGGCCCACCCGCACCCAATCGCCACGAACACGATGAGAATCTTTTTCATCATATCCCAGGTTTCTGTAACCAATAAAATGATGTAGCCAGGCTCCCAATAGGTGCTGGCCTAATTAAATGGACGCGCGGGTTCCTGGACCCCGCTCCCAAACAAGCACACATACCGGGCAGACTTCAAAATTGTACTCTTAACATTTCTTAACACCGTAAACTTTATATTCCTTAAACTATCATCATAATTACCTAACTTAACTTATGTACAGCGCCGCCCTCCGCCGGGCGGCCTACTGAATTCCTGTGAGGGCTGCAGCGTGCCACACCCTGTCGTGGGGCTGCACTGGCCTTCGGCTTTGATCCCCCGCAGCCTGTCGCTGTTGAACGGGAACCATGCCTTTCTGGGGCTGCTCTAAACCGAGGTTGGGAAAAATGGGGAGAATCTGGCCAAAACTTTCTGGGCTGGGGCGCTCGAGTCGACCTACGAGGGGCTGCTTTGGGTGAGGCTCCCGGGGCTGATGGACCGGGGGTTGGGACTGTCACCGTCACAGCCTGTGGTTCCACCACAGCTGCCGGCTCCAGCTCCCCTCCCTCACGCTCCGCCCCCCCCGGGGCCGGGATTTGTGGCTTCCGACTCCACCTCACCTGTCCCTACAGGTAGTGAGTCTCCGCCCCCATTCCCTACCTCCCCCAAGCTTGAGTCAAGGGCGGGATCGTCGTCCTCTGACTCTTCCTCCTCCGTGATTGGGTCTAAGGCGAGGTCGAGCTGTTCGGGCTCTTCCTCGTCCGAATCCCAAATTAGAGGGGAGACCTCCCACTCCGATGGGGTGGCCCCTCCCTTCACGCAGGCTACTGTTCCAGCCTGTGTGGTCTGTGACTCTGTTACAGGCTGAGGATCTTTGTTCTCAGACCTAGTCCCTTTTGTTGGCCCTTGTGCACCCGATTTAAACAGTTTACACTGGTTAATGTGAAACCATTTGGTACGTCGGGGCACCTTCACTGCATAAACCATGGGGCTGGCCTTGTCTACAATGCTGTAAGGCCCCATGTACAATGGTTCAAAACTCCCTACCCTGGCGTAGTTTCGGACCATGACCTGGTCTCCGACTACCCACTCTTGTTGCTTACGAGGTTCCAGTAACAGTCGATTTCCCTGGTGCTGTCTTCCCATGTTCCCAGCCGCCTGCCCATAAATCTGTTTCAGGCGCTCCAAAAGGGTTTGGACGAATTTGTCTCACTTCACCTCTCGGAGCTGGCCCTCAGTGAGCACCGGGGCTAGCACATGGGTGGGTGTTCACATGATCCTTCCAGTCATTAATTCGTGCGGGGAATACCCCGTACTTTTGGACTGGCTGGCTCGGATCCCCATGAGGACTAAAGGCAGGACCTCCGCCCATTTCTGGGGCGAGCCCATTGTCTCTTTCCTCAGCTTTTCCTTGAGGGTCCGATTCATGCGTTCAACAATCCCGGATGACTGGGGATTGTATGCTACGTGCCACTTCCCCTCAATGCCCAAGAGCATGAGGGCGTTCTGCATTACGTGACCGGTGAACTGGCTCCCTTGGTCGGACTCTACAAAACGGGGGAGTCCCCACCGTGAGAACATTTCCCGAATCAAGATCTTAGCAGTGCCCAGTGCCGTAGCTGTTCTGCACGGGAAAGCTTCTACCCATTTGGTGAACACATCTACCAGGACAAGGCAGTACTTATATCCTCCCTGGGCGGCGGGCAGGGGCCCTATGTAGTCGACCTGAATCGACTGCCATGGTCCCTCTACCCTCCTGATGTGCCCCATGGGCACCTTCCTTTTGTGGGGGTCTGGGTTGTTTGCAGCGCACACAAGACAGCTTGTGCAGAATTCGCGGACATCGTCCCGAAGTCCCGGCCTGCTCTACCCGCTGCCAGGTAACCTCAGGCCCGGGGTGTCCCGCCCCTGGACCCTCGTGGGCCAGTTGCAGGAATTCCCTCCGGTGCTGCTGCGGCACAACCCACTGCCCCTCTCGGAACAGCATGCCTTCTTTGACTGTGAGGGCTGCCGTACTGTACGGACCCTCTACCTGCTTGCCTTCTGTGATGGCTTTTAGGACTGTTTTTAGGGCGGGATCCAGGGTTTGGACAGTCTTTAGGTCTGGGGGCGGTGTCACCCCTGTGTTCCCTGGAATTCCCTCCCTGCCTTGGATCGCCGCCACGGGTCCGGGTCCATAGGGGTCCCAGAGAATGCCGTTGCGGGCACCCTCCCTGGCTAGCGCATCCGCCTGCTGGTTGCCCTGACTGCGGGGTTCTGTGGTGGAATGAGCCTTCACCTTGTGGATGAACACCTCCCCTTCCTCTCCCACAGCTGCCAGGATCTTTTCCAGCAAGGGTTTAACTGTTAAAGGCCGCCCATCCGCGGAGGTATATCCGCGGCGGGACCAGATGGCGAGGTACTCCGTACACGAATTGCATGTGAACATGCTGTCTGAGCAAATCGTGTATGGGGTTGGGAAAATCTCGGGGTGGGTAACCACGTACGCCACCGTGGACAGTTCAGCCTGCTGTGCGCTCATAGTGCTGGGGAGCTTAATTGCCAGGGCAATGTTTGCCGCAGGGTCATAAACTCCACACCCTGTGAGTCGTTCGCCAGCAGATACAGTGCTCGAACCGTCTACGTAGATTTCGCGGCCTGTGGGGTGTATCCCAGCCCGTAAACCTATGTTGACCTCCCATACCCCTTCTACGGAACACCGATGGGCTGTTCCGGGATATACCATGTTGGCTGCGAGCTTTGGCTCGCAGAGGCCTTTAACTTTGAGATCCATCTGGGAAAGAAGGAGGGTCCAGCGCGCAATCCGAGCGCTGCTTACGGTCCCATCCTTAATCCTTCCATCCAGAAGCATCTTTGTGGGGGTGTGATGGGTGAGGAGCGTGATGGGAGAGGTTCCTGTGAAGATCACTGATCTGTTCACAGCCCAATGCGTGGCCAGGAGATGCCGTTCGCAATTGGAGAAACTCCTCTCTACATCCGTGAGCACCCTGGAGGAATAAACTACCGGTCTCAGCTTGCCGTGCCGCTCCTGGAGCAACACGGCGCTCAGGCTGTCCCCACTAGCGGCTACCTCCAGGAAGAACTCCTCTCCCCCATCTATGGCCCCTAGGGCTGGCGCGGTCTGCAGATCTCTTTTCAACTTCTCGAATGCTGCCTGGCACCCCTCATCCCAAGACCACTCGACTCCCTTGTGTAAGAGTCGGAGTAGCAGGGCTGCTGTGGCAGCATAGTCCTCGATGAAATCTCTGCAGTACCCGGTCAATCCCAAAAAGGACCTTACACCCGTTACTGTGTTGGGGATCGGCAGATCTTGTACTGATTCCCTTCTGGCCTTATCTATGGCTCTTTCTCCAGCGCGGATGGCCAGACCCAGGAATTTGACTTCCTGCTGGCCGATCTGTGCTTTCTTTGGGTTTACTTTGAAACCCTTCCTTTCTAACAGTTCCAATAATTCGGCTAATAGTGGGCCGTGCTCCTCCCTTGTGTCCGTGAACAGGAGTAGGTCGTCCACATACTGTACTATCTGGTTGGGCTGGCTAAACTCTTTTAAACTCCCCGCCATGCATTGATGGAAAATGCTGGGGCTGTTGTGAAAACCCTGTGGCAAGCAGTTCCAAGTGTACTGTTGCCCTTTAAAAGTAAAGGCAAACTTGTACTGATCCTCCCGCCGCAGCGGAATGGACCAGAAACCGTTCGAGATGTCCAGCACCGTGAACGTGGTCGCCGATGCTGGAACACTCCCTATTAGGTCTGCAACTGCTGCTACCGTGGGCGCGCAGGCTGGGATGTTACTATTGAGGACTCTGTAGTCCACCGTGGCTCTCCACGAATTGTCCGGCTTCTTTACCGGCCATAAGGGGGAGTTCACGTGAGTGGCTATTGGTCTCAATACGCCCTGCTGCACCAATGAAGATGTTGCAGTCTCCATGTCGGGTTCTGCCTCCTTGGGGAAATTATACTGCTTTTGGGGTCGGATCATGGGGTCCCCGTCTACGCTGACTTCAAACCCAGTGACTCTCCCGCAGTCGTGCTTGTGGGTGGCAAACGCGGTCAGATTTTCCGACACACACGCCTGCAAGTCTGTTTGGACGTTCGCTACCATGAGCTCGAGATCATAACCTCCTGACGGCTTCATGGTGCACAGGGCCCCCTTTTCTTCCCTTCCCTGGGATTACGACTACCTTACCTAAACCGCTCTCGGCTCCCCAGAGACAGTGATTTCTCAGGTCCACGAGGATCCCGTGTTCCACCAAGAAATCAGCCCCGAGGATGCCTTTTCCACCCCCCTCACTCCACTTCAATAGGATACACGTCCATGTGGTGTGGAGTGCTCCCAAATGAATGGAGAGCGGGATGGAGTACGCGCCAGCCTGTTCTCTGCCTGTGAAACCCGCTACTAAGAATGGAGCCTGGGTGGACAGAGGTGAGGCAAAAGGTCTAGCTGTGTGGATCACGGTACACGAAGCTCCCGTATCCAACAGGTAACAACCCTTTTCCCTTTCCACCTCCATTTCCACCACAGGTCTTCTCCAGGCGTCATAGCGGAGCGGACACAAGTAGACGGGCTGCGCAGGCGTCAGTCATTTAGGTGTTTCAGTTGGGGTCTCGGGAGCGATAGGGCTGTTGGCGACCGCTACCTTCCCCTGCGAGGTCATTAGAGACCGCATAGTCTCCAAGATTGACTCAATCGTAGCGGGATCCACAACCGCACCACCTCCTGTTGTTGGGGCAGGGGCTACGGTTGGGTTCTGGGCTGGTGCTGGGGCAACGGTCTGGGCTTGGGCTTGGACTGGTGCTGGGGCGAATATTCTCTCTCTATTATCCTTCCATGGATTTCTACAGTCCTTGCGCCAATGACCCTCCTTCCCACACCCGTAACAACTGCTGTTGGCTTGGGGAGGGCGATTCCCCTCCTGATGCCATTCCTTTTTAGCAGTAGCTGCGGGCCTTGCCTCATGTACCTTTCCTTTTAAAACAGGCGTTTTCCTACCCTTGTTGTTCCTGTAATTGATCGTGAGCTGATCAAGTACTAGTTCCTCCGTGGAGCGGGCGTTAGTGGGGTCAAACCATGCTTTGGCTTGCTCCCTCACTATTGGCAAGCAACCTGCTACCAGGCACTGAAGCCAATGAGCCCTTTGTTCATCATTTAGCGCGTTCCGTTCCGGTCCTCCCGGGCAGCTGCGCCGATACACGGGCCACAACCTTCATGCGAAAACCCGTGGGGGTTCTCCCTCTAGCTGCACTGTCTTTTCTAAACGGAGGAACGGAGTTCCGTCACCCTCTCCTATAATCTCCAGGATCTCGTCCCGTAACAACCCATATTCCCTGTGCCCTCTCTTGCTCTCGTCAGGGAGACACTGGAGGAGCGAGCTGTCCAGGGAGAACAGCAGCATCTTAGACTGTTCAACTCCGTCGCAGTCATTAACTGCTGCGGTCTGCTCCACGTCCCTGAAATGGGCGGAGGGATCTCCTGACTCGGAGAGTTTTGGGATGTGACTTATCATTGCCCTCAGCTGTTGTGCGCTGTGGGGCATTATGATCTGATTCACAAGGGGTCCGTCCTCGCCATTGTCTTCATTCGGACCGAGCCTCCGGTGTTGAGTTGGACACATCGGCGCCGGCTCCGACTCTACTATCTGGTGTTGCTCTACCTCAAGAATCTCTTCATCTACCGTCTCCGTTTCCTTCCCCGGAGTCCAAGACTCATCATAAGCAGGAGGCGCAGAGGGTTCGGGTGTTGGTTCCTGAACTATCTCTTGTGGAATCGGTCTTTTGGATTCCTTGGCTAGCAATAGCTGGCTCGCTGGTGGGTTTATGAGACACACCAACCCGTTTGCCTTGGCTAGGGCCGTTCTCAGGTCCTCTTGCTCCCGGCGGCAAGTGCTGTGGTCGGTGCTCTCAGATCTATCCTCCATGGCCATCTTATATGCTGCCCTGGCTCCCAGAAGTTTTTCCTCTTGGGTCTCTATTTGCTTGGCTAGACGGAAACACCTGTCTCTCATTCTACCTTCACAGGCCTTGGCTTCAATGGCCTGACATTTTAAATACTCTACCCGGGTTTCGTGGCAGCGAGTTGTGGAGTGGCGTTCCTGATTCAGCGCGTTAAGCGATTCAATCAGTTTTTGACCTCCCGCAACCTTTTCCTCTACGTCTGTAAGCAACCCTTTGATCTGGGCTGTTTGTGCTGCAACGACTTGGTCCAAAAGCTGGACTTGCTTCTTGTAGCACATCAGCCAGACTGCCTTTTCTACAGATTTCTTATGCTCTTTACCCTCTGTCCACTTGATGGCTGCGTCTAGCGGGCGCCTATCCCTTAATAGGTCAGATATCCATTGTTTTGTGAGGTTGACTTTTCCAAAAACATAATCCGCTATTCTTTCATCCATCACATTTCGTTTATTCAGACCTTGATCTAACACACTACTTTCCTGCTGCCAAGGTCCTGCCGCGGTCGCCATTTCTGTAGGGGGTTTCTCTTGCTCGTTCTGGTCTCCTGCCAGGCTTTGTGCAATAATTACCCTTGAGTGGTTCGACCCACTCTCCCCTACGGTTCTAGACCTTGCACTTAGATGCAGAGAACTGTCGTGCAGAGAAAAGGACTCAATAGACCAGGTTGAATAGCACGAAATGGATGCTTTTATTTTTAAACAGTTTGAAGCATTACAAAATACATGTCATAGGCACAGATTAAAGTAACTACAATCATGCACAAATTTATGAACTTGACTCTATGGAAATGGGGAACACACGGCACGTCGAAAAAGGGGGAACACATTACGATTTAACCTTACTCCCTCCCCTAAATACCTAAACTAAGTTTCGATTTGAGGAACTCGGGATCATGCTCACCACTATCAGAATCGCAAAAAGGAGGGGTTCGCAGCCTTTCTGGCACAGCTTTCCGTCGTCACGTGGATTTGGAAACTTCTGGCGCAGCTTGTTTTTTCTCTCTCTCTCAGGCGATGAGGCAGTGGACACAGCCTCGGTGAGCGCTCGTCATGGCTGAAATCCACTAAGTCTGTTGTGGATTTGGGTTCATGGAACAGAACAACACCTCGATGGGATGTTGAGGCACGGAAGTGCTAGGCCCGGAATGTCCTTTCTCTCCGGCCTGGATCGTCGGTTTTCCTGAGGGTGTCTTCTTCTTCGGCCTGGGTCGTCGATGATCTCCCGACAACAGTACCCGGGCCACCCTCGTCGTCTTCTCGTTGCGGCCGAGCCTTGTCTGGCTGAACACCGACCACGTTGTCCTTTCCGAAATGTCCGTCCGAGACTTCCTGATCGAATTCCGAAGCTACCGAGGTAGAAGAGGCGCTGATGGACTTTTCAAAATCCATAGTTATACCCTTTTGGGACAGTCTTATCTCCCGCCAAATCATAGTCCTGTCTTTGTATTAATTTTGGCGGGCAGAAATCTCTGCAGGGGCGCTTTGTCTTGTAACGGGAGCCGGTGATAGCTTAAACTGGCCTTCCTGGCCGATAATGTCTTTTAATGTCTTTTACATTGTCACCGTAACTCGGTTCGCATATTGATCGGTCTGGAGATTTCCCTTGAGGGCTGTTAAACGGTTTCTCCTTTGTACATTAAGTGGGTATAAGTGTTCATGCATTGTCCGCCCATATCTTGATGGGCCCCATCCTGTTTGCCTGAAACCGTCCTGTACTTAGAATCCATTGAATATGTATGCTGTTTCCCTGAGTTTCGGTTTCCCGATAATGGCTTTCGCGGGCTTACTGTTTTCAATCCACAAGCCTGTCTGGCTTGCAGCAACAGAAATCAAATGGTCCAGCAACTGATCACGAGGCCCGGCGGCCATTTTGTATGCCCATTTATCAAAGGTTTTTCTGTGCAAGCTTACTTTGGTCAATAAACTGTCTTATTTTATCCTGTTTCCTTGCGTGATTATTGCTGAAAATTTTGAATCTTACAAAGGGAACGATTCACTCCCGTCTGGTACTGTACGGTCTGTGTGTGTCTCAGTATCAGCTCCTGTACATGTACAGTACACAGCGGGTAAAAGGGAACGATTCACTCCCGTCTGGTACTGTACGGCCCGTGTGTGTCTCAGTGCCAGCTCCTGTACATGTAGAGTACACAGCGCGTAAAAGGGAACGATTCACTCCCGTCTGGTACTGTACAGCCCGTGTGTGCCTCAGTGTCAGCTCCTGTACATGTACAGTACACAGCTGGTAACAGGGAATGATTCACTCCCGTCTGGTACTGTACGGCCCTTGTGTGTCTCAGTGTCAGCTCCTGTACATGTACAGTACACAGCAGGTAAAAGGGAACGATTCACTCCCGTCTGGTACTGTACGGGCCGTGTGTGTCTCAGTGTCAGCTCCTGTACATGTACAGTACACAGCGGGTAAAAGGGAACGATTCACTCCCGTCTGGTATTGTACGGCCCGTGTGTGTCTCAGTGTCAGCTCCTGTACATGTACAGCACCCTGCAGGTAAAAGGGAACGATTCACTCCCGTCTGGTACTGTACGGCCCGTGTGTGTCTCAGTGTCAGCTCCTGTACATGTACAGTACACAGCGGGTAAAAGGGAACGATTCACTCCCGTCTGGTACTGTACGGCCCGTGTGTGTCTCAGTGTCAGCTCCTGTACATGTACATTACACAGCGGGTAAAAGGGAACGATTCACTCCTGTCTGGTACTGTACGGCCCGTGTGTGTCTCAGTGTCAGCTCCAGTACATGTACAGTACACAGCGGGTAAAAGGGAACGATTCACTGCCGTCTGGTACTGTACAGCCCGTGTGTGTCTCAGTGTCAGCTCCTGTACATGTACAGCACACAGTGGGTAAAAGGGAATGAATCACTCCCGTCTGGTACTGTACGGCCCGTGTGTGTCTTAGTGTCAGCTCCTGTACATGTACAGCACACAGCGGGTAAAAGGGAATGAATCACTCCCGTCTGGTACTGTACGGCCCGTGTGTGTCTCAGTGTCAGCTCCTGTATGTTTACAGTACACAGCGGGTAAAAGGAAACGATTCACTCCTGTCTGGTACTGTACGGCCCGTGTGTGTCTCAGTGTCAGCTCCTGTACATGTACAGTAAGCAGTGGGTAAAAAGGAACGATTCACTCCCGTCTGGTACTGTACGGCCCGTGTGTGTCTCAGTGTCAGCTGCAGTACATGTACAGTACACAGCGGGTAAAAGGGAACGATTCACTCCCGTCTGGTACTGTACGGGCCGTGTGTGTCTCAGTGTCAGCTCCTGTACATGTACGGTACACAGCGGGTAAAAGGGAACGATTCACTCCCATCTGGTACTGTACGGGCCGTGTGTGTCTCAGTGTCAGCTCCTGTACAGGTACAGCACACTGTGGGTAAAAGGGAACAATTCACTCCAGTCTGGTGCTGTACGGCCCGTGTGTTTCTCAGTGTCAGCTCCTGTACATGTACAGTACACAGTGGGTAAAAGGGAACGATTCACTCCCGTCTGGTACAGTACGGTCCGTGTGTGTCTCAGTGTCAGCTCCTGTACATGTACAGTACACAGCGGGTAAAAGGGAACGATTCACTCCCATCTGGTACTGTACGGTCCGTGTGTGTCTCAGTGTCAGCGCCTGTACATGTACAGTACACAGCGGGTAAAAGGGAATGATTCACTCCCGTCTGGTACTGTACGGCCCGTATGTGTCTCAGTGTCAGCTCCTGTACATGTACAGCACACAGCGGGTAAAAGGGAACGATTCACTCCCGTCTGGTACTGTACGGCCCGTGTGTGTCTCAGTGTCAGCTCCTGTACATGTACAGCACACAGTGGGTAAAAGGGAATGAATCACTCCCGTCTGGTACTGTACGGCCCGTGTGTGTCTTAGTGTCAGCTCCTGTACATGTACAGCACACAGCGGGTAAAAGGGAATGAATCACTCCCGTCTGGTACTGTACGGCCCGTGTGTGTCTCAGTGTCAGCTCCTGTATGTTTACAGTACACAGCGGGTAAAAGGAAACGATTCACTCCCGTCTGGTGCTGTACGGCCCGTGTGTGTCTCAGTGTCAGCTCCTGTACATGTACATTACACAGCGGGTAAAAGGGAACGATTCACTCCTGTCTGGTACTGTACGGCCCGTGTGTGTCTCAGTGTCAGCTCCTGTACATGTACAGTAAGCAGTGGGTAAAAAGGAACGATTCACTCCCGTCTGGTACTGTACGGCCCGTGTGTGTCTCAGTGTCAGCTGCAGTACATGTACAGTACACAGCGGGTAAAAGGGAACGATTCACTCCCGTCTGGTACTGTACGGGCCGTGTGTGTCTCAGTGTCAGCTCCTGTACATGTACGGTACACAGCGGGTAAAAGGGAACGATTCACTCCCATCTGGTACTGTACGGGCCGTGTGTGTCTCAGTGTCAGCTCCTGTACAGGTACAGCACACTGTGGGTAAAAGGGAACGATTCACTCCAGTCTGGTGCTGTACGGCCCGTGTGTTTCTCAGTGTCAGCTCCTGTACATGTACAGTACACAGTGGGTAAAAGGGAACGATTCACTCCCGTCTGGTACAGTACGGTCCGTGTGTGTCTCAGTGTCAGCTCCTGTACATGTACAGTACACAGCGGGTAAAAGGGAACGATTCACTCCCATCTGGTACTGTACGGTCCGTGTGTGTCTCAGTGTCAGCGCCTGTACATGTACAGTACACAGCGGGTAAAAGGGAATGATTCACTCCCGTCTGGTACTGTACGGCCCGTATGTGTCTCAGTGTCAGCTCCTGTACATGTACAGCACACAGCGGGTAAAAGGGAACGATTCACTCCCGTCTGGTACTGTACGGCCCGTCTGTGTCTCAGTGACAGCTCCTGTACATGTACAGTACACAGCGGGTAAAAGGAAATGATTCACTCCCGTCTGGTACTGTACGGCCCGTGTGTGTCTCAGTGTCAGCTCCTGTACATGTACAGCACCCTGCAGGTAAAAGGGAACGATTCACTCCCATCTGGTACTGTACGGCCCGTGTGTGTCTCAGTGTCAGCTCCTGTACATGTACAGTACACAGCAGGTAAAAGGGAATGATTCACTCCCGTCTGGTACTGTACGGCCTGTGTGTGTCTCAGTGTCAACTCCTGTACATGTACAGCACACAGCGGGTAAAAGGGAACGAATCACTCCCGTCTGGTACTGTACGGCCCGTGTGTGTCTCAGTGTCAGCTCCTGTACATGTACATTACACAGCGGGTAAAAGGGAACGATTCACTCCTGTCTGGTACTGTACGGCCCGTGTGTGTCTCAGTGTCAGCTCCAGTACATGTACAGTACACAGCGGGTAAAAGGGAACGATTCACTGCCGTCTGGTACTGTACAGCCCGTGTGTGTCTCAGTGTCAGCTCCTGTACATGTACAGCACACAGTGGGTAAAAGGGAATGAATCACTCCCGTCTGGTACTGTACGGCCCGTGTGTGTCTTAGTGTCAGCTCCTGTACATGTACAGCACACAGCGGGTAAAAGGGAATGAATCACTCCCGTCTGGTACTGTACGGCCCGTGTGTGTCTCAGTGTCAGCTCCTGTATGTTTACAGTACACAGCGGGTAAAAGGAAACGATTCACTCCCGTCTGGTGCTGTACGGCCCGTGTGTGTCTCAGTGTCAGCTCCTGTACATGTACATTACACAGCGGGTAAAAGGGAACGATTCACTCCTGTCTGGTACTGTACGGCCCGTGTGTGTCTCAGTGTCAGCTCCTGTACATGTACAGTAAGCAGTGGGTAAAAAGGAACGATTCACTCCCGTCTGGTACTGTACGGCCCGTGTGTGTCTCAGTGTCAGCTGCAGTACATGTACAGTACACAGCGGGTAAAAGGGAACGATTCACTCCCGTCTGGTACTGTACGGGCCGTGTGTGTCTCAGTGTCAGCTCCTGTACATGTACGGTACACAGCGGGTAAAAGGGAACGATTCACTCCCATCTGGTACTGTACGGGCCGTGTGTGTCTCAGTGTCAGCTCCTGTACAGGTACAGCACACTGTGGGTAAAAGGGAACGATTCACTCCAGTCTGGTGCTGTACGGCCCGTGTGTTTCTCAGTGTCAGCTCCTGTACATGTACAGTACACAGTGGGTAAAAGGGAACGATTCACTCCCGTCTGGTACAGTACGGTCCGTGTGTGTCTCAGTGTCAGCTCCTGTACATGTACAGTACACAGCGGGTAAAAGGGAACGATTCACTCCCGTCTGGTACTGTACGGCCCGTATGTGTCTCAGTGTCAGCTCCTGTACATGTACAGCACACAGCGGGTAAAAGGGAACGATTCACTCCCGTCTGGTACTGTACGGCCCGTGTGTGTCTCAGTGACAGCTCCTGTACATGTACAGTACACAGCGGGTAAAAGGAAATGATTCACTCCCGTCTGGTACTGTACGGCCCGTGTGTGTCTCAGTGTCAGCTCCTGTACATGTACAGCACCCTGCAGGTAAAAGGGAACGATTCACTCCCATCTGGTACTGTACGGCCCGTGTGTGTCTCAGTGTCAGCTCCTGTACATGTACAGTACACAGCAGGTAAAAGGGAATGATTCACTCCCGTCTGGTACTGTACGGCCTGTGTGTGTCTCAGTGTCAACTCCTGTACATGTACAGCACACAGCGGGTAAAAGGGAACGATTCACTCCCGTCTGGTACTGTACGGTCCGTGTGTGTCTCAGTGTCAGCTCCTGTACATGTACATTACACAGCGGGTAAAAGGGAACGATTCACTCCCGTCTGGTGCTGTACGGCCCGTGTGTGTCTCAGTGTCAGCTCCAGTACATGTACAGTACAGAGCGGGTAAAAGGGAACGATTCACTCCTGTCTGGTACTGTACGGCCCGTGTGTGTCTCAGTGTCAGCTCCTGTACATGTACAGTAAACAGCGGGTAAAAAGGAACGATTCACTCCCGTCTGGTACTGTACGGCCCGTGTGTGTCTCTGTGTCAGTTCCAGTACATATACAGTACACAGCGGGTAAAAGGGTACGATTCACTCCTGTCTGGTACTGTACGGGCCGTGTGTGTCTCAGTGTCAGCTCCTGTACATGTACAGTACACAGCGGGTAAAAGGGAACGATTCACTCCCATCTGGTACTGTACGGGCCGTGTGTGTCTCAATGTCAGCTCCTGTACAGGTACAGCACACTGTGGGTAAAAGGGAACGATTCACTCCAGTCTGGTGCTGTACGGCCCGTGTGTTTCTCAGTGTCAGCTCCTGTACATGTACAGTACACAGTGGGTAAAAGGGAACGATTCACTCCCGTCTGGTACAGTACGGTCCGTGTGTGTCTCAGTGTCAGCTCCTGTACATGTACAGTACACAGCGGGTAAAAGGGAACGATTCACTCCCATCTGGTACTGTACGGTCCGTGTGTGTCTCAGTGTCAGCGCCTGTACATGTACAGTACACAGCGGGTAAAAGGGAATGATTCACTCCCGTCTGGTACTGTACGGCCCGTATGTGTCTCAGTGTCAGCTCCTGTACATGTACAGCACACAGCGGGTAAAAGGGAACGATTCACTCCCGTCTGGTACTGTACGGCCCGTCTGTGTCTCAGTGACAGCTCCTGTACATGTACAGTACACAGCGGGTAAAAGGAAATGATTCACTCCCGTCTGGTACTGTACGGCCCGTGTGTGTCTCAGTGTCAGCTCCTGTACATGTACAGCACCCTGCAGGTAAAAGGGAACGATTCACTCCCATCTGGTACTGTACGGCCCGTGTGTGTCTCAGTGTCAGCTCCTGTACATGTACAGTACACAGCAGGTAAAAGGGAATGATTCACTCCCGTCTGGTACTGTACGGCCTGTGTGTGTCTCAGTGTCAACTCCTGTACATGTACAGCACACAGCGGGTAAAAGGGAACGAATCACTCCCGTCTGGTACTGTACGGCCCGTGTGTGTCTCAGTGTCAGCTCCTGTACATGTACATTACACAGCGGGTAAAAGGGAACGATTCACTCCTGTCTGGTACTGTACGGCCCGTGTGTGTCTCAGTGTCAGCTCCAGTACATGTACAGTACACAGCGGGTAAAAGGGAACGATTCACTGCCGTCTGGTACTGTACAGCCCGTGTGTGTCTCAGTGTCAGCTCCTGTACATGTACAGCACACAGTGGGTAAAAGGGAATGAATCACTCCCGTCTGGTACTGTACGGCCCGTGTGTGTCTTAGTGTCAGCTCCTGTACATGTACAGCACACAGCGGGTAAAAGGGAATGAATCACTCCCGTCTGGTACTGTACGGCCCGTGTGTGTCTCAGTGTCAGCTCCTGTATGTTTACAGTACACAGCGGGTAAAAGGAAACGATTCACTCCCGTCTGGTGCTGTACGGCCCGTGTGTGTCTCAGTGTCAGCTCCTGTACATGTACATTACACAGCGGGTAAAAGGGAACGATTCACTCCTGTCTGGTACTGTACGGCCCGTGTGTGTCTCAGTGTCAGCTCCTGTACATGTACAGTAAGCAGTGGGTAAAAAGGAACGATTCACTCCCGTCTGGTACTGTACGGCCCGTGTGTGTCTCAGTGTCAGCTGCAGTACATGTACAGTACACAGCGGGTAAAAGGGAACGATTCACTCCCGTCTGGTACTGTACGGGCCGTGTGTGTCTCAGTGTCAGCTCCTGTACATGTACGGTACACAGCGGGTAAAAGGGAACGATTCACTCCCATCTGGTACTGTACGGGCCGTGTGTGTCTCAGTGTCAGCTCCTGTACAGGTACAGCACACTGTGGGTAAAAGGGAACGATTCACTCCAGTCTGGTGCTGTACGGCCCGTGTGTTTCTCAGTGTCAGCTCCTGTACATGTACAGTACACAGTGGGTAAAAGGGAACGATTCACTCCCGTCTGGTACAGTACGGTCCGTGTGTGTCTCAGTGTCAGCTCCTGTACATGTACAGTACACAGCGGGTAAAAGGGAACGATTCACTCCCGTCTGGTACTGTACGGCCCGTATGTGTCTCAGTGTCAGCTCCTGTACATGTACAGCACACAGCGGGTAAAAGGGAACGATTCACTCCCGTCTGGTACTGTACGGCCCGTGTGTGTCTCAGTGACAGCTCCTGTACATGTACAGTACACAGCGGGTAAAAGGAAATGATTCACTCCCGTCTGGTACTGTACGGCCCGTGTGTGTCTCAGTGTCAGCTCCTGTACATGTACAGCACCCTGCAGGTAAAAGGGAACGATTCACTCCCATCTGGTACTGTACGGCCCGTGTGTGTCTCAGTGTCAGCTCCTGTACATGTACAGTACACAGCAGGTAAAAGGGAATGATTCACTCCCGTCTGGTACTGTACGGCCTGTGTGTGTCTCAGTGTCAACTCCTGTACATGTACAGCACACAGCGGGTAAAAGGGAACGATTCACTCCCGTCTGGTACTGTACGGTCCGTGTGTGTCTCAGTGTCAGCTCCTGTACATGTACATTACACAGCGGGTAAAAGGGAACGATTCACTCCCGTCTGGTGCTGTACGGCCCGTGTGTGTCTCAGTGTCAGCTCCAGTACATGTACAGTACAGAGCGGGTAAAAGGGAACGATTCACTCCTGTCTGGTACTGTACGGCCCGTGTGTGTCTCAGTGTCAGCTCCTGTACATGTACAGTAAACAGCGGGTAAAAAGGAACGATTCACTCCCGTCTGGTACTGTACGGCCCGTGTGTGTCTCTGTGTCAGTTCCAGTACATATACAGTACACAGCGGGTAAAAGGGTACGATTCACTCCTGTCTGGTACTGTACGGGCCGTGTGTGTCTCAGTGTCAGCTCCTGTACATGTACAGTACACAGCGGGTAAAAGGGAACGATTCACTCCCATCTGGTACTGTACGGGCCGTGTGTGTCTCAATGTCAGCTCCTGTACAGGTACAGCACACTGTGGGTAAAAGGGAACGATTCACTCCAGTCGGGTGCTGTACGGCCCGTGTGTTTCTCAGTGTCAGCTCCTGTACATGTACAGTACACAGTGGGTAAAAGGGAATGATTCACTCCCGTCTGGTGCTGTACAGTCCGTGTGTGTCTCAGTGTCAGCTCCTGTACATGTACAGTACACAGCGGGTAAAAGGGAACGATTCACTCCCATCTGGTACTGTACGGTCCGTGTGTGTGTAAGATTCGCAATTTTCAGCAAAAATCACGCAAGAAAACTGGATAAAATAAGACTGTTTATTGACCAAAGTAAGCTTGCACAGAAAAACCTTTGATAAAAGGGCATACAAAATGGCCGCCAGGCCCCGTGATCAGTTTATGAACCATTTTATTTCTGTTACTGCAAGCCAGACAGGCTTGTGGATTGAAGACAGTGAGCCCACGAAAGCCAGTCTCTGGGAACCGAAACTCAGAGCAACAGCATACATATTCAATGGATTATAAGTACAGGATGGGGCCCATCAAGATATGGGCGGACAATGTAAAAACACTTATACCCATTTATTGTACAAAGGAAAAACCGTTTAGCAGCCATCAAGAAAAATGTCCGGACCGATCAATATGCGAACCGAGCCACGGTGACAATGCAAAAGACATTGAAAGACATTATCGGCCAGGAAGGCCAGTTTAAGTTATCACCGGCTCCGTTACAAGACAAAGCGCCCCTGCAGAGATTTCTGCCCGCCAAAATTAATACAAAGACAGGACTATGATTTGGCGGGAGATAAGACTGTCCCAAAAGAGTATAACTATGGATTGAAAGTCCATCTAAGGGACTTCGGACTCCAGGTTACTTGAACAACTTCTTCTTCACTGCCACGGCTTCTTGTTGGGCGACTTCAGGCTTCCATTTCTTCAAGAACTTTCTTCTACGAGGAACGAACGAAGGGCGGACGGTGCCCGGATCGGCGCCTCTTCCACTTCGGCAGATCGATGAAAACGTTTTCGTCTTTTTAAAGACGGACGGTTTCGGTAAAAGGACAACGTGGTCGGTGTTCAGCCAAACAAGGCTCGGCCACGACGAGAAGACGACGAGGGTGGCCCGGGTACTGGGGTCGGGAGATCATCGACGACCCAGGCCGACGGAGAAGAAACCCTCTGGAGGACTGGCGATCTAGGCCACAAGATTCTCCCAAGTGCATAGCCTGCATCTGGGTCTGCTCCATGAACCCAAATCGACCTAGTGCATCTCAACCCTAACGAGCGCTCATCGAGGCTGGGTCTACCCCACCGCCTCGAGGGAGGAGAGAATATCGACTGCGCCAGAAGTTTCCAAATCCACGTGACGACGGAAAGCGGTGCCAAAAAGGCTGCGAACCCCCCCTTTCTCGCGATTTCGAGAGTGGTGAGCATGATCCCAAGTTCCCCAGGTCGAAACTTAGTTTAGGTATAGGGGAGGGAGTTAAGGGAAATCGTAATGTGTTTCCCCTTTTACGATGTGCCGTGTGTTCCCCATTTCCATAGAGTCAAGTTCATAAATTTGTGCATGATTGTAGTAACTTTAATCTGTGCCTATGACATGTATTTTGTAATGCTTCAAACTGTTTAAAATAAAAGCATCCATTTCGTGCTATTCAACCTGGTCTATTGAGTTCTTTCTCTGCACTATTGTTCTCTGCACCTAAGTCCAACGTCTAGAACCGTAGGGGGAGTGGGTCGAACCACTCAAGGGTAATTATTGGACGAAGCCTGGCAGGAGACCAGAAAGAGCAAGAGAAACCCCCTACATGTGTCTCAGTGTCAGCTCCTGTATATGTACAGTACACAGCGGGTTAAAGGGAATGATTCACTCCCTTCTGGTATTGTACGGTCCGTGTGCGTCTCAGTGTCAGCGCCTGTACATGTACAGTACACAGCGGGTAAAAGGGAACAATTCACTCCCGTCTGGTACTGTACGGCCCGTGTGTGTCTCAGTTTCAACTCCTGTACATGTTTAGTACACAGCGGGTAAAAGGGAACGATTCACTCCCGTCTGGTACTGTGCGGCCCGTGTGTGTCTCAGTGTCAGCTCCTGTACATGTACAGCACACAGCGGGTAAAAGGGAATGAATCACTCCCGTCTGGTACTGTACGGCCCGTGTGTGTCTCAGTGACAGCTCCTGTACATGTACAGTACACAGCGGGTAAAAGGAAACGATTCACTCCCGTCTGGTGCTGTACAGCCCGTGTGTGTCTCAGTGTCAGCTCCTGTACATGTACATCACACAGCGGGTAAAAGGGAACGATTCATTCCTGTCTGGTACTGTACGGCCCGTGCGTGTCTCAGTGTCAGCTCCTGTACATGTACAGTACACAGGAGGTAAAAAGGAACGATTCACTCCCGTCTGGTACTGTACGGCCCGTGTGTGTCTCAGTGTCAGCTCCAGTACATGTACAGTACACAGCGGGTAAAAGGGAAAGATTCACTCCCGTCTGGTACTGTACGGCCCGTGTGTGTCTCAGTGTCAGCTCCTGT
The DNA here is from genome assembly GCF_052327205.1 of Somniosus microcephalus. Classification (NCBI taxonomy): domain Eukaryota; kingdom Metazoa; phylum Chordata; class Chondrichthyes; order Squaliformes; family Somniosidae; genus Somniosus; species Somniosus microcephalus. Next base: position 46,751,713 of record NW_028225179.1, read on the forward strand.
ACATGTACAGTACACAGCGGGTAAAAGGGAACGATTCACTCCCGTCTGGTACTGTACGGCCCGTGTGTGTCTCAGTGTCAACTCCTGTACATGTTTAGTACACAGCGGGTAAAAGGGAACGATTCACTCCCGTCTGATACTGTACGGCCCGTGTGTGTCTCAGTGTCAGCTCCTGTACATGTACAGCACCCAGCGGGTAAAAGGGAATGAATCATTCCTGTCTGGTACTGTACGGCCCGTGTGTGTCTCAGTGACAGCTCCTGTACATGTACAGTACACAGCGGGTCAAAGGAAACTATTCACTCCCGTCTGGTGCTGTATGGCCCGTGTGTGTCTCAGTGTCAGCTCCTGTACATGTACAGTACACAGCGGGTAAAAAGGAACGATTCACTCCCGTCTGGTACTGTACGGCCCGTGTGTGTCTCAGTGTCAGCTCCAGTACATGTACAGTACACAGCGGGTAAAAGGGAACGATTCACTCCCGTCTGGTACTGTACGGTCCGTGTGTGTCTCAGTGTCGGCTCCTGTACATGTACAGCACACAGTGTGTAAAAGGGAACGATTCACTCCCGTCTGGTACTGTACGGTCCGTGTGTGTCTCAGTGTCATCTCCTGTACATGTACAGTACACAGCGGGTAAAAGGGAACGATTCACTCCCATCTGGTACTGTACGGTCCGTGTGTGTCTCAGCGTCAGCTCCTGTATATGTACAGTACACAGCGGGTTAAAGGGAACGATTCACTCCCGTCTGGTACTGTACGGCCCGTGTGTGTCTCAGTGTCAGCTCCTGTATGTTTACAGTACACAGCGGGTAAAATGGAATGATTCACTCCTGTCTGGTACTGTACGGCCCGTGTGTGTCTCAGTGTCAGCTCCTGTACATGTACAGTACACAGCGGGTAAAAAGGAACGATTCACTCCCGTCTGGTACAGTACGGCCCGTGTGTGTCTCAGTGTCAGCTCCAGTACATGTACAGTACACAGCGGGTAAAAGGGAAAGATTCACTCCCGTCTGGTACTGTACGGCCCGTGTGTGTCTCAGTGTCAGCTCCTGTACATGTACAGTACACAGCGGGTAAAAGGGAACGATTCACTCCCGTCTGGTACTGTACGGTCCGTGTATGTCTCAGTGTCAGCGCCTGTACATGTACAGTACACAGCGGGTAAAAGGGAACGATTCACTCCCGTCTGGTACTATACGGCACGTGTGTGTCTCAGTGTCAGCTCCTGTACATGTACAGTACACAGCGGGTAAAAGGGAACGATTCACTCCCGTCTGGTACTGTACGGCCCGTGTGTGTCTCAGTGTCAACTCCTGTACATGGACAGCACCCAGCGGGTAAAAGGGATGAATCATTCCTGTCTGGTACTGTACGGCCCGTGTGTGTCTCAGTGACAGCTCCTGTACATGTACAGTACACAGCGGGTAAAAGGAAACGATTCACTCCCGTCTGGTGCTGTACGGCCCGTGTGTGTCTCAGTGTCAGCTCCTGTACATGTACAGTACACAGCGGGTAAAAAGGAACGATTCACTCCCGTCTGGTACTGTACGGCCCGTGTGTGTCTCAGTGTCAGCTCCAGTACATGTACAGTACACAGCGGGTAAAAGGGAACGATTCACTCCCGTCTGGTACTGTACGGTCTGTGTGTGTCTCAGTGTCGGCTCCTGTACATGTACAGCACACAGTGTGTAAAAGGGAACGATTCACTCCCGTCTGGTGCTGTACGGTCCGTGTGTGTCTCAGTGTCATCTCCTGTACATGTACAGTACACAGCGGGTAAAAGGGAACGATTCACTCCCATCTGGTACTGTACGGTCCGTGTGTGTCTCAGTGTCAGCTCCTGTATATGTACAGTACACAGCGGGTTAAAGGGAATGATTCACTCCCGTCTGGTACTGTACGGTCCGTGTGTGTCTCAGTGTCAGCGCCTGTACATGTACAGTACACAGCGGGTAAAAGGGAACAATTCACTCCTGTCTGGTACTGTACGGCCCGTGTGTGTCTCAGTGTCAGCTCCTGTACATGTACAGCACACAGTAGGTAAAAGGGAACGATTCACTCCCGTCTGGTACTGTACGGCCCGTGTCTGTCTCAGTGTCAGCTCCTGTACATGTACAGTACACAGCGGGTAAAAGGGAATGATTCACTCCCGTCTGGTACTGTACGGCCCGTGTGTGTCTCAGTGTCAGCTCCTGTACATGTACAGTACACAGCGGGTAAAAGGGAACGATTCACTCCCGTCTGGTACTGTATGGCCCGTGTGTGTCTCAGTGTCAGCTCCTGTACATGTGCTGTACACAGTGGGTAAAAGGGAATGATTCACACCCGTCTGGTACTGCACGGCCCGTGTGTGTCACAGTGTCAGCTTCTGTACATGTACAGCACACAGCGGGTGCAAGGGAACGATTCACTCCCGTCTGGTACTGTGCGGCCCGTGTGTGTCTCAGTGTCAGCTCCAGTACATGTACAGTGCACAGCGGGTACAAGGGAACGATTCACTCCCGTCTGGTACTGTACGGCCCGTGTGTGTCTCAGTGTCAGCTCCTGTACATGTACATTACACAGCGGGTAAAAGGGAACGATTCACTCCCGTCTGGTACTGTACGGCCCGTGTGTGTCTCAGTGTCAGCTCCAGTACATGCACAGTGCACAGCGGGTAAAAGGGAACGATTCACTCCCGTCTGGTACTGTACGGTCCGTGTGTGTCTCAGTGTCAGCTCCTGTATATGTACAGTACACAGCGGGTAAAAGGGAACAATTCACTCCTGTCTGGTACTGTATGGCCCGTGTGTGTCTCAGTGTCAGCTCCTCTACATGTACAGTACACAGCGGGTAAAGAGGAACGATTCACTCCCGTCTGGTACTGTACGGCCCGTGTGTGTCTCAGTGTCAGCTCCTGTACGTGTACAGTACACAGCGGGTAAAAGGGAATGATTCACTCCCGTCTGGTACTGTACGGTTCATGTGTGTCTCAGTGTCAGCTCCTGTATATGTACAGTACACAGCGGGTAAAAGGGAACGATTCACTCCCGTCTGGTGCTGTACAGTCCGTGTGTGTCTCAGTGTCAGCGCCTGTACATGTACAGCACACAGCGGGTAAAAGGGAACGATTCACTCCCGTCTGGTACTGTACGGCCCGTGTGTGTCTCAGTGTCAGCTCCTGTACATGTACAGCACACAGCGGGTAAAAGGGAATGAATCACTCCCGTCTGGTACTGTACGGCCCGTGTGTGTCTCAGTGACAGCTCCTGTACATGTACAGTACACAGCGGGTAAAAGGAAACGATTCACTCCCGTCTGGTGCTGTACGGCCCGTGTGTGTCTCAGTGTCAGCTCCAGTACATGTACAGTACAGAGCGGGTAAAAGGGAACGATTCACTCCCTTCTGGTACTGTACGGCCCGTGTGTGTCTCAGTGTCAGCTCCTGTACATGTACAGTACACAGCGGGTAAAAGGAAACGACTCACTCCCGTCTGGTGCTGTACAGCCCGTGTGTGTCTCAGTGTCAGCTCCTGTACATGTACATCACACAGCGGGTAAAAAGGAACGATTCACTCCCGTCTGGTACTGTACGGCCCGTGTGTGTCTCAGTGTCAGCTCCTGTACATGTACAGTACACAGCGGGTAAAAAGGAACGATTCACTCCCGTCTGGTACTGTACGGCCCGTGTGTGTCTCAGTGTCAGCTCCTGTACATGTACAGTACACAGCGGGTAAAAGGGAACGATTCACTCCCGTCTGGTACTGTACGGTCCGTGTATGTCTCAGTGTCAGCGCCTGTACATGTACAGTACACAGCGGGTAAAAGTGAACGATTCACTCCCGTCTGGTACTATACGGCCCGTGTGTGCCTCAGTGTCAGCTCCTGTACATGTACAGTACACAGCGGGTAAAAGGGAACGATTCACTCCCGTCTGGTACTGTACGGCCCGTGTGTGTCTCAGTGTCAACTCCTGTACATGTTTAGTACACAGCGGGTAAAAGGGAACGGTTCACTCCCATCTGATACTGTACGGCCCGTGTGTGTCTCAGTGTCAGCTCCTGTACATGTACAGCACCCAGCGGGTAAAAGGGAATGAATCATTCCTGTCTGGTACTGTACGGCCCGTGTGTGTCTCAGTGACAGCTCCTGTACATGTACAGTACACAGCGGGTAAAAGGAAACGATTCACTCCCGTCTGGTGCTGTACGGCCCGTGTGTGTCTCAGTGTCAGCTCCTGTACATGTACAGTACACAGCGGGTAAAAAGGAACGATTCACTCCCGTCTGGTACTGTACGGCCCGTGTGTGTCTCAGTGTCAGCTCCAGTACATGTACAGTACACAGCGGGTAAAAGGGAATGATTCACTCCCGTCTGGTACTGTACGGTCCCTGTGTGTCTCAGTGTTGGCTCCTGTACATGTACAGCACACAGTGTGTAAAAGGGAACGATTCACTCCCGTCTGGTACTGTACGGGCCGTGTGTGTCTCAGTGTCAGCGCCTGTACAAGTACAGCACACAGCGGGTAAAAGGGAACGATTCACTCCCGTCTGGTACTGTACGGCCCGTGTGTGTCTCAGTGTCAACTCCTGTACATGTTTAGTACACAGCGGGTAAAAGGGAACGATTCACTCCCGTCTGGTACTGTACGGCTTTTGTGTGTCTCAGTGTCAGCTCCTGTACATGTACAGCACACAGCGGGTAAAAGGGAATGAATCACTCCCGTCTGGTACTGTACGGCCCGTGTGTGTCTCAGTGACAGCTCCTGTACATGTACAGTACACAGCGGGTAAAAGGAAACGATTCACTCCCGTCTGGTGCTGTACGGCCCGTGTGTGTCTCAGTGTCAGCTCCTGTACATGTACATTACACAGCGGGTAAAAGGGAACGATTCACTCCTGTCTGGTACTGTATGGCCCGTGTGTGTCTCAGTGTCAGCTCCTGTACATGTACAGTACACAGCGGGTAAAAAGGAACGATTCAATCCCGTCTGGTACTCTACGGCCCGTGTGTGTCTCAGTGTCAGCTCCAGTACATGTACAGTACAGAGCGGGTAAAAGGGAACGATTCACTCCCTTCTGGTACTGTACGGCCCGTGTGTGTCTCAGTGTCAGCTCCTGTACATGTACAGTACACAGCGGGTAAAAGGGAACGATTCACTCCCGTCTGGTACTGTACGGCCCGTGTGTGTCTCAGTGTCAGCTCCTGTACATGTACAGTACTCAGCGGGTAAAAGGGAACGATTCACTCCCGTCTGGTACTGTACGGCCCGTGTGTATCTCAGTGTCAGCTCCTGTACATGTACAGTACACAGTGGGTAAAAGGGAATGATTCACACCCGTCTGGTACTTTACGGCCCGTGTGTGTCTCAGTGTCAGCTCCTGTACATGTACATTACACAGCGGGCAAAATGGAATGATTCACTCCTGTCTGGTGCTGTACGGCCCGTGTGTGTCTCAGTGTCAGCTCCAGTACATGTACAGTACACAGCGGGAAAAAGGGAACGATTCACTGCCGTCTGGTACTGTGCGGCCCGTGTGTGTCTCAGTGTCAGCTCCTGTACATGTACAGCACACAGTGGGTAAAAGGGAACGATTCACTCCCGTCTGGTACTGTACGGCCCGTGTGTGTCTCAGTGTCAGCTCCTGTACATGTACAGCACACAGTGGGTAAAAGGGAACGATTCACTCCCATCTGGTACTGTACGGCCCGTGCGTGTCTCAGTGTCAGCTCCAGTATATGTACAGTACGCAGCGGGTAATAGGGAATGATTCACTCCCATCTGTCCTGTACGGTCCGTGTGTGTCTCAGTGTCAGCTCCTGTACATGTACAGTACAAAGCGGGTAAAAGGGAACGATTCACTCCCGTCTGGTACTGTACGGCCCGTGTGTGTCTCAGTGTCAACTCCTGCACATGTTTAGTACACAGCGGGTAAAAGGGAACGATTCACTCCCGTCTGGTACTGTACGGTCCGTGTGTGTCTCAGTGTCAGCGCCTGTACATGTACAGTACACAGCGGGTAAAAGGGAACAATTCACTCCTGTCTGGTACTGTACGGCCCGTGTGTGTCTCAGTGTCAGCTCCTGTACATGTACAGCACACAGTAGGTAAAAGGGAACGATTCACTCCCGTCTGGTACTGTACGGCCCGTGTCTGTCTCAGTGTCAGCTCCTGTACATGTACAGTACACAGCGGGTAAAAGGGAATGATTCACTCCCGTCTGGTACTGTACGGCCCGTGTGTGTCTCAGTGTCAGCTCCTGTACATGTACAGTACACAGCGGGTAAAAGGGAACGATTCACTCCCGTCTGGTACTGTATGGCCCGTGTGTGTCTCAGTGTCAGCTCCTGTACATGTGCTGTACACAGTGGGTAAAAGGGAATGATTCACACCCGTCTGGTACTGCACGGCCCGTGTGTGTCACAGTGTCAGCTTCTGTACATGTACAGCACACAGCGGGTGCAAGGGAACGATTCACTCCCGTCTGGTACTGTGCGGCCCGTGTGTGTCTCAGTGTCAGCTCCAGTACATGTACAGTGCACAGCGGGTACAAGGGAACGATTCACTCCCGTCTGGTACTGTACGGCCCGTGTGTGTCTCAGTGTCAGCTCCTGTACATGTACATTACACAGCGGGTAAAAGGGAACGATTCACTCCCGTCTGGTACTGTACGGCCCGTGTGTGTCTCAGTGTCAGCTCCAGTACATGCACAGTGCACAGCGGGTAAAAGGGAACGATTCACTCCCGTCTGGTACTGTACGGTCCGTGTGTGTCTCAGTGTCAGCTCCTGTATATGTACAGTACACAGCGGGTAAAAGGGAACAATTCACTCCTGTCTGGTACTGTATGGCCCGTGTGTGTCTCAGTGTCAGCTCCTCTACATGTACAGTACACAGCGGGTAAAGAGGAACGATTCACTCCCGTCTGGTACTGTACGGCCCGTGTGTGTCTCAGTGTCAGCTCCTGTACGTGTACAGTACACAGCGGGTAAAAGGGAATGATTCACTCCCGTCTGGTACGGTACGGTTCATGTGTGTCTCAGTGTCAGCTCCTGTATATGTACAGTACACAGCGGGTAAAAGGGAACGATTCACTCCCGTCTGGTGCTGTACAGTCCGTGTGTGTCTCAGTGTCAGCGCCTGTACATGTACAGCACACAGCGGGTAAAAGGGAACGATTCACTCCCGTCTGGTACTGTACGGCCCGTGTGTGTCTCAGTGTCAGCTCCTGTACATGTACAGCACACAGCGGGTAAAAGGGAATGAATCACTCCCGTCTGGTACTGTACGGCCCGTGTGTGTCTCAGTGACAGCTCCTGTACATGTACAGTACACAGCGGGTAAAAGGAAACGATTCACTCCCGTCTGGTGCTGTACGGCCCGTGTGTGTCTCAGTGTCAGCTCCAGTACATGTACAGTACAGAGCGGGTAAAAGGGAACGATTCACTCCCTTCTGGTACTGTACGGCCCGTGTGTGTCTCAGTGTCAGCTCCTGTACATGTACAGTACACAGCGGGTAAAAGGAAACGACTCACTCCCGTCTGGTGCTGTACAGCCCGTGTGTGTCTCAGTGTCAGCTCCTGTACATGTACATCACACAGCGGGTAAAAAGGAACGATTCACTCCCGTCTGGTACTGTACGGCCCGTGTGTGTCTCAGTGTCAGCTCCTGTACATGTACAGTACACAGCGGGTAAAAAGGAACGATTCACTCCCGTCTGGTACTGTACGGCCCGTGTGTGTCTCAGTGTCAGCTCCTGTACATGTACAGTACACAGCGGGTAAAAGGGAACGATTCACTCCCGTCTGGTACTGTACGGTCCGTGTATGTCTCAGTGTCAGCGCCTGTACATGTACAGTACACAGCGGGTAAAAGTGAACGATTCACTCCCGTCTGGTACTATACGGCCCGTGTGTGCCTCAGTGTCAGCTCCTGTACATGTACAGTACACAGCGGGTAAAAGGGAACGATTCACTCCCGTCTGGTACTGTACGGCCCGTGTGTGTCTCAGTGTCAACTCCTGTACATGTTTAGTACACAGCGGGTAAAAGGGAACGGTTCACTCCCATCTGATACTGTACGGCCCGTGTGTGTCTCAGTGTCAGCTCCTGTACATGTACAGCACCCAGCGGGTAAAAGGGAATGAATCATTCCTGTCTGGTACTGTACGGCCCGTGTGTGTCTCAGTGACAGCTCCTGTACATGTACAGTACACAGCGGGTAAAAGGAAACGATTCACTCCCGTCTGGTGCTGTACGGCCCGTGTGTGTCTCAGTGTCAGCTCCTGTACATGTACAGTACACAGCGGGTAAAAAGGAACGATTCACTCCCGTCTGGTACTGTACGGCCCGTGTGTGTCTCAGTGTCAGCTCCAGTACATGTACAGTACACAGCGGGTAAAAGGGAATGATTCACTCCCGTCTGGTACTGTACGGTCCCTGTGTGTCTCAGTGTTGGCTCCTGTACATGTACAGCACACAGTGTGTAAAAGGGAACGATTCACTCCCGTCTGGTACTGTACGGGCCGTGTGTGTCTCAGTGTCAGCGCCTGTACATGTACAGCACACAGCGGGTAAAAGGGAACGATTCACTCCCGTCTGGTACTGTACGGCCCGTGTGTGTCTCAGTGTCAACTCCTGTACATGTTTAGTACACAGCGGGTAAAAGGGAACGATTCACTCCCGTCTGGTACTGTACGGCTTTTGTGTGTCTCAGTGTCAGCTCCTGTACATGTACAGCACACAGCGGGTAAAAGGGAATGAATCACTCCCGTCTGGTACTGTACGGCCCGTGTGTGTCTCAGTGACAGCTCCTGTACATGTACAGTACACAGCGGGTAAAAGGAAACGATTCACTCCCGTCTGGTGCTGTACGGCCCGTGTGTGTCTCAGTGTCAGCTCCTGTACATGTACATTACACAGCGGGTAAAAGGGAACGATTCACTCCTGTCTGGTACTGTATGGCCCGTGTGTGTCTCAGTGTCAGCTCCTGTACATGTACAGTACACAGCGGGTAAAAAGGAACGATTCAATCCCGTCTGGTACTCTACGGCCCGTGTGTGTCTCAGTGTCAGCTCCAGTACATGTACAGTACAGAGCGGGTAAAAGGGAACGATTCACTCCCTTCTGGTACTGTACGGCCCGTGTGTGTCTCAGTGTCAGCTCCTGTACATGTACAGTACACAGCGGGTAAAAGGGAACGATTCACTCCCGTCTGGTACTGTACGGCCCGTGTGTGTCTCAGTGTCAGCTCCTGTACATGTACAGTACTCAGCGGGTAAAAGGGAACGATTCACTCCCGTCTGGTACTGTACGGCCCGTGTGTATCTCAGTGTCAGCTCCTGTACATGTACAGTACACAGTGGGTAAAAGGGAATGATTCACACCCGTCTGGTACTTTACGGCCCGTGTGTGTCTCAGTGTCAGCTCCTGTACATGTACATTACACAGCGGGCAAAATGGAATGATTCACTCCTGTCTGGTGCTGTACGGCCCGTGTGTGTCTCAGTGTCAGCTCCAGTACATGTACAGTACACAGCGGGAAAAAGGGAACGATTCACTGCCGTCTGGTACTGTGCGGCCCGTGTGTGTCTCAGTGTCAGCTCCTGTACATGTACAGCACACAGTGGGTAAAAGGGAACGATTCACTCCCGTCTGGTACTGTACGGCCCGTGTGTGTCTCAGTGTCAGCTCCTGTACATGTACAGCACACAGTGGGTAAAAGGGAACGATTCACTCCCATCTGGTACTGTACGGCCCGTGCGTGTCTCAGTGTCAGCTCCAGTATATGTACAGTACGCAGCGGGTAATAGGGAATGATTCACTCCCATCTGTCCTGTACGGTCCGTGTGTGTCTCAGTGTCAGCTCCTGTACATGTACAGTACAAAGCGGGTAAAAGGGAACGATTCACTCCCGTCTGGTACTGTACGGCCCGTGTGTGTCTCAGTGTCAACTCCTGCACATGTTTAGTACACAGCGGGTAAAAGGGAACGATTCACTCCCGTCTGGTACTGCACGGCCTGTGTGTGTCTCAGTGTCAGCTCCTGTACATGTACAGCACACAGCGGGTAAAAGGGAATGAATCACTCCCGTCTGGTACTGTACGGCCCGTGTGTGTCTCAGTGTTAGCTCCTGTACATGTACAGTACCCAGCGGGTAAAAGGAAACGATTCACTCCCGTCTGGTGCTGTACGGCCCGTGTGTGTCTCAGTGTCAGCTCCTGTACATGTACATTACACAGTGGGTAAAAGGGAACGATTCACTCCTGTCTGGTACTGTACGGCCCGTGTGTGTCTCAGTATCAGCTCCAGTACATGTACAGTACACAGCGGGTAAAAGGGAACCATTCACTCCCATCTGGTACTGTACGGCCCGTGTGTGTCTCAGTGTCAGCTCCTGTACATGTACAGTACACAGCGGGTAAAAGGGAACGATTCACTCCCATCTGCACTGTACGGCCCGTGTGTGTCTCAGTGACAGCTCCTGTATATGTACAGTACACAGCGGGTAAAAGGGAATGATTCACTCCCGTCTGGTACTGTACGGCCCGTGTGTGTCTCAGTTTCAACTCCTGTACATGTTTAGTACACAGCGGGTAAAAGGGAACGATTCACCCCCGTCTGGTACTGTGCGGCCCGTGTGTGTCTCAGTGTCAGCTCCTGTACATGTACAGCACACAGCGGGTAAAAGGGAATTAATCACTCCCGTCTGGTACTGTACGGCCCGTGTGTGTCTCAGTGACAGCTCCTGTACATGCACAGTACACAGCGGGTAAAAGGAAACGATTCACTCCCATCTGGTACTGTACGGCCCGTGTGTGTCTCAGTGTCAGCTCCTGTACATGTACATTACACAGCGGGTAAAAGGGAACGATTCACTCCCGTCTGGTACTGTACGGCCCGTGTGTGTCTCAGTGTCAGTTCCAGTACATATACAGCACACAGCGGGTAAAAGGGTACGATTCACTCCTGTCTGGTACTGTACGGGCCGTGTGTGTCTCAGTGTCAGCTCCTGTACATGTACAGTACACAGCGGGTAAAAGGGAACGATTCACTCCCATCTGGTACTGTACGGGCCGTGTGTGTCTCAGTATCAGCTCCTGTCCAGGTACAGCACACTGTGGGTAAAAGGGAATGATTCACTCCAGTCGGGTGCTGTACGGCCCATGTGTTTCTCAGTGTCAGCTCCTGTAGATGTACAGTACACAGTGGGTAAAAGGGAACGATTCACTCCCGTCTGGTACTGTACGGTCCGTGTGTGTCTCAGTGTCAGCTCCTGTACATGGACAGTACACAGCGGGTAAAAGGGAACGATTCACTCCCATCTGGTACTGTACGGTTCGTGTGTGTCTCAGTGTCAGCTCCTGTATATGTACAGTACACAGCGGGTTAAAGGGAATGATTCACTCCCGTCTGGTACTGTACGGTCCGTGTGTGTCTCAGTGTCAGCGCCTGTACATGTACAGTACACAGCGGGTAAAAGGGAACAATTCACTCCCGTCTGGTACTGTACGGCCCGTGTGTGTCTCAGTTTCAACTCCTGTACATGTTTAGTACACAGCGGGTAAAAGGGAACGATTCACCCCCGTCTGGTACTGTGCGGCCCGTGTGTGTCTCAGTGTCAGCTCCTGTACATGTACAGCACACAGCGGGTAAAATGGAACGATTCACTCCTGTCTGGTACTGTACGGCCCGTGTGTGTCTCAGTGTCAGCTCCAGTACATGTACAGTACACAGCGGGTAAAAGGAAACGATTCACTCCCGTCTGGTGCTGTACAGCCCGTGTATGTCTCAGTGTCAGCGCCTGTACATGTACAGTACACAGCGGGTAAAAGGGAACGATTCACTCCCATCTGGTACTGTACGGTCCGTGTGTGTCTCAGCATCAGCTCCTGTATATGTACAGTACACAGCGGGTTAAAGGGAATGATTCACTCCCGTCTGGTACTGTACGGTCCGTGTGTGTCTCAGTGTCAGCGCCTGTACATGTACAGTACACAGCGGTTAAAAGGGAACAATTCACTCCTGTCTCGTACTGTACGGCCCGTGTGTGTCTCAGTGTCAGCTCCTGTACATGTACAGTACACAGCGGGTAAAAGGAAACGATTCACTCCCGTCTGGTACTGTACGGCCCGTGTGTGTCTCAGTGTCAGCTCCTGTACATGTACAGTACACAGCGGGTAAAAGGGAACGATTCATTCCCATCTGGTACTGTACGGCCCGTGTGTGTCTCAGTGTCAGCTCCTGTACATGTACAGTACACAGCGGGTAAAAGGGAACGATTCATTCCCGTCTGGTACTGTACGGCCCGTGTGTGTCTCAGTGTCAGCTCCTGTATGTTTACAGTACACAGCGGGTAAAAGGAAACGATTCACTCCCGTCTGGTACTGTACGGCCCGTGTGTGTCTCCGTGTCAGCTCCTGTATATGTACATTACACAGCGGGTAAAATGGAACGATTCACTCCCGTCTGGTACTGTACGGCCCGTGTGTGTCTCAGTGTCAGCTCCAGTACATGTACAGCACACAGCGTGTAAAAGGGAAAGATTCACTCCCGTCTGGTACTGTACGGTCCGTGTATGTCTCAGTGTCAGCTCCAGTACATGTACAGTACACAGCGGGTAAAAGGGAACGATTCACTCCCGTCTGGTACTATACGGCCCGTATGTGTCTCAGTGTCAGCTCCAGTACATGTACAGTACACAGCGGGTAAAAGGGAAAGATTCACTCCCGTCTGGTACTGTACGGTCCGTGTATGTCTCAGTGTCAGCGCCTGTACATGTACAGTACACAGCGGGTAAAAGGGAACGATTCACTCCCGTCTGGTACTATACGGCCCGTATGTGTCTCAGTGTCAGCTCCTGTACATGTACAGTACACAGCGGGTAAAAAGGAACGATTCACTCCCGTCTGGTACTGTACGGCCCGTGTGTGTCTCAGTGTCAGCTCCAGTACATGTACGGTACACAGCGGGTAAAAGGGAAAGATTCACTCCCGTCTGGTACTGTACGGCCCGTGTGTGTCTCAGTGTCAGCTCCTGTACATGTACAGTACACAGCGGGTAAAAGGGAACGATTCACTCCCGTCTGGTACTGTACGGTCCGTGTATGTCTCAGTGTCAGCGCCTGTACATGTACAGTACACAGCGGGTAAAAGGGAACGATTCACTCCCGTCTGGTACTATACGGCCCGTGTGTGTCTCAGTGTCAGCTCCTGTACATGTACAGTACACAGCGGGTAAAAGGGAACGATTCACTCCCGTCTGGTACTGTACGGCCCGTGTGTGTCTCAGTTTCAACTCCTGTACATGTTTAGTACACAGCGGGTAAAAGGGAACGATTCACCCCCGTCTGGTACTGTGTGGCCCGTGTGTGTCTCAGTGTCAGCTCCTGTACATGTACAGCACACAGCGGGTAAAAGGGAATGAATCACTCCCGTCTGGTACTGTACGGCCCGTGTGTGTCTCAGTGACAGCTTCTGTACATGTACAGTACACAGCGGGTAAAAGGAAACGATTCACTCCCGTCTGGTACTGTACGGCCCGTGTGTGTCTCAGTGTCAGCTCCTGTACATGTACATTACACAGCGGGTAAAAGGGAACGATTCACTCCCGTCTGGTACTGTACGGCCCGTGTGTGTCTCAGTGTCAGTTCCAGTACATATACAGTACACAGCGGGTAAAAGGGTACGATTCACTCCTGTCTGGTACTGTACGGCCCGTGTGTGTCTCAGTGTCAGCTCCTGTACTTGTACAGTACACAGCGGGTAAAAGGGAAGGATTCACTCCCGTCTGGTACTGTACGGCCCGTGTGTGTCTCAGTATCAGCTCCTGTACAGGTACAGCACACTGTGGGTAAAAGGGAACGATTCACTCCAGTCGGGTGCTGTACGGCCCGTGTGTTTCTCAGTGTCAGCTCCTGTAGATGTACAGTACACAGTGGGTAAAAGGGAACGATTCACTCCTGTCTGGTACTGTATGGTCCGTGTGTGTCTCAGTGTCAGCTCCTGTACATGTACAGTACACAGCGGGTAAAAGGGAACAATTCACTCCCATCTGGTACTGTACGGTCCGTGTGTGTCTCAGTGTCAGCTCCTGTATATGTACAGTACACAGCGGGTTAAAGGGAATGATTCACTCCCGTCTGGTACTGTACGGTCCGTGTGTGTCTCATTGTCAGCGCCTGTACATGTACAGTACACAGCGGGTAAAAGGGAACAATTCACTCCCGTCTGGTACTGTACGGCCCGTGTGTGTCTCAGTTTCAACTCCTGTACATGTTTAGTACACAGCGGGTAAAAGGGAACGATTCACCCCCGTCTGGTACTGTGCGGCTCGTGTGTGTCTCAGTGTCAGCTCCTGTACATGTACAGCACACAGCGGGTAAAATGGAACGATTCACTCCTGTCTGGTACTGTACGGCCCGTGTGTGTCTCAGTGTCAGTTCCTGTACATGTACAGTACACAGCGGGTAAAAGGAAACGACTCACTCCCGTCTGGTACTGTACGGCCCGTGTGTGTCTCAGTGTCAGCTCCTGTACATGTACAGTACACAGCGGGTAAAAGGGAACGATTCACTCCCGTCTGGTACTGTATGGTCCGTGTATGTCTCAGTGTCAGCGCCTGTACATGTACAGTACACAGCGGGTAAAAGGGAATGATTCACTCCCGTCTGGTACTATACGGCCCGTGTGTGTCTCAGTGTCAGCTCCTGTACATGTACAGTACACAGCGGGTAAAAGGGAACGATTCACTCCCGTCTGGTACTGTACGGCCCGTGTGTGTCTCAGTGTCAACTCCTGTACATGTTTAGTACACAGCGGGTAAAAGGGAACGATTCACTCCCATCTGATACTCTACGGCCCGTGTGTGTCTCAGGGTCAGCTCCTGTACATGTACAGCACCCAGCGGGTAAAAGGGAATGAATCATTCCTGTCTGGTACTGTACGGCCCGTGTGTGTCTCAGTGACAGCTCCTGTACATGTACAGTACACAGCGGGTAAAAGGAAACGATTCACTCCCGTCTGGTGCTGTACGGCCCGTGTGTGTCTCAGTGTCAGCTTCTGTACATGTACATTACACAGCGGGTAAAAAGGAACGATTCACTCCCGTCTGGTACTGTACGGCCCGTGTGTGTCTCAGTGTCAGCTCCAGTACATGTACAGTACACAGCGGGTAAAAGGGAATGATTCACTCCCGTCTGGTACTGTACGGTCCGTGTGTGTCTCAGTGTCGGCTCCTGTACATGTACAGCACACAGTGTGTAAAAGGGAACGATTCACTCCCGTCTGGTACTGTACGGTCCGTGTGTGTCTCAGTGTCAGCGCCTGTACAAGTACAGCACACAGCGGGTAAAAGGGAACGATTCACTCCCGTCTGGTACTGTACGGCCCGTGTGTGTCTCAGTGTCAACTCCTGTACATGTTTAGTACACAGCGGGTAAAAGGGAACGATTCACTCCCGTCTGGTACTGTACGGCCCGTGTGTGTCTCAGTGTCAGCTCCTGTACATGTACAGCACACAGCGGGTAAAAGGGAATGAATCACTCCCGTCTGGTACTGTACGGCCCGTGTGTGTCTCAGTGACAGCTCCTGTACATGTACAGTACACAGCGGGTAAAAGGAAATGATTCACTCCCGTCTGGTGCTGTACGGCCCGTGTGTGTCTCAGTGTCAGCTCCTGTACATGTACATTACACAGCGGGTAAAAGGGAACGATTCACTCCTGTCTGGTACTGTACGGCCCGTGTGTGTCTCAGTGTCAGCTCCAGTACATGTACAGTACACAGCGGGTAAAAGGGAAAGATTCACTCCCGTCTGGTACTGTACGGCCCGTGTGTGTCTCAGTGTCAGCTCCTGTACATGTACAGTACACAGCGGGTAAAAGGGAACGATTCACTCCCGTCTGGTACTGTACGGTCCGTGTATGTCTCAGTGTCAGCGCCTGTACATGTACAGTACACAGCGGGTAAAAGGGAACGATTCACTCCCGTCTGGTACTATACGGCCCGTGTGTGTCTCAGTGTCAGCTCCTGTACATGTACAGTACACAGCGGGTAAAAGGGAACGATTCACTCCCGTCTGGTACTGTACGGCCCGTGTGTGTCTCAGTTTCAACTCCTGTACATGTTTAGTACACAGCGGGTAAAAGGGAACGATTCACCCCCGTCTGGTACTGTGTGGCCCGTGTGTGTCTCAGTGTCAGCTCCTGTACATGTACAGCACACAGCGGGTAAAAGGGAATGAATCACTCCCGTCTGGTACTGTACGGCCCGTGTGTGTCTCAGTGACAGCTTCTGTACATGTACAGTACACAGCGGGTAAAAGGAAACGATTCACTCCCGTCTGGTACTGTACGGCCCGTGTGTGTCTCAGTGTCAGCTCCTGTACTTGTACAGTACACAGCGGGTAAAAGGGAAGGATTCACTCCCGTCTGGTACTGTACGGCCCGTGTGTGTCTCAGTATCAGCTCCTGTACAGGTACAGCACACTGTGGGTAAAAGGGAACGATTCACTCCAGTCGGGTGCTGTACGGCCCGTGTGTTTCTCAGTGTCAGCTCCTGTAGATGTACAGTACACAGTGGGTAAAAGGGAACGATTCACTCCTGTCTGGTACTGTATGGTCCGTGTGTGTCTCAGTGTCAGCTCCTGTACATGTACAGTACACAGCGGGTAAAAGGGAACAATTCACTCCCATCTGGTACTGTACGGTCCGTGTGTGTCTCAGTGTCAGCTCCTGTATATGTACAGTACACAGCGGGTTAAAGGGAATGATTCACTCCCGTCTGGTACTGTACGGTCCGTGTGTGTCTCATTGTCAGCGCCTGTACATGTACAGTACACAGCGGGTAAAAGGGAACAATTCACTCCCGTCTGGTACTGTACGGCCCGTGTGTGTCTCAGTTTCAACTCCTGTACATGTTTAGTACACAGCGGGTAAAAGGGAACGATTCACCCCCGTCTGGTACTGTACGGCCCGTGTGTGTCTCAGTGTCAGCTCCTGTACATGTACAGTACACAGCGGGTAAAAGGGAACGATTCACTCCCGTCTGGTACTGTATGGTCCGTGTATGTCTCAGTGTCAGCGCCTGTACATGTACAGTACACAGCGGGTAAAAGGGAATGATTCACTCCCGTCTGGTACTATACGGCCCGTGTGTGTCTCAGTGTCAGCTCCTGTACATGTACAGTACACAGCGGGTAAAAGGGAACGATTCACTCCCGTCTGGTACTGTACGGCCCGTGTGTGTCTCAGTGTCAACTCCTGTACATGTTTAGTACACAGCGGGTAAAAGGGAACGATTCACTCCCATCTGATACTCTACGGCCCGTGTGTGTCTCAGGGTCAGCTCCTGTACATGTAAAGCACCCAGCGGGTAAAAGGGAATGAATCATTCCTGTCTGGTACTGTACGGCCCGTGTGTGTCTCAGTGACAGCTCCTGTACATGTACAGTACACAGCGGGTAAAAGGAAACGATTCACTCCCGTCTGGTGCTGTACGGCCCGTGTGTGTCTCAGTGTCAGCTTCTGTACATGTACATTACACAGCGGGTAAAAAGGAACGATTCACTCCCGTCTGGTACTGTACGGCCCGTGTGTGTCTCAGTGTCAGCTCCAGTACATGTACAGTACACAGCGGGTAAAAGGGAATGATTCACTCCCGTCTGGTACTGTACGGTCCGTGTGTGTCTCAGTGTCGGCTCCTGTACATGTACAGCACACAGTGTGTAAAAGGGAACGATTCACTCCCGTCTGGTACTGTACGGCCCGTGTGTGTCTCAGTGTCAGCTCCTGTACATGTACAGCACACAGTGGGTAAAAGGGAACGATTCACTCCCGTCTGGTACGGTACAGCCCTTGTGTGTCTCAGTGTCAGCGCCTGTACAAGTACAGCACACAGCGGGTAAAAGGGAACGATTCACTCCCGTCTGGTACTGTACGGCCCGTGTGTGTCTCAGTGTCAACTCCTGTACATGTTTAGTACACAGCGGGTAAAAGGGAACGATTCACTCCCGTCTGGTACTGTACGGCCCGTGTGTGTCTCAGTGTCAGCTCCTGTACATGTACAGCACACAGCGGGTAAAAGGGAATGAATCACTCCCGTCTGGTACTGTACGGCCCGTGTGTGTCTCAGTGACAGCTCCTGTACATGTACAGTACACAGCGGGTAAAAGGAAACGATTCACTCCCGTCTGGTGCTGTACGGCCCGTGTGTGTCTCAGTGTCAGCTCCTGTACATGTACATTACACAGCGGGTAAAAGGGAACGATTCACTCCTGTCTGGTACTGTACGGCCCGTGTGTGTCTCAGTGTCAGCTCCTGTACATGTACAGTACACAGCGGGTAAAAAGGAACGATTCAATCCCGTCTGGTACTCTACGGCCCGTGTGTGTCTCAGTGTCAGCTCCAGTACATGTACAGTACAGAGCGGGTAAAAGGGAACGATTCACTCCCTTCTGGTACTGTACGGCCCGTGTGTGTCTCAGTGTCAGCTCCTGTACATGTACAGTACACAGCGGGTAAAAGGGAACGATTCACTCCCGTCTGGTACTGTACGGCCCGTGTGTGTCTCAGTGTCAGCTCCTGTACATGTACAGTACACAGCGGGTAAAAGGGAACGATTCACTCCCGTCTGGTACTGTACGGCCCGTGTGTATCTCAGTGTCAGCTCCTGTACATGTACAGTACACAGTGGGTAAAAGGAAATGATTCACTCCCATCTGGTACTGTACGGCCCGTGTGTGTCTCAGTGTCAGCTCCTGTACATGTACATTACACAGCGGGTAAAAGGGAACGATTCACTCCCGTCTGGTACTGTACGGCCCGTGTGTGTCTCAGTGTCAGTTCCAGTACATATCCAGCAGACAGCGGGTAAAAGGGTACGATTCACTCCTGTCTGGTACTGTACGGGCCGTGTGTGTCTCAGTGTCAGCTCCTGTACATGTACAGTACACAGCGGGTAAAAGGGAACGATTCACTCCCGTCTGGTACTGTACGGTCCGTGTGTGTCTCAGTGTCAGCGCCTGTACATGTACAGTACACAGCGGGTAAAAGGGAACAATTCACTCCCGTCTGGTACTGTACGGCCCGTGTGTGTCTCAGTTTCAACTCCTGTACATGTTTAGTACACAGCGGGTAAAAGGGAACGATTCGCCCCCGTCTGGTACTGTGCGGCCCGTGTGTGTCTCAGTGTCAGCTCCTGTACATGTACAGCACACAGCGGGTAAAATGGAACGATTCACTCCTGTCTGGTACTGTACGGCCCGTGTGTGTCTCAGTGTCAGCTCCTGTACATGTACAGTACACAGCGGGTAAAAGGAAACGATTCACTCCCGTCTGGTGCTGTACAGCCCGTGTATGTCTCAGTGTCAGCTCCTGTACATGTACAGTACACAGCGGGTAAAAGGGAACAATTCACTCCCGTCTGGTACTGTACGGCCCGTGTGTGTCTCAGTTTCAACTCCTGTACATGTTTAGTACACAGCGGGTAAAAGGAAACGATTCACTCCCGTCTGGTGCTGTACGGCCCGTGTGTGTCTCAGTGTCAGCTCCTGTACATGTACAGTACACAGCGGGTTAAAGGGAATGATTCACTCCCGTCTGGTACTGTACGGTCCGTGTGTGTCTCAGTGTCAGCGCCTGTACATGTACAGTACACAGCGGGTAAAAGGGAACAATTCACTCCTGTCTGGTACTGTACGGCCCGTGTGTGTCTCAGTGTCAGCTCCTGTACATGTACAGCACACAGTAGGTAAAAGGGAACGATTCACTCCCGTCAGGTACTGTACGGCCCGTGTGTGTCTCAGTGTCAGCTCCTGTACATGTACAGTACACAGCGGGTAAAAGGGAACGATTCATTCCCGTCTGGTACTGTACGGCCCGTGTGTGTCTCAGTGTCAGCGCCTGTACATGTACAGTACACAGCGGGTAAAAGGGAACGATTCACTCCTGTCTGGTACTGTACGGTCCGTGTGTGTCTCAGCGTCAGCTCCTGTATATGTACAGTACACAGCGGGTTAAAGGGAATGATTCACTCCCGTCTGGTACTGTACGGTCCGTGTGTGTCTCAGTGTCAGCGCCTGTACATGTACAGTACACAGCGGGTAAAAGGGAACAATTCACTCCTGTCTGGTACTGTACGGCCCGTGTGTGTCTCAGTGTCAGCTCCTGTACATGTACAGCACACAGTAGGTAAAAGGGAACGATTCACTCCCGTCAGGTACTGTACGGCCCGTGTGTGTCTCAGTGTCAGCTCCTGTATGTTTACAGTACACAGCGGGTAAAAGGAAACGATTCACTCCCGTCTGGTACTGTACGGCCCGTGTGTGTCTCAGTGTCAGCTCCTGTACATGTACAGCACACAGCGGGTAAAAAGGAACGATTCACTCCCGTCTGGTACTGTACGGCCCGTGTGTGTCTCAGTGTCAGCTCCAGTACATGTACAGTACACAGTGGGTAAAAGGGAAAGATTCACTCCCATCTGGTACTGTACGGCCCGTGTGTGTCTCAGTGTCAGCTCCTGTACATGTACAGTACACAGCGGGTAAAAGGGAACGATTCACTCCCGTCTGGTACTGTACGGTCCGTGTATGTCTCAGTGTCAGCGCCTGTACATGTACAGTACACAGCGAGTAAAAGGGAACGATTCACTCCCGTCTGGTACTATACGGCCCGTGTGTGTCTCAGTGTCAGCTCCTGTACATGTACAGTACACAGCGGGTAAAAAGGAATGATTCACTCCCGTCTGGTACTGTACGGCCCGTGTGTGTCTCAGTGTCAGCTCCAGTACATGTACAGTACACAGCGGGTAAAAGGGAACGATTCACTCCCGTCTGGTACTGTACGGCCCGTGTGTGTCTCAGTGTCAGCTCCTGTACATGTACAGTACACAGCGGGTAAAAGGGAACGATTCACTCCCGTCTGGTACTGTACGGTCCGTGTATGTCTCAGTGTCAGTGCCTGTACATGTACAGTACACAGCGGGTAAAAGGGAACGATTCACTCCCGTCTGGTACTATACGGCCCGTGTGTGTCTCAGTGTCAGCTCCTGTACATGTACAGTACACAGCGGGTAAAAGGGAACGATTCACTCCCGTCTGGTACTGTACGGCCCGTGTGTGTCTCAGTGTCAACTCCTGTACATGTTTAGTACACAGCTGGTAAAAGGGAACGATTCACTCCCGTCTGATACTGTACGGCTCTTGTGTGTCTCAGTGTCAGCTCCTGTACATGTACAGCACCCAGCGGGTAAAAGGGAATGAATCATTCCTGTCTGGTACTGTACGGCCCGTGTGTGTCTCAGTGTCAGCTCCTGTACATGTACAGCACCCAGCGGGTAAAAGGGAATGAATCATTCCTGTCTGGTACTGTATAGCCCGTGTGTGTCTCAGTGACAGCTCCTGTACATGTACAGTACACAGCGGGTAAAAGGAAACGATTCACTCCCGTCTGGTGCTGTACGGCCCGTGTGTGTCTCAGTGTCAGCTCCTGTACATGTACAGTACACAGCGGGTAAAAAGGAACGATTCACTCCCGTCTGGTACTGTACGGCCCGTGTGTGTCTCAGTGTCAGCTCCAGGACATGTACAGTACACAGCGGGTAAAAGGGAACGATTCACTCCCGTCTGGTACTGTACGGTCCGTGTGTGTCTCAGTGTCGGCTCCTGTACATGTACAGCACACAGTGTGTAAAAGGGAACGATTCACTCCCGTCTGGTACTGTACGGTCCGTGTGTGTCTCAGTGTCATCTCCTGTACATGTACAGTGCACAGCGGGTTAAAGGGAATGATTCACTCCCATCTGGTACTGTACGGTCCGTGTGTGTCTCAGTATCAGCTCCTGTACATGTACAGTACACAGCGGGTGAAAGGGAACGATTCACTCCCGTCTGGTACTGTACGGCCCGTGTGTGTCTCAGTGTCAGCGCCTGTACATGTACAGTACAAAGCGGTTAAAAGGGAATGATTCACTCCAGTCTGGTACTGTACGGCCCGTGTGTGTCTCAGTGTCAGCTCCTGTACATGTACAGTACACAGCGGGTAAAAAGGAACGATTCACTCCCGTCTGGTACTGTACGTCCCGTGTGTGTCTCAGTGTCAGCTCCAGTACATGTACAGTACACAGTGGGTAAAACGGAACGATTCACTCCCATCTGGTACTGTACGGTCCATGTGTGTCTCAGTGTCAGCTCCTGTATATGTACAGTACACAGCGGGTAAAAGGGAATGATTCACTCCCGTCTGGCACTGTACGGTCCGTGTGTGTCTCAGTGTCAGCGCCTGTACATGTACAGTACACAGCGGGTAAAAGGGAACGATTCACTCCCGTCTGGTACTGTACGGCCCGTGTGTGTCTCAGTGTCAGCTCCTGTACATGTACCGTACACAGCGGGTAAAAGGGAACGATTCACTCCCGTCTGGTGCTGTACGGCCCGTGTGTGTCTCAGTGTCAGCTCCAGTACATGTACAGTACACAGCGGGTAAAAGGGAACGATTCAGTCCCGTCTGGTACTGTACGGCCCGTGTGTGTCTCAGTTTCAGCTCCTGTACATGGACAGCACACAGCAGGTAAAAGGGAACGATTCACTCCCGTCTGGTACTGTACCGCCCGTGTGTGTCTCAGTTTCAGCTCCTGTACATGGACAGCACACAGTGGGTAAAAGGGAACGATTCACTCCCATCTGGTACTGTACGGGCGGTGTGTGTCTCAGTGTCAGCTCCTGTACAGGTACAGCACACTGCGGGTAAAAGGGAACGATTCACTCCAGTCTGGTGCTGTACGGCCCGTGTGTTTCTCAGTGTCAGCTCCTGTACATGTACAGTACACAGTGGGTAAAAGGGAACGATTCACTCCCGTCTGGTACTGTACGGTCCGTGTGTGTCTCAGTGTCAGCTCCTGTACATGTACAGTACACAGCGGGTTAAAGGGAACGATTCACTCCCGTCTGGTACTGCACGGTCCGTGTGTGTCTCAGTGCCAGCTCCTGTATATGTACAGTACACAGCGGGTAAAAGGGAATGATTCATTCCCGTCTGGTACTGTACGGTCCGTGTGTGTCTCAGTGTCAGCGCCTGTACATGTACAGTACACAGCGGGTAAAAGGGAACGATTCACTCCCGTCTGGTACTGTACGGCCCGTGTGTGTCTCAGTGTCAGCTCCTGTACATGTCCAGCACACAGCGGGTAAAAGGGAACGATTCACTCCCGTCTGGTACTGTACGGCCCGTGTGTGTCTCAGTGTCAACTCCTGTACATGTTTAGTACACAGCGGGTAAAAGGGAACGATTCACTCCCGTCTGGTACTGTACGGCCCGTGTGTGTCTCAGTGTCAGCTCCTGTACATGTACAGCACACAGCGGGTAAAAGGGAATGATTCACTCCCGTCTGGTACTGTACGGCCCGTGTGTGTCTCAGTGACAGCTCCTGTACATGTACAGTACACAGCGGGTAAAAGGAAACGATTCACTCCCGTCTGGTGCTGTACGGCCTGTGTGTGTCTCAGTTTCAGCTCCTGTACATGTACAGTACACAGCGGGTAAAAAGGAACGATTCACTCCCGTCTGGTACTCTACGGCCCGTGTGTGTCTCAGTGTCAGCTCCAGTACATGTACAGTACAGAGCGGGTAAAAGGGAACGATTCACTCCCTTCTGGTACTGTACGGCCCGTGTGTGTCTCAGTGTCAGCTCCTGTACATGTACAGTACACAGCGGGTAAAAGGGAACGATTCACTCCCGTCTGGTACTGTACGGCCCGTGTGTGTCTCAGTGTCAGCTCCTATACATGTACAGCACCCTGCAGGTAAAAGGGAACGATTCACTCCCATCTGGTACTGTACGGCCCGTGTGTGTCTCAGTGTCAGCTCCTGTACATTTACAGTACACAGTGGGTAAAAGGGAACGATTCACTCCCGTCTGGTACTGTACGGCCCGTGTGTGTCTCAGTGTCAGCTCCTGTACATGTGCAGTACACAGCGGGTAAAAGGGAACGATTCACTCCCGTCTGGTACTGTACGGCCCGTGTGTGTCTCAGTGTCAGCTCCTGTACATGTACAGTACACAGTGGGTAAAAGGGAATGATTCACACCCGTCTGGTACTGTACGGCCCGTGTGTGTCTCAGTGTCAGCTCCTGTACATGTACCGTACACAGCGGGTAAAAGGGAACGATTCATTCCCGTCTGGTGCTGTACGGCCCGTGTGTGTCTCAGTGTCAGCTCCAGTACATGTACAGTACACAGCGGGTAAAAGGGAACGATTCAGTCCCGTCTGGTACTGTACGGCCCGTGTGTGTCTCAGTGTCAGCTCCTTTACATGGACAGCACACAGCAGGTAAAAGGGAACGATTCACTCCTGTCTGGTACTGTACGGGCCGTGTGTGTCTCAGTGACAGCTCCTGTACATGTACAGTACACAGCGGGTAAAAGGGAACGATTCACTCCCATCTGGTACTGTACGGGCCGTGTGTGTCTCAGTGTCAGCTCCTGTACAGGAACAGCACGCTGTGGGTAAAAGGGAACGATTCACTCCAGTCTGGTGCTGTACGGCCCGTGTGTTTCTCAGTGTCAGCTCCTGTACATGTACAGTACACAGCGGGTTAAAGGGAACGATTCACTCCCGTCTGGTACTGCACGGTCCGTGTGAGTCTCAGTGCCAGCTCCTGTATATGTACAGTACACAGCAGGTTAAAGGGAATGATTCACTCCCGTCTGGTACTGTACGGTCCGTTTGTGTCTCAGTGTCAGCGCCTGTACATGTACAGTACACAGCGGGTAAAAGGGAACAATTCACTCCCGTCTGGTACTGTACGGCCCGTGTGTGTCTCAGTGTCAGCTCCTGTACATGTACATTACACAGCGGGTAAAAGGGAATGATTCACTCCCGTCTGGTACTGTACGGCCCGTGTGTGTCTCAGTGTCAGCTCCAGTACATGTACAGTACACGGCGGGTAAAAGGGAACGATTCACCCCCGTCTGGTACTGTACGGTCCGTGTGTGTCTCAGTGTCAGCTCCAGTACATGTACAGTACACAGCGGGTTAAAGGGAATGATTCACTCCCATCTGGTACCGTACGGTCCGTGTGTGTCTCAGTGTCAGCGCCTGTACATGTACAGTACACAGCGGGTAAAAGGGAACAATTCACTCCTGTCTGGTACTGTACGGCCCGTGTGTGTCTCAGTGTCAGCTCCTGTACATGTACAGTACACAGCGGGTAAAAAGAAACGATTCACTCCCGTCTGGTACTGTACGGCCCGTGTGTGTCTCAGTGTCAGCTCCAGTACATGGACAGTACACAGTGGGTAAAAGGGAACGATTCACTCCCGTCTGGTACTGTACGGCCCGTGTGTGTCTCAGTGTCAGCTCCTGTACATGTCCAGCACACAGCGGGTAAAAGGGAACGATTCACTCCCGTCTGGTACTGTACGGCCCGTGTGTGTCTCAATGTCAACTCCTGCACATGTTTAGTACACAGCGGGTAAAAGGGAACGATTCACTCCCGTCTGGTACTGTACGGCCCGTGTGTGTCTCAGTGTCAGCTCCTGTACATGTACAGCACACAGCGAGTAAAAGGGAATGAATCACTCCCGTCTGGTACTGTACAGCCCGTGTGTGTCTCAGTGACAGCTCCTGTACATGTACAGTACACAGCGGGTAAAAGGAAACGATTCACTCCCGTCTGGTGCTGTACGGCCCGTGTGTGTCTCAGTGTCAGCTCCTGTACATGTACATTACACAGCGGGTAAAAGGGAACGATTCACACCTGTCTGGTACTGTACGGCCCATGTGTGTCTCAGTGTCAGCTCCTATACATGTACAGTACACAGCGGGTAAAAAGGAACGATTCACTCCCGTCTGGTACTCTACGGCCCGTGTGTGTCTCAGTGTCAGCTCCAGTACATGTACAGTACAGAGCGGGTAAAAGGGAACGATTCACTCCCTTCTGGCACTGTACGGCCCGTGTGTGTCTCAGTGTCAGCTCCAGTACATGGACAGTACACAGTGGGTAAAAGGGAACGATTCACTCCCGTCTGGTACTGTACGGCCCGTGTGTGTCTCAGTGTCAGCTCCAGTACATGGACAGTACACAGTGGGTAAAAGGGAACGATTCACTCCCTTCTGGTACTGTACGGCCCGTGTGTGTCTCAGTGTCAACTCCTGCACATGTTTAGTACACAGCGGGTAAAAGGGAACGATTCACTCCCGTCTGGTACTGTACGGCCCGTGTGTGTCTCAGTGTCAGCTCCTGTACATGTACAGCACACAGCGGGTAAAAGTGAATGAATCACTCCCGTCTGGTACTGTACAGCCCGTGTGTGTCTCAGTGACAGCTCCTGTACATGCACAGTACACAGCGGGTAAAAGGAAACGATTCACTCCCGTCTGGTGCTGTACGGCCCGTGTGTGTCTCAGTGTCAGCTCCTGTACATGTACATTACACAGCGGGTAAAAGGGAACGATTCACACCTGTCTGGTACTGTACGGCCCGTGTGTGTCTCAGTGTCAGCTCCTATACATGTACAGTACACAGCGGGTAAAAAGGAACGATTCACTCCCGTCTGGTACTCTACGGCCCGTGTGTGTCTCAGTGTCAGCTCCAGTACATGTACAGTACAGAGCGGGTAAAAGGGAACGATTCACTCCCGTCTGGTACTGTACGGCCCGTGTGTGTCTCAGTGTCAGCTCCTGTACATGTACAGTACACAGCGGGTAAAAGGGAACGATTCAGTCCCGTCTGGTACTGTACGGCCCGTGTGTGTCTCAGTTTCAGCTCCTGTACATGGACAGCTCACAGCAGGTAAAAGGGAACGATTCACTCCCGTCTGGTACTGTACCGCCCGTGTGTGTCTCAGTTTCAGCTCCTGTACATGGACAGCACACAGTGGGTAAAAGGGAACGATTCACTCCCGTCTGGTACTGTACGGGCCGTGTGTGTCTCAGTGTCAGCTCCTGTACATGTACAGTACACAGCGGGTAAAAGGGAACGATTCACTCCCATCTGGTACTGTACGGGCCGTGTGTGTCTCAGTGTCAGCTCCTGTACAGGTACAGCACACTGTGGGTAAAAGGGAACGATTCACTCCAGTCTGGTGCTGTACGGCCCGTGTGTTTCTCAGTGTCAGCTCCTGTACATGTACAGTACACAGTGGGTAAAAGGGAACGATTCACTCCCGTCTGGTACTGTACGGTCCGTGTGTGTCTCAGTGTCAGCTCCAGTACATGTACAGTACACAGCGGGTAAAAGGGAACGATTCACCCCCGTCTGGTACTGTACGGTCCGTGTGTGTCTCAGTGTCAGCGCCAGTACATATACAGTACACAGCGGGTTAAAGGGAATGATTCACTCCCATCTGGTACCGTACGGTCCGTGTGTGTCTCAGTGTCAGCGCCTGTACATGTACAGTACACAGCGGGTAAAAGGGAACAATTCACTCCTGTCTGGTACTGTACGGCCCGTGTGTGTCTCAGTGTCAGCTCCTGTACATGTACAGTGCACAGCGGGTAAAAAGAAACGATTCACTCCCGTCTGGTACTGTACGGCCCGTGTGTGTCTCAGTGTCAGCTCCAGTACATGGACAGTACACAGTGGGTAAAAGGGAACGATTCACTCCCGTCTGGTACTGTACGGCCCGTGTGTGTCTCAGTGTCAGCTCCTGTACATGTCCAGCACACAGCGGGTAAAAGGGAACGATTCACTCCCGTCTGGTACTGTACGGCCCGTGTGTGTCTCAGTGTCAACTCCTGCACATGTTTAGTACACAGCGGGTAAAAGGGAACGATTCACTCCCGTCTGGTACTGTACGGCCCGTGTGTGTCTCAGTGTCAGCTCCTGTACATGTACAGCACACAGCGGGTAAAAGGGAACGATTCACTCCCGTCTGGTACTGTACGGCCCGTGTGTGTCTCAGTGTCAACTCCTGCACATGTTTAGTACACAGCGGGTAAAAGGGAACGATTCACTCCCGTCTGGTACTGTACGGCCCGTGTGTGTCTCAGTGTCAGCTCCTGTACATGTACAGCACACAGCGGGTAAAAGTGAATGAATCACTCCCGTCTGGTACTGTACAGCCCGTGTGTGTCTCAGTGACAGCTCCTGTACATGTACAGTACACAGCGGGTAAAAGGAAACGATTCACTCCCGTCTGGTGCTGTACGGCCCGTGTGTGTCTCAGTGTCAGCTCCTGTACATGTACATTACACAGCGGGTAAAAGGGAACGATTCACACCTGTCTGGTACTGTACGGCCCGTGTGTGTCTCAGTGTCAGCTCCTATACATGTACAGTACACAGCGGGTAAAAAGGAACGATTCACTCCCGTCTGGTACTCTACGGCCCGTGTGTGTCTCAGTGTCAGCTCCAGTACATGTACAGTACAGAGCGGGTAAAAGGGAACGATTCACTCCCGTCTGGTACTGTACGGCCCGTGTGTGTCTCAGTGTCAGCTCCTGTACATGTACCGCACACAGCGGGTAAAAGGGAACGATTCACTCCCGTCTGGTGCTGTACGGCCCGTGTGTGTCTCAGTGTCAGCTCCAGTACATGTACAGTACACAGCGGGTAAAAGGGAACGATTCAGTCCCGTCTGGTACTGTACGGCCCGTGTGTGTCTCAGTTTCAGCTCCTGTACATGGACAGCACACAGCAGGTAAAAGGGAACGATTCACTCCTGTCTGGTACTGTACGGGCCGTGTGTGTCTCAGTGACAGCTCCTGTACATGTACAGTACACAGCGGGTAAAAGGGAACGATTCACTCCCATCTGGTACTGTACGGGCCGTGTGTGTCTCAGTGTCAGCTCCTGTACAGGTACAGCACACTGTGGGTAAAAGGGAACGATTCACTCCAGTCTGGTGCTGTACGGCCCGTGTGTTTCTCAGTGTCAGCTCCTGTACATGTACAGTACACAGTGGGTAAAAGGGAACGATTCACTCCCGTCTGGTACTGTACGGTCCGTGTGTGTCTCAGTGTCAGCTCCTGTACATGTACAGTACACAGCGGGTTAAAGGGAACGATTCACTCCCGTCTGGTACTGCACGGTCCGTGTGTGTCTCAGTGCCAGCTCCTGTATATGTACAGTACACAGCAGGTTAAAGGGAATGATTCACTCCCGTCTGGTACTGCACGGTCCGTGTGTGTCTCAGTGCCAGCTCCTGTATATGTACAGTACACAGCAGGTTAAAGGGGAATGATTCACTCCCGTCTGGTACTGTACGGCCCGTGTGTGTCTCAGTGTCAGCTCCTGTACATGTACATTACACAGCGGGTAAAAGGGAATGATTCACTCCCGTCTGGTACTGTACGGCCCGTGTGTGTCTCAGTGTCAGCTCCAGTACATGTACAGTACACAGCGGGTAAAAGGGAACGATTCACCCCCGTCTGGTACTGTACGGTCCGTGTGTGTCTCAGTGTCAGCTCCAGTACATGTACAGTACACAGCGGGTTAAAGGGAATGATTCACTCCCATCTGGTACCGTACGGTCCGTGTGTGTCTCAGTGTCAGCGCCTGTACATGTACAGTACACAGCGGGTAAAAGGGAACAATTCACTCCTGTCTGGTACTGTACGGCCCGTGTGTGTCTCAGTGTCAGCTCCTGTACATGTACAGTACACAGCGGGTAAAAAGAAACGATTCACTCCCGTCTGGTACTGTACGGCCCGTGTGTGTCTCAGTGTCAGCTCCAGTACATGGACAGTACACAGTGGGTAAAAGGGAACGATTCACTCCCGTCTGGTACTGTACGGCCCGTGTGTGTCTCAGTGTCAGCTCCTGTACATGTCCAGCACACAGCGGGTAAAAGGGAACGATTCACTCCCGTCTGGTACTGTACGGCCCGTGTGTGTCTCAGTGTCAACTCCTGCACATGTTTAGTACACAGCGGGTAAAAGGGAACGATTCACTCCCGTCTGGTACTGTACGGCCCGTGTGTGTCTCAGTGTCAGCTCCTGTACATGTACAGCACACAGCGGGTAAAAGGGAATGAATCACTCCCCTCTGGTACTGTACAGCCCGTGTGTGTCTCAGTGACAGCTCCTGTACATGTACAGTACACAGCGGGTAAAAGGAAACGATTCACTCCCGTCTGGTGCTGTACGGCCCGTGTGTGTCTCAGTGTCAGCTCCTGTACATGTACATTACACAGCGGGTAAAAGGGAACGATTCACACCTGTCTGGTACTGTACGGCCCGTGTGTGTCTCAGTGTCAGCTCCTATACATGTACAGTACACAGCGGGTAAAAAGGAACGATTCACTCCCGTCTGGTACTCTACGGCCCGTGTGTGTCTCAGTGTCAGCTCCAGTACATGTACAGTACAGAGCGGGTAAAAGGGAACGATTCACTCCCTTCTGGTACTGTACGGCCCGTGTGTGCCTCAGTGTCAGCTCCTGTACATGTACAGTACACAGCGGGTAAAAGGGAACGATTCACTCCCGTCTGGTACTGTACGGCCCGTGCGTGTCTCAGTGTCAGCTCCTGTACATGTACAGCACCCTGCAGGTAAAAGGGAACGATTCACTCCCATCTGGTACTGTACGGCCCGTGTGTGTCTCAGTGTCAGCTCCTGTACATTTACAGTACACAGTGGGTAAAAGGGAACGATTCACTCCCGTCTGGTACTGTACGGCCCGTGTGTGTCTCAGTGTCAGCTCCTGTACATGTACAGTACACAGCGGGTAAAAGGGAACGATTCACTCCCGTCTGGTACTGTACGGCCCGTGTGTGTCTCAGTGTCAGCTCCTGTACATGTACAGTACACAGTGGGTAAAAGGGAATGATTCACACCCGTCTGGTACTGTACGGCCCGTGTGTGTCTCAGTGTCAGCTCCTGTACATGTAGAGTACACAGCGGGTAAAAGGGAACGATTCACTCCCGTCTGGTATTGTACGGCCCGTGTGTGTCTCAGTGTCAGCTCCTGTACATGTACAGTACACAGCGGGTAAAAGGGAACGATTCACTCCCGTCTGGTACTGTACGGCTCGTGTGTGTCTCAGTGTCAGCTCCTGTACATGTACAGTACACAGTGGGCAAAAGGGAATGATTCACACCCGTCTGGTACTGTACGGCCCGTGTGTGTCTCAGTGTCAGCTCCTGTACATGTACATTACACAGCGGGTAAAATGGAACGATTCACTCCCGTCTGGTACTGTACGGCCCGTGTGTGTCTCAGTGTCAACTCCTGCACATGTTTAGTACACAGCGGGTAAAAGGCAACGATTCACTCCCGTCTGGTACTGTACGGCCCGTGTGTGTCTCAGTGTCAGCTCCTGTACATGTACAGCACACAGCGGGTAAAAGGGAATGAATCACTCCCGTCTGGTACTGTACAGCCCGTGTGTGTCTCAGTGACAGCTCCTGTACATGTACAGTACACAGCGGGTAAAAGGAAACGATTCACTCCCGTCTGGTGCTGTACGGCCCGTGTGTGTCTCAGTGTCAGCTCCTGTACATGTACATTACACAGCGGGTAAAAGGGAACGATTCACTCCTGTCTGGTACTGTACGGCCCGTGTGTGTCTCAGTGTCAGCTCCTGTACATGTACAGTACACAGAGGGTAAAAAGGAACGATTCACTCCCGTCTGGTACTCTACGGCCCGTGTGTGTCTCAGTGTCAGCTCCAGTACATGTACAGTACAGAGCGGGTAAAAGGGAACGATTCACTCCCTTCTGGTACTGTACGGCCCGTGTGTGCCTCAGTGTCAGCTCCTGTACATGTACAGTACACAGCGGGTAAAAGGGAACGATTCACTCCCGTCTGGTACTGTACGGCCCGTGTGTGTCTCAGTGTCATCTCCTGTACATGTACAGTACACAGCGGGTAAAAGGGAACGATTCACTCCCGTCTGGTACTGTACGGCTCGTGTGTGTCTCAGTGTCAGCTCCTGTACATTTACAGTACACAGCGGGTAAAAGGGAACGATTCACTCCCGTCTGGTACTGTACGGCTCGTGTGTGTCTCAGTGTCAGCTCCTGTACATTTACAGTACACAGTGGGCAAAAGGGAATGATTCACACCCGTCTGGTACTGTACGGCCCGTGTGTGTCTCAGTGTCAGCTCCTGTACATGTACAGTACACAGCGGGTAAAAGGGAACGATTCACTCCTGTCTGGTACTGTACGGCCCGTGTGTGTCTCAGTGTCAGCTCCAGTACATGTACAGTACACAGCGGGTAAAAGGGAACAATTCACTGCCGTCTGGTACTGTGCGTCCCGTGTGTGTCTCAGTGTCAGCTCCAGTATATGTGCAGCACACAGCGGGTAAAAGGGAGTGATTCACTCCCGTCTGGTACTGTACGGTCCGTTTGTGTCTCAATGTCAGCGCCTGTACATGTACAGTACACAGCGGGTAAAGGGGAACAATTCACTCCCGTCTGGTACTGTACGGCCCGTGTGCGTCTCAGTGGCAGCTCCTGTACATGTTTAGTACACAGCGGGTAAAAGTAAACGATTCACTCCCGTCTGGTACTGTGCGGCCCGTGTGTGTCTCAGTGTCAGCTCCATTACATGTACAGCACACAGTGGGTAAAAGGGAATGAATCACTCCCGTCTGGTGCTGCACGGCCCGTGTGTGTCTCAGTGTCAGCTCCTGTACATGTACATTACACAGCGGGTAAAATGGAACGATTCACTCCTGTCTGGTGCTGTACGGCCCGTGTGTGTCTCAGTGTCAGCTCCTGTACATGTACAGTACACAGCGGGTAAAAAGGAACGATTCACTCCCGCCTGGTACTGTACGGCCCGTGTGTGTCTCAGTGTCAGCTCCAGTACATGTACAGTACACAGCGGGTAAAAGGGAATGATTCACTCCCGTCTGGTACTGTACGGCCCGTGTGTGTCTCAGTGTCAGCTCCTGTACATGTACAGCACACAGGGGTAAAAGGGAACGATTCACTCCCGTCTGGTACTGTTAGGCCCGTGTGTGTCTCGGTGACAGCTCCTGTACATGTACAGCACACAGTAGGTAAAAGGGAACGATTCACTCCCGTCTGGTACTGTTAGGCCCATGTGTGTCTCGGTGACAGCTCCTGTACATGTACAGTACACAGCGGGTAAAAGGAAACGATTCACTCCCGTCTGGTGCTGTACGGCCCGTGTGTGTCTCAGTGTCAGCTCCTGTAAATGTACAGTACACAGCGGGTAAAAAGGAACGATTCACTCCCGTCTGGTACTATACGGCCCGTGTGTGTCTCAGTGTCAGCTCCAGTACATGTACAGTACACAGCGGGTAAAAGGGAACGATTCACTCCCGTCTGGTACTGTACGGCCCGTGTGTGTCTCAGTGTCAGCTCCAGTACATGTACAGTACACAGCGGGTAAAAGGGAATGATTCACTCCCGTCTGGTACTGTACGGTCCGTGTGTGTCTCAGTGTCAGCTCCAGTACATGTACAGTACACAGCGGGTTAAAGGGAATGATTCACTCCCATCTGGCACTGTACGGTCCGTGTGTGTCTCAGTGTCAGCGCCTGTACATGTACAGTACACAGCGGGTAAACGGGAACGATTCACTCCCGTCTGGTACTGTACGGGCCGTGTGTGTGTCAGTGTCAACTCCTGTACATGTTTAGTACGCAGCTGGTAAAAGGGAACGATTCACTCCCGTCTGATACTGTACGGCCCGTGTGTGTCTCAGTGTCAGCTCCTGTACATGTACAGCACCCAGCGGGTAAAAGGGAATGAATCATTCCTGTCTGGTACTGTACGGCCCGTGTGTGTCTCAGTGACAGCTCCTGTACATGTACAGTACACAGCGGGTAAAAGGAAACGATTCACTCCCGTCTGGTGCTGTATGGCCCGTGTGTGTCTCAGTGTCAGCTCCTGTACATGTACAGTACACAGCGGGTGAAAAGGAACGATTCACTCCCGTCTGGTACTGTTAGGCCCGTGTGTGTCTCAGTGTCAGCTCCTGTACATGTACAGTACACAGCGGGTAAAAGGAAACGATTCACTCCCGTCTGGTGCTGTACGGCCCGTGTGTATCTCAGTGTCAGCTCCTGTTCATGTACATTACACAGCGGGTAAAAGGGAACGATTCACTCCTGTCTGGTACTGTACGGCCCGTGTGTGTCTCAGTGTCAGCTCCTGTACATGTACAGTACACAGCGGGTAAAAAGGAATGATTCACTACCGTCTGCTGCTGTACGGCCCGTGTGTGTCTCAGTGTCAGCTCCAGTACATGTACAGTACACAGCGGGTAAAAGGGAACGATTCACTCCCGTCTGGTACTGTACGGTCCGTGTATGTCTCAGTGTCAGCTCCCGTACATGTACAGCACACAGTGGGTAAAAGGGAGCGATTCACTCCCGTCTGGTACTGTACGGTCCGTGTGTGTCTCAGTGTCAGCTCCTGTACATGTACAGTACACAGCGGATAAAAGGGAACGATTCACTCCCATCTGGTACTGTACGGCCCGTGTGTGTCTCAGTGTCAGCTCCTGTACATGTACAGTACACAGTGGGTAAAAGGAAACGATTCACTCCCGTCTGGTGCTGTACGGCCCGTGTGTGTCTCAGTGTCAGCTCCTGTACATGTACATTACACAGCGGGTAAAAGGGAATGATTCACTCCTGTCTGGTACTGTACGGCCCGTGTGTGTCTCAGTGTCAGCTCCTGTAAATGTACAGTACACAGCGGGTAAAAAGGAACGATTCACTCCCGTCTGGTACTGTACGGCCCGTGTGTGTCTCAGTGTCAGCTCCAGTACATGTACAGTACACAGCGGGTAAAAGGGAACGATTCACTCCCGTCTGGTACTGTACGGCCCGTGTGTGTCTCAGTGTCAGCTCCAGTACATGTACAGTACACAGCGGGTAAAAGGGAACGATTCACTCCCGTCTGGTACTGTACGGCCCGTGTGTGTCTCAGTGTCAGCTCCTGTACATGTACAGTACACAGCGGGTAAAAGGGAACGATTCACTCCCGTCTGGTACTGTACGGCCCGTGTGTGTCTCAGTGTCAGCTCCTGTACATGTACAGTACACAGTGGGTAAAAGGGAATGATTCACTCCCGTCTGGTACTGTACGGCCCGTGTTTCTCTCAGTGTCAGCTCCAGTACATGTACAGTACACAGCGGGTAAAAGGGAACGATTCACTCCCGTCTGGTACTGTACGGTACGTGTGTGTCTCAGTGTCAGCTCCAGTACATGTACAGTACACAGCGGGTTAAAGGGAATGATTCACTCCCATCTGGTACTGTATGGTCCGTGTGTGTCTCAGTGTCAGCGCCTGTACATGTACAATACACAGCGGGTAAAAGGGAACAATTCACTCCTCTCTGGTACTGTACCGCCCGTGTGTGTCTCAGTGTCAGCTCCAGTACATGTACAGTACACAGTGGGTAAAAGGGAACGATTCACTCCCATCTAGTACTGTACGGTCCATGTGTGTCTCAGGGTCAGCTCCTGTATATGTACAGTACACAGCGGGTAAAAGGGAATGATTCACTCCCGTCTGGTACTGTACGGTCTGTGTGTGTCTCAGTGTCAGCGCCTGTACATGTACAGTACACAGCGGGTAAAAGGGAACGATTCACTCCCGTCTGGTACTGTACGGCCCGTGTGTGTCTCAGTGTCAACTCCTGTACATGTTTAGTACACAGCGGGTAAAAGGGAATGAATCACTCCCGTCTGGTACTGTACGGCCCGTGTGTGTCTCAGTGACAGCTCCTGTACATGTACAGTACACAGCGGGTAAAAGGAAACGATTCACTCCTGTCTGGTACTGTACGGCCCGTGTGTGTCTCAGTGTCAGCTCCTGTACATGTACAGTACACAGCGGGTAAAAAGGAACGATTCACTCCCGTCTGGTACTCTACGGCCCGTGTGTGTCTCAATGTCAGCTCCAGTACATGTACAGTACAGAGCGGGTAAAAGGGAACGATTCACTCCCTTCTGGTACTGTACGGCCCGTGTGTGTCTCAGTGTCAGCTCCTGTACATGTACAGTACACAACGGGTAAAAGGGAACGATTCACTCCCGTCTGGTACTGTACGGCCCGTGTGTGTCTCAGTGTCAGCTCCTGTACATGTACAGCACCCTGCAGGTAAAAGGGAACGATTCACTCCCATCTGGTACTGTACGGCCCATGTGTGTCTCAGTGTCAGCTCCTGTCCATGTACAGTACACATTGGGTAAAAGGGAACGATTCACTCCCGTCTGGTACTGTACGGCCCGTGTGTGTCTCAGTGTCAGCTCCTGTACATGTACAGTACATAGCGGGTAAACGGGAACGATTCACTCCCGTCTGGTAATGTACGGCCCGTGTGTGTCTCAGTGTCAGCTCCTGTACATGTACAGTACACAGCGGGTAAAAGGGAATGATTCACTCCCGTCTGGTACTGTACGGCCCGTGTGTGTCTCAGTGTCAGCTCCTGTACATGTACATTACACAGCGGGTAAAATGGAACGATTCACTCCTGTCTGGTACTGTACGGCCCGTGTGTGTCTCAGTGTCAGCTCCAGTACATGTACAGTACACAGCGGGTAAAAGGGAACGATTCACTGCCGTCTGGTACTGTGCGGCCCCTGTGTGTCTGTGTCAGCTCCTGTACATGTACAGCACACAGTGGGTAAAAGGGAACGATTCACTCCCGTCTGGTACTGTACGGCCTGTGCGTGTCTCAGTGTCAGCTCCAGTATATGTACAGTACACATCGGGTAAAAGGGAACGATTCACTCCCGTCTGGTACTGTACGGTCCGTGTGTGTCTCAGTGTCAGCGCCTGTACATGTACAGTACACATCGGGTAAAAGGGAACGATTCACTCCTGTCTGGTACTGTACGGCCCGTGTGTGTCTCAGTGTCAGCTCCTGTACATGTACAGTACAAAGCGGGTAAAAGGGAACGATTCACTCCCGTCTGGTACTGTACGGCCCGTATGTGTCTCAGTGTCAACTCCTGTACATGTTTAGTACACAGCGGGTAAAAGGGAACGATTCACTCCCGTCTGGTACTGTACGGCCCGTGTGTGTCTCAGTGTCAGCTCCTGTACATGTACAGCACACAGCAGGTAAAAGGGAACGATTCACTCCTGTCTGGTACTGTACGGGCCGTGTGTGTCTCAGTGACAGCTCCTGTACATGTACAGTACACAGCGGGTAAAAGGGAACGATTCACTCCCATCTGGTACTGTACGGGCCGTGTGTGTCTCAGTGTCAGCTCCTGTACAGGTACAGCACACTGTGGGTAAAAGGGAACGATTCACTCCAGTCTGGTGCTGTACGGCCCATGTGTTTCTCAGTGTCAGCTCCTGTACATGTACAGTACACAGTCGGTAAAAGGGAACGATTCACTCCCGTCTGGTACTGTACGGTCCGTGTGTGTCTCAGTGTCAGCTCCTGTATATGTACAGTACACAGCAGGTTAAAGGGAATGATTCACTCCCGTCTGGTACTGTACGGTCCGTTTGTGTCTCAGTGTCAGCGCCTGTACATGTACAGCACACAGCGGGTAAAAGGGAATGATTCACTCCCGTCTGGTACTGTACGGCCCGTGTTTGTCTCAGTGTCAGCTCCTGTACATGTACAGTACACAGCGGGTAAAAGGGAACGATTCACTCCCGTCTGGTACTGTACGGTACGTGTGTGTCTCAGTGTCAGCTCCAGTACATGTACAGTACACAGCGGGTTAAAGGGAATGATTCACTCCCATCTGGTACTGTATGGTCCGTGTGTGTCTCAGTGTCAGCGCCTGTACATGTACAGTACACAGCGGGTAAAAGGGAACAATTCACTCCTCTCTGGTACTGTACGGCCCGTGTGTGTCTCAGTGTCAGCTCCTGTACATGTACAGTACACAGCGGGTAAAAAGGAACGATTCACTCTCGTCTGGTACTGTACGGCCCGTGTGTGTCTCAGTGTCAGCTCCAGTACATGTACAGTACACAGTGGGTAAAAGGGAACGATTCACTCCCATCTAGTACTGTACGGTCCATGTGTGTCTCAGGGTCAGCTCCTGTATATGTACAGTACACAGCGGGTAAAAGGGAATGATTCACTCACGTCTGGTACTGTACGGTCTGTGTGTGTCTCAGTGTCTGCGCCTGTACATGTACAGTACACAGCGGGTAAAAGGGAACGATTCACTCCCGTCTGGTACTGTACGGCCCGTGTGTGTCTCAGTGTCAACTCCTGTACATGTTTAGTACACAGCGGGTAAAAGGGAATGAATCACTCCCGTCTGGTACTGTACGGCCCGTGTGTGTCTCAGTGACAGCTCCTGTACATGTACAGTACACAGCGGGTAAAAGGAAACGATTCACTCCTGTCTGGTACTGTACGGCCCGTGTGTGTCTCAGTGTCAGCTCCTGTACATGTACAGTACACAGCGGGTAAAAAGGAACGATTCACTCCCGTCTGGTACTCTACGGCCCGTGTGTGTCTCAATGTCAGCTCCAGTACATGTACAGTACAGAGCGGGTAAAAGGGAACGATTCACTCCCTTCTGGTACTGTACGGCCCGTGTGTGTCTCAGTGTCAGCTCCTGTACATGTACAGTACACAGCGGGTAAAAGGGAACGATTCACTCCCGTCTGGTACTGTACGGCCCGTGTGTGTCTCAGTGTCAGCTCCTGTACATGTACAGCACCCTGCAGGTAAAAGGGAACGATTCACTCCCATCTGGTACTGTACGGCCCGTGTGTGTCTCAGTGTCAGCTCCTGTCCATGTACAGTACACAGTGGGTAAAAGGGAACGATTCACTCCCGTCTGGTACTGTACGGCCCGTGTGTGTCTCAGTGTCAGCTCCTGTACATGTACAGTACACAGCGGGTAAACGGGAACGATTCACTCCCGTCTGGTAATGTACGGCCCGTGTGTGTCTCAGTGTCAGCTCCTGTACATGTACAGTACACAGCGGGTAAAAGGGAATGATTCACTCCCGTCTGGTACTGTACGGCCCGTGT
Source organism: Somniosus microcephalus (assembly GCF_052327205.1). NCBI lineage: Eukaryota > Metazoa > Chordata > Chondrichthyes > Squaliformes > Somniosidae > Somniosus > Somniosus microcephalus. The sequence continues at coordinate 46,790,581 of NW_028225179.1, forward strand.
GTGTCTCAGTGTCAGCTCCTGTACATGTACATTACACAGCGGGTAAAATGGAACGATTCACTCCTGTCTGGTACTGTACGGCCCGTGTGTGTCTCAGTGTCAGCTCCAGTACATGTACAGTACACAGCGGGTAAAAGGGAACGATTCACTGCCGTCTGGTACTGTGCGGCCCCTGTGTGTCTGTGTCAGCTCCTGTACATGTACAGCACACAGTGGGTAAAAGGGAACGATTCACTCCCGTCTGGTACTGTACGGCCCGTGCGTGTCTCAGTGTCAGCTCCAGTATATGTACAGTACACATCGGGTAAAAGGGAACGATTCACTCCCGTCTGGTACTGTACGGTCCGTGTGTGTCTCAGTGTCAGCGCCTGTACATGTACAGTACACATCGGGTAAAAGGGAACGATTCACTCCTGTCTGGTACTGTACGGCCCGTGTGTGTCTCAGTGTCAGCTCCTGTACATGTTTAGTACACAGCGGGTAAAAGGGAACGATTCACTCCCGTCTGGTACTGCACGGCCTGTGTGTGTCTCAGTGTCAGCTCCTGTACATGTACAGCACACAGCGGGTAAAAGGGAATGAATCACTCCCGTCTGGTACTGTACGGCCGATGTGTGTCTCAGTGTCAGCTCCTGTACATGTACTGTACCCAGCGGGTAAAAGGAAACGATTCACTCCCGTCTGGTGCTGTACGGCCCGTGTGTGTCTCAGTGTCAGCTCCTGTACATGTACAGTAAACAGCGGGTAAAAGGGAACGATTCACTCCCGTCTGGTACTGTACGGCTCGTGTGTGTCTCAGTGTCAGCTCCTGTACATTTACAGTACACAGCGGGTAAAAGGGAACGATTCACTCCCGTCTGGTACTGTACGGCTCGTGTGTGTCTCAGTGTCAGCTCCTGTACATTTACAGTACACAGTGGGCAAAAGGGAATGATTCACACCCGTCTGGTACTGTACGGCCCGTGTGTGTCTCAGTGTCAGCTCCTGTACATGTACAGTACACAGCGGGTAAAAGGGAACGATTCACTCCTGTCTGGTACTGTACGGCCCGTGTGTGTCTCAGTGTCAGCTCCAGTACATGTACAGTACACAGCGGGTAAAAGGGAACAATTCACTGCCGTCTGGTACTGTGCGTCCCGTGTGTGTCTCAGTGTCAGCTCCAGTATATGTGCAGCACACAGCGGGTAAAAGGGAGTGATTCACTCCCGTCTGGTACTGTACGGTCCGTTTGTGTCTCAATGTCAGCGCCTGTACATGTACAGTACACAGCGGGTAAAGGGGAACAATTCACTCCCGTCTGGTACTGTACGGCCCGTGTGCGTCTCAGTGGCAGCTCCTGTACATGTTTAGTACACAGCGGGTAAAAGTAAACGATTCACTCCCGTCTGGTACTGTGCGGCCCGTGTGTGTCTCAGTGTCAGCTCCATTACATGTACAGCACACAGTGGGTAAAAGGGAATGAATCACTCCCGTCTGGTGCTGCACGGCCCGTGTGTGTCTCAGTGTCAGCTCCTGTACATGTACATTACACAGCGGGTAAAATGGAACGATTCACTCCTGTCTGGTGCTGTACGGCCCGTGTGTGTCTCAGTGTCAGCTCCTGTACATGTACAGTACACAGCGGGTAAAAAGGAACGATTCACTCCCGCCTGGTACTGTACGGCCCGTGTGTGTCTCAGTGTCAGCTCCAGTACATGTACAGTACACAGCGGGTAAAAGGGAATGATTCACTCCCGTCTGGTACTGTACGGCCCGTGTGTGTCTCAGTGTCAGCTCCTGTACATGTACAGCACACAGGGGTAAAAGGGAACGATTCACTCCCGTCTGGTACTGTTAGGCCCGTGTGTGTCTCGGTGACAGCTCCTGTACATGTACAGCACACAGTAGGTAAAAGGGAACGATTCACTCCCGTCTGGTACTGTTAGGCCCATGTGTGTGTCGGTGACAGCTCCTGTACATGTACAGTACACAGCGGGTAAAAGGAAACGATTCACTCCCGTCTGGTGCTGTACGGCCCGTGTGTGTCTCAGTGTCAGCTCCTGTAAATGTACAGTACACAGCGGGTAAAAAGGAACGATTCACTCCCGTCTGGTACTATACGGCCCGTGTGTGTCTCAGTGTCAGCTCCAGTACATGTACAGTACACAGCGGGTAAAAGGGAACGATTCACTCCCGTCTGGTACTGTACGGCCCGTGTGTGTCTCAGTGTCAGCTCCAGTACATGTACAGTACACAGCGGGTAAAAGGGAATGATTCACTCCCGTCTGGTACTGTACGGTCCGTGTGTGTCTCAGTGTCAGCTCCAGTACATGTACAGTACACAGCGGGTTAAAGGGAATGATTCACTCCCATCTGGCACTGTACGGTCCGTGTGTGTCTCAGTGTCAGCGCCTGTACATGTACAGTACACAGCGGGTAAAAGGGAACGATTCACTCCCGTCTGGTACTGTACGGGCCGTGTGTGTGTCAGTGTCAACTCCTGTACATGTTTAGTACGCAGCTGGTAAAAGGGAACGATTCACTCCCGTCTGATACTGTACGGCCCGTGTGTGTCTCAGTGTCAGCTCCTGTACATGTACAGCACCCAGCGGGTAAAAGGGAATGAATCATTCCTGTCTGGTACTGTACGGCCCGTGTGTGTCTCAGTGACAGCTCCTGTACATGTACAGTACACAGCGGGTAAAAGGAAACGATTCACTCCCGTCTGGTGCTGTATGGCCCGTGTGTGTCTCAGTGTCAGCTCCTGTACATGTACAGTACACAGCGGGTGAAAAGGAACGATTCACTCCCGTCTGGTACTGTTAGGCCCGTGTGTGTCTCAGTGTCAGCTCCTGTACATGTACAGTACACAGCGGGTAAAAGGAAACGATTCACTCCCGTCTGGTGCTGTACGGCCCGTGTGTATCTCAGTGTCAGCTCCTGTTCATGTACATTACACAGCGGGTAAAAGGGAACGATTCACTCCTGTCTGGTACTGTACGGCCCGTGTGTGTCTCAGTGTCAGCTCCTGTACATGTACAGTACACAGCGGGTAAAAAGGAATGATTCACTCCCGTCTGCTGCTGTACGGCCCGTGTGTGTCTCAGTGTCAGCTCCAGTACATGTACAGTACACAGCGGGTAAAAGGGAACGATTCACTCCCGTCTGGTACTGTACGGTCCGTGTATGTCTCAGTGTCAGCTCCCGTACATGTACAGCACACAGTGGGTAAAAGGGAGCGATTCACTCCCGTCTGGTACTGTACGGTCCGTGTGTGTCTCAGTGTCAGCTCCTGTACATGTACAGTACACAGCGGATAAAAGGGAACGATTCACTCCCATCTGGTACTGTACGGCCCGTGTGTGTCTCAGTGTCAGCTCCTGTAAATGTACAGTACACAGCGGGTAAAAAGGAACGATTCACTCCCGTCTGGTACTGTACGGCCCGTGTGTGTCTCAGTGTCAGCTCCAGTACATGTACAGTACACAGCGGGTAAAAGGGAACGATTCACTCCCGTCTGGTACTGTACGGCCCGTGTGTGTCTCAGTGTCAGCTCCAGTACATGTACAGTACACAGCGGGTAAAAGGGAACGATTCACTCCCGTCTGGTACTGTACGGCCCGTGTGTGTCTCAGTGTCAGCTCCTGTACATGTACAGTACACAGCGGGTAAAAGGGAACGATTCACTCCCGTCTGGTACTGTACGGCCCGTGTGTGTCTCAGTGTCAGCTCCTGTACATGTACAGTACACAGTGGGTAAAAGGGAATGATTCACTCCCGTCTGGTACTGTACGGCCCGTGTTTGTCTCAGTGTCAGCTCCAGTACATGTACAGTACACAGCGGGTAAAAGGGAACGATTCACTCCCGTCTGGTACTGTACGGTACGTGTGTGTCTCAGTGTCAGCTCCAGTACATGTACAGTACACAGCGGGTTAAAGGGAATGATTCACTCCCATCTGGTACTGTATGGTCCGTGTGTGTCTCAGTGTCAGCGCCTGTACATGTACAATACACAGCGGGTAAAAGGGAACAATTCACTCCTCTCTGGTACTGTACGGCCCGTGTGTGTCTCAGTGTCAGCTCCTGTACATGTACAGTACACAGCGGGTAAAAGGGAACGATTCACTCCCGTCTGGTACTGTACGGCCCGTGTGTGTCTCAGTGTCAGCTCCTGTACATGTACAGTACACAGTGGGTAAAAGGGAATGATTCACTCCCGTCTGGTACTGTACGGCCCGTGTTTGTCTCAGTGTCAGCTCCAGTACATGTACAGTACACAGCGGGTAAAAGGGAACGATTCACTCCCGTCTGGTACTGTACGGCCCGTGTGTGTCTCAGTGTCAACTCCTGTACATGTTTAGTACACAGCGGGTAAAAGGGAATGAATCACTCCCGTCTGGTACTGTACAGCCCGTGTGTGTCTCAGTGACAGCTCCTGTACATGTACAGTACACAGCGGGTAAAAGGAAACGATTCACTCCTGTCTGGTACTGTACGGCCCGTGTGTGTCTCAGTGTCAGCTCCTGTACATGTACAGTACACAGCGGGTAAAAAGGAACGATTCACTCCCGTCTGGTACTCTACGGCCCGTGTGTGTCTCAATGTCAGCTCCAGTACATGTACAGTACAGAGCGGGTAAAAGGGAACGATTCACTCCCTTCTGGTACTGTACGGCCCGTGTGTGTCTCAGTGTCAGCTCCTGTACATGTACAGTACACAGCGGGTAAAAGGGAACGATTCACTCCCGTCTGGTACTGTACGGCCCGTGTGTGTCTCAGTGTCAGCTCCTGTACATGTACAGCACCCTGCAGGTAAAAGGGAACGATTCACTCCCATCTGGTACTGTACGGCCCGTGTGTGTCTCAGTGTCAGCTCCTGTCCATGTACAGTACACAGTGGGTAAAAGGGAACGATTCACTCCCGTCTGGTACTGTACGGCCCGTGTGTGTCTCAGTGTCAGCTCCTGTACATGTACAGTACATAGCGGGTAAACGGGAACGATTCACTCCCGTCTGGTAATGTACGGCCCGTGTGTGTCTCAGTGTCAGCTCCTGTACATGTACAGTACACAGCGGGTAAAAGGGAATGATTCACTCCCGTCTGGTACTGTACGGCCCGTGTGTGTCTCAGTGTCAGCTCCTGTACATGTACATTACACAGCGGGTAAAATGGAACGATTCACTCCTGTCTGGTACTGTACGGCCCGTGTGTGTCTCAGTGTCAGCTCCAGTACATGTACAGTACACAGCGGGTAAAAGGGAACGATTCACTGCCGTCTGGTACTGTGCGGCCCCTGTGTGTCTGTGTCAGCTCCTGTACATGTACAGCACACAGTGGGTAAAAGGGAACGATTCACTCCCGTCTGGTACTGTACGGCCTGTGCGTGTCTCAGTGTCAGCTCCAGTATATGTACAGTACACATCGGGTAAAAGGGAACGATTCACTCCCGTCTGGTACTGTACGGTCCGTGTGTGTCTCAGTGTCAGCGCCTGTACATGTACAGTACACATCGGGTAAAAGGGAACGATTCACTCCTGTCTGGTACTGTACGGCCCGTGTGTGTCTCAGTGTCAGCTCCTGTACATGTACAGTACAAAGCGGGTAAAAGGGAACGATTCACTCCCGTCTGGTACTGTACGGCCCGTATGTGTCTCAGTGTCAACTCCTGTACATGTTTAGTACACAGCGGGTAAAAGGGAACGATTCACTCCCGTCTGGTACTGCACGGCCTGTGTGTGTCTCAGTGTCAGCTCCTGTACATGTACAGCACACAGCGGGTAAAAGGGAATGAATCACTCCCGTCTGATACTGTACGGCCGATGTGTGTCTCAGTGTCAGCTCCTGTACATGTACTGTACCCAGCGGGTAAAAGGAAACGATTCACTCCCGTCTGGTGCTGTACGGCCCGTGTGTGTCTCAGTGTCAGCTCCTGTACATGTACAGTAAACAGCGGGTAAAAAGGAACGATTCACTCCCGTCTGGTACTGTACGGCCCGTGTGTGTCTCAGTGTCAGCTCCAGTACATGTACAGTACACAGCGGGTAAAAGGGAACGATTCAGTCCCGTCTGGTACTGTACGGCCCGTGTGTGTCTCAGTGTCAGCTCCTGTACATGTACAGCACACAGCAGGTAAAAGGGAACGATTCACTCCTGTCTGGTACTGTACGGGCCGTGTGTGTCTCAGTGACAGCTCCTGTACATGTACAGTACACAGCGGGTAAAAGGGAACGATTCACTCCCATCTGGTACTGTACGGGCCGTGTGTGTCTCAGTGTCAGCTCCTGTACAGGTACAGCACACTGTGGGTAAAAGGGAACGATTCACTCCAGTCTGGTGCTGTACGGCCCATGTGTTTCTCAGTGTCAGCTCCTGTACATGTACAGTACACAGTCGGTAAAAGGGAACGATTCACTCCCGTCTGGTACTGTACGGTCCGTGTGTGTCTCAGTGTCAGCTCCTGTATATGTACAGTACACAGCAGGTTAAAGGGAATGATTCACTCCCGTCTGGTACTGTACGGTCCGTTTGTGTCTCAGTGTCAGCGCCTGTACATGTACAGCATACAGCGGGTAAAAGGGAACGATTCACTCCCGTCTGGTACTGTACGGCCCGTGTGTGTCTCAGTGTCAGCTCCTGTACATGTACAGTACACAGCGGGTAAAAGGGAACGATTCACTCCCGTCTGGTACTGTACGGCCCGTGTGTGTCTCAGTGTCAGCTCCTGTACATGTACAGTACACAGTGGGTAAAAGGGAATGATTCACTCCCGTCTGGTACTGTACGGCCCGTGTTTGTCTCAGTGTCAGCTCCTGTACATGTACAGTACACAGCGGGTAAAAGGGAACGATTCACTCCCGTCTGGTACTGTACGGTACGTGTGTGTCTCAGTGTCAGCTCCAGTACATGTACAGTACACAGCGGGTTAAAGGGAATGATTCACTCCCATCTGGTACTGTATGGTCCGTGTGTGTCTCAGTGTCAGCGCCTGTACATGTACAGTACACAGCGGGTAAAAGGGAACAATTCACTCCTCTCTGGTACTGTACGGCCCGTGTGTGTCTCAGTGTCAGCTCCTGTACATGTACAGTACACAGCGGGTAAAAAGGAACGATTCACTCTCGTCTGGTACTGTACGGCCCGTGTGTGTCTCAGTGTCAGCTCCAGTACATGTACAGTACACAGTGGGTAAAAGGGAACGATTCACTCCCATCTAGTACTGTACGGTCCATGTGTGTCTCAGGGTCAGCTCCTGTATATGTACAGTACACAGCGGGTAAAAGGGAATGATTCACTCACGTCTGGTACTGTACGGTCTGTGTGTGTCTCAGTGTCTGCGCCTGTACATGTACAGTACACAGCGGGTAAAAGGGAACGATTCACTCCCGTCTGGTACTGTACGGCCCGTGTGTGTCTCAGTGTCAACTCCTGTACATGTTTAGTACACAGCGGGTAAAAGGGAATGAATCACTCCCGTCTGGTACTGTACGGCCCGTGTGTGTCTCAGTGACAGCTCCTGTACATGTACAGTACACAGCGGGTAAAAGGAAACGATTCACTCCTGTCTGGTACTGTACGGCCCGTGTGTGTCTCAGTGTCAGCTCCTGTACATGTACAGTACACAGCGGGTAAAAAGGAACGATTCACTCCCGTCTGGTACTCTACGGCCCGTGTGTGTCTCAATGTCAGCTCCAGTACATGTACAGTACAGAGCGGGTAAAAGGGAACGATTCACTCCCTTCTGGTACTGTACGGCCCGTGTGTGTCTCAGTGTCAGCTCCTGTACATGTACAGTACACAGCGGGTAAAAGGGAACGATTCACTCCCGTCTGGTACTGTACGGCCCGTGTGTGTCTCAGTGTCAGCTCCTGTACATGTACAGCACCCTGCAGGTAAAAGGGAACGATTCACTCCCATCTGGTACTGTACGGCCCGTGTGTGTCTCAGTGTCAGCTCCTGTCCATGTACAGTACACAGTGGGTAAAAGGGAACGATTCACTCCCGTCTGGTACTGTACGGCCCGTGTGTGTCTCAGTGTCAGCTCCTGTACATGTACAGTACACAGCGGGTAAACGGGAACGATTCACTCCCGTCTGGTAATGTACGGCCCGTGTGTGTCTCAGTGTCAGCTCCTGTACATGTACAGTACACAGCGGGTAAAAGGGAATGATTCACTCCCGTCTGGTACTGTACGGCCCGTGTGTGTCTCAGTGTCAGCTCCAGTACATGTACATTACACAGCGGGTAAAATGGAACGATTCACTCCTGTCTGGTACTGTACGGCCCGTGTGTGTCTCAGTGTCAGCTCCAGTACATGTACAGTACACAGCGGGTAAAAGGGAACGATTCACTGCCGTCTGGTACTGTGCGGCCCCTGTGTGTCTGTGTCAGCTCCTGTACATGTACAGCACACAGTGGGTAAAAGGGAACGATTCACTCCTGTCTGGTACTGTACGGCCCGTGCGTGTCTCAGTGTCAGCTCCAGTATATGTACAGTACACATCGGGTAAAAGGGAACGATTCACTCCCGTCTGGTACTGTACGGTCCGTGTGTGTCTCAGTGTCAGCGCCTGTACATGTACAGTACACATCGGGTAAAAGGGAACGATTCACTCCTGTCTGGTACTGTACGGCCCGTGTGTGTCTCAGTGTCAGCTCCTGTACATGTACAGTACAAAGCGGGTAAAAGGGAACGATTCACTCCCGTCTGGTACTGTACGGCCCGTATGTGTCTCAGTGTCAACTCCTGTACATGTTTAGTACACAGCGGGTAAAAGGGAACGATTCACTCCCGTCTGGTACTGCACGGCCTGTGTGTGTCTCAGTGTCAGCTCCTGTACATGTACAGCACACAGCGTGTAAAAGGGAATGAATCACTCCCGTCTGGTACTGTACGGCCGATGTGTGTCTCAGTGTCAGCTCCTGTATATGTACTGTACCCAGCGGGTAAAAGGAAACGATTCACTCCCGTCTGGTGCTGTACGGCCCGTGTGTGTCTCAGTGTCAGCTCCTGTACATGTACAGTAAACAGCGGGTAAAAAGGAACGATTCACTCCCGTCTGGTACTGTACGGCCCGTGTGTGTCTCAGTGTCAGCTCCAGTACATGTACAGTACACAGCGGGTAAAAGGGAACGATTCAGTCCCGTCTGGTACTGTACGGCCCGTGTGTGTCTCAGTGTCAGCTCCTGTACATGTACAGCACACAGCAGGTAAAAGGGAACGATTCACTCCTGTCTGGTACTGTACGGGCCGTGTGTGTCTCAGTGACAGCTCCTGTACATGTACAGTACACAGCGGGTAAAAGGGAACGATTCACTCCCATCTGGTACTGTACGGGCCGTGTGTGTCTCAGTGTCAGCTCCTGTACAGGTACAGCACACTGTGGGTAAAAGGGAACGATTCACTCCAGTCTGGTGCTGTACGGCCCATGTGTTTCTCAGTGTCAGCTCCTGTACATGTACAGTAAACAGTCGGTAAAAGGGAATGATTCACTCCCGTCTGGTACTGTACGGTCCGTGTGTGTCTCAGTGTCAGCGCCTGTACATGTACAGTACACAGCGGGTAAAAGGGAACGATTCACTCCCTTCTGGTACTATACGGCCCGTGTGTGTCTCAGTGTCAGCTCCTGTACATGTACAGTAAACAGCGGGTAAAAGGGAACGATTCACTCCCGTCTGGTACTGTACGGCCCGTGTGTGTCTCAGTGTCAACTCCTGTACATGTACATTACACATCGGGTAAAATGGAACGATTCACTCCCGTCTGGTACTGTACGGCACGTGTGTGTCTCAGTGTCAGCTCCTGTACATGTACAGCACACAGCGGGTAAAAGGGAATGAATCATTCCTGTCTGGTACTGTACGGCCCGTGTGTGTCTCGGTGACAGCTCCTGTACATGTACAGTAAACAGCGGGTAAAAGGGAACGATTCACTCCTGTCTGATACTGTACGGCCCGTGTGTGTCTCAGTGTCAGCTCCTGTACATGTACAGTACACAGCGGGTAAAAGGAAATGATTCACTCCCGTCTGGTGCTGTACGGCCCGTGTGTGTCTCAGTGTCAGCTCCTGTACATGTACATTACACAGCAGGTAAAAGGGAACGATTCACTCCTGTCTGGTACTGTACGGCCCGTGTGTGTCTCAGTGTCAGCTCCTGTACATGTACAGTACACAGCGGGTAAAAAGAAACGATTCACTCCCGTCTGGTACTGTACGGCCCGTGTGTGTCTCAGTGTCAGCTCCAGTACATGTACAGTACACAGCGGGTAAAAGGGAACGATTCACTCCCGTCTGGTACTGTACGGTCCGTGTGTGTTTCAGTGTCAGCTCCTGTACATGTACAGCACACAGTGGGTAAAAGGGAACGATTCACTCCCGTCTGGTACTGTACGGCCCGTGTGTGTCTCAGTGTCAGCTCCTGTACATGTACAGTACACAGCGGGGAAAAGGAAACGATTCACTCCCGTCTGGTACTGGACGGCCCGTGTGTGTCTCAGTGTCAGCTCCTGTACATGTACAGTACACAGTGGGTAAAAGGGAATGATTCACACCCGTCTGGTACTGTACGGCCCGTGTGTGTCTCAGTGTCAGCTCCTGTACATGTACAGCACACAGCGGGTAAAAGGGAATGATTCACTCCCGTCTGGTACTGTACGGCCCGTGTGTGTCTCAGTGTCAGCTCCTGTACATGTACAGTACACAGCGGGTAAAAGGGAACGATTCACTCCCGTCTGGTACTGTATGGCCCGTGTGTGTCTCAGTGTCAGCTCCAGTACATGTAGAGTACACAGCGGGTAAAAGGGAACGATTCACTCCCGTCTGGTACTGTACGGTCCGTGTGTGTCTCAGTGTCAGCTCCTGTATATGTACAGTACACAGCGGGTTAAAGGGAATGATTCACTCCCATCTGGTACGGTACGGTCCGTGTATGTCTCAGTGTCAGCGCCTGTACATGTACAGTACACAGCGGGTAAAAGGGAACAATTCACTCCTGTCTGGTACTGTACGGCCCGTGTGTGTCTCAGTGTCAGCTCCTGTACATGTACAGAACACAGCGGGTAAAAAGGAACGATTCACTCCCGTCTGGTCCTGTACAGCCCGTGTGTGTCTCAGTTTCAGCTCCAGTACATGTCCAGTACACAGCGGGGAAAACGGAACGATTCACTCCCGTCTGGTACTGTACGGCCCGTGTGTGTCTCATTGTCAGCTCCTGTACATGTACAGCACACAGTAGGTAAACGGGAACGATTCACTCCCGTCTGGTGCTGTACGGCCCGTGTGTGTCTCAGTGTCAGCTCCTGTACATGTACAGTACACAGCGGGTAAAAGGGAATGATTCACTCCCGTCTGGTACTGTACGGCCCGTGTGTGCCTCAGTGTCAGCTCCTGTACATGTACAGTACACAGCGGGTAAAAGGGAACGATTCACTCCCGTCTGCTACTGTACGGCCCGTGTGTGTCTCAGTGTCAGCTCCTGTACATGTACAGCACACAGTAGGTAAAAGGGAACGATTCACTCCCGTCTGGTACTGTACGGCCCGTGTGTGTCTCAGTGTCAGCTCCTGTACATGTACAGTACACAGCGGGTAAAAGGAAATGATTCACTCCCGTCTGATACTGTACGGCCCGTGTGTGTCTCAGTGTCAGCTCCTGTACATGTACAGTACACAGCGGGTAAAAGGGAACGATTCACTCCCGTCTGGTAATGGACGGCCCGTGTGTGTCTCAGTGTCAGTTCCTGTACATGTACAGTACGCAGTGGGTAAAAGGGAATGATTCACACCCGTCTGGTACTGTACGGCCCGTGTGTGTCTCAGTGTCAGCTCCTGTACATGTACAGCACACAGCGGGTAAAAGGGAACGATTCACTCCCGTCTGGTACTGTACGGTCCGTGTGTGTCTCAGTGTCAGCTCCTGTACATGTACATTACACAGCGGGTAAAAGGGAACGATTCACTCCTGTCTGGTACTGTGCGGTGCGTGTGTGTCTCAGTGTCAGCTCCAGTACATGTACAGTACACAGCGGGTAAAATGGAACGATTCACTCCCGTCTGGTACTGTACGGCCCGTGTGTGTCTCAGTGTCAACTCCTGTACATGTACAGCACACAGTAGGTTAAAGGGAACGATTCACTCCCGTCTGGTACTGTACGGCCCGTATGTGTCTCAGTGTCAGCTCCTGTACATGTACAGTACACAGCGGGTAAAAGGAAACGATTCACTCCCGTCTGATACTGTACGGCCCGTGTGTGTCTCAGTGTCAGCTCCTGTACATGTACAGCACACAGCGGGTAAAAGGGAACGATTCACTCCCGTCTGGTACTGTACGGTCCGTGTGTGTCTCAGTGTCAGCTCCAGTACATGTACAGTACACAACTGGTAAAACGGAACGATTCACTCCCGTCTGCTACTGTACGGCCCGTGTGTGTCTCAGTATCAGCTCCTGTACATGTACAGCACACAGCAGGTAAAAGGGAATGATTCACTCCCGTCTGGTACTGTACGGCCCGTGTGTTTCTCAGTGTCAGCTCCAGTACATGTACAGTACACAGCGGGTAAAAGGGAACGATTCACTCCCGTCTGCTACTGTACGGGCCGTGTGTGTCTCAGTGTCAGCTCCAGTACATGTACAGTACGCAGCGGGTAAAAGGGAACAATTCACTCCCATCTGGTACTGTACGGGCCGTGTGTGTCTCAGTGTCAGCTCCTGTACAGGTACAGCACACTGTGGGTAAAAGGGAACGATTCACTCCAGTCTGGTGCTGTACGGCCCGTGTGTTTCTCAGTGTCAGCTCCTGTACATGTACAGTACACAGTGGGTAAAAGGGAACGATTCACTCCCGTCTGGTACTGTACGGTCCGTGTGTGTCTCAGTGTCAGCTCCTGTACATGTACAGTACACAGCGGGTAAAAGGGAACGATTCACTCCCATCTGGTACTGTACGGTCCGTGTGTGTCTCAGTGTCAGCTCCTGTATATGTACAGTACACAGCGGGTTAAAGGGAATGATTCACACCCGTCTGGTACTGTACGGTCCGTGTGTGTCTGAGTGTCAGCGCCTGAACATGTACAGTACACAGCGGGTAAAAGGGAACAATTCACTCCCGTCTGGTACTGTACGGCCCGTATGTGTCTCAGTGTCAGCTCCTGTACATGTACAGCACACAGCGGGTAAAAGGGAACGATTCACTCCCGTCTGGTACTGTACGGCCCGTGTGTGTCTCAGTTTCAACTCCTGTACATGTTTAGTACACAGCGGGTAAAAGGGAACGATTCACTCCCGTCTGGTGCTGTACGGTCCGTGTGTGTCTCAGTGTCAGCTCCTGTTCATGTACATTACACAGCGGGTAAAAGGGAACGATTCACTCCTGTCTGGTACTGTACGGCCCGTGTGTGTCTCAGTGTCAGCTCCTGTACATGTACAGTACACAGCGGGTAAAAAGGAATGATTCACTCCCGTCTGCTGCTGTACGGCCCGTGTGTGTCTCAGTGTCAGCTCCAGTACATGTACAGTACACAGCGGGTAAAAGGGAACGATTCACTCCCGTCTGGTACTGTACGGTCCGTGTATGTCTCAGTGTCAGCTCCCGTACATGTACAGCACACAGTGGGTAAAAGGGAGCGATTCACTCCCGTCTGGTACTGTACGGTCCGTGTGTGTCTCAGTGTCAGCTCCTGTACATGTACAGTACACAGCGGATAAAAGGGAATGATTCACTCCCATCTGGTACTGTACGGCCCGTGTGTGTCTCAGTGTCAGCTCCTGTACATGTACAGTACACAGTGGGTAAAAGGAAACGATTCACTCCCGTCTGGTGCTGTACGGCCCGTGTGTGTCTCAGTGTCAGCTCCTGTACATGTACATTACACAGCGGGTAAAAGGGAATGATTCACTCCTGTCTGGTACTGTACGGCCCGTGTGTGTCTCAGTGTCAGCTCCTGTAAATGTACAGTACACAGCGGGTAAAAAGGAACGATTCACTCCCGTCTGGTACTGTACGGCCCGTGTGTGTCTCAGTGTCAGCTCCAGTACATGTACAGTACACAGCGGGTAAAAGGGAACGATTCACTCCCGTCTGGTACTGTACGGCCCGTGTGTGTCTCAGTGTCAGCTCCAGTACATGTACAGTACACAGCGGGTAAAAGGGAACGATTCACTCCCGTCTGGTACTGTACGGCCCGTGTGTGTCTCAGTGTCAGCTCCTGTACATGTACAGTACACAGCGGGTAAAAGGGAACGATTCACTCCCGTCTGGTACTGTACGGCCCGTGTGTGTCTCAGTGTCAGCTCCTGTACATGTACAGTACACAGTGGGTAAAAGGGAATGATTCACTCCCGTCTGGTACTGTACGGCCCGTGTTTGTCTCAGTGTCAGCTCCTGTACATGTACAGTACACAGCGGGTAAAAGGGAACGATTCACTCCCGTCTGGTACTGTACGGTACGTGTGTGTCTCAGTGTCAGCTCCAGTACATGTACAGTACACAGCGGGTTAAAGGGAATGATTCACTCCCATCTGGTACTGTATGGTCCGTGTGTGTCTCAGTGTCAGCGCCTGTACATGTACAGTACACAGCGGGTAAAAGGGAACAATTCACTCCTCTCTGGTACTGTACGGCCCGTGTGTGTCTCAGTGTCAGCTCCTGTACATGTACAGTACACAGCGGGTAAAAAGGAACGATTCACTCTCGTCTGGTACTGTACGGCCCGTGTGTGTCTCAGTGTCAGCTCCAGTACATGTACAGTACACAGTGGGTAAAAGGGAACGATTCACTCCCATCTAGTACTGTACGGTCCATGTGTGTCTCAGGGTCAGCTCCTGTATATGTACAGTACACAGCGGGTAAAAGGGAATGATTCACTCCCGTCTGGTACTGTACGGTCTGTGTGTGTCTCAGTGTCAGCGCCTGTACATGTACAGTACACAGCGGGTAAAAGGGAACGATTCACTCCCATCTGGTACTGTACGGCCCGTGTGTGTCTCAGTGTCAACTCCTGTACATGTTTAGTACACAGCGGGTAAAAGGGAATGAATCACTCCCGTCTGGTACTGTACGGCCCGTGTGTGTCTCAGTGACAGCTCCTGTACATGTACAGTACACAGCGGGAAAAAGGAAACGATTCACTCCTGTCTGGTACTGTACGGCCCGTGTGTGTCTCAGTGTCAGCTCCTGTACATGTACAGTACACAGCGGGTAAAAAGGAACGATTCACTCCCGTCTGGTACTCTACGGCCCGTGTGTGTCTCAATGTCAGCTCCAGTACATGTACAGTACAGAGCGGGTAAAAGGGAACGATTCACTCCCTTCTGGTACTGTACGGCCCGTGTGTGTCTCAGTGTCAGCTCCTGTACATGTACAGTACACAGCGGGTAAAAGGGAACGATTCACTCCCGTCTGGTACTGTACGGCCCGTGTGTGTCTCAGTGTCAGCTCCTGTACATGTACAGCACCCTGCAGGTAAAAGGGAACCATTCACTCCCATCTGGTACTGTACGGCCCGTGTGTGTCTCAGTGTCAGCTCCTGTCCATGTACAGTACACAGTGGGTAAAAGGGAACGATTCACTCCCGTCTGGTACTGTACGGCCCGTGTGTGTCTCAGTGTCAGCTCCTGTACATGTACAGTACACAGCGGGTAAAAGGGAACGATTCACTCCCGTCTGGTAATGTACGGCCCGTGTGTGTCTCAGTGTCAGCTCCTGTACATGTACAGTACACAGCGGGTAAAAGGGAATGATTCACTCCCGTCTGGTACTGTACGGCCCGTGTGTGTCTCAGTGTCAGCTCCTGTACATGTACATTACACAGCGGGTAAAATGGAACGATTCACTCCTGTCTGGTACTGTACGGCCCGTGTGTGTCTCAGTGTCAGCTCCAGTACATGTACAGTACACAGCGGGTAAAAGGGAACGATTCAGTCCCGTCTGGTACTGTACGGCCCGTGTGTGTCTCAGTGTCAGCTCCTGTACATGTACAGCACACAGCAGGTAAAAGGGAACGATTCACTCCTGTCTGGTACTGTACGGGCCGTGTGTGTCTCAGTGACAGCTCCTGTACATGTACAGTACACAGCGGGTAAAAGGGAACGATTCACTCCCGTCTGGTACTGTACGGTACGTGTGTGTCTCAGTGTCAGCTCCAGTACATGTACAGTACACAGCGGGTTAAAGGGAATGATTCACTCCCATCTGGTACTGTATGGTCCGTGTGTGTCTCAGTGTCAGCGCCTGTACATGTACAGTACACAGCGGGTAAAAGGGAACAATTCACTCCTCTCTGGTACTGTACGGCCCGTGTGTGTCTCAGTGTCAGCTCCTGTACATGTACAGTACACAGCGGGTAAAAAGGAACGATTCACTCTCGTCTGGTACTGTACGGCCCGTGTGTGTCTCAGTGTCAGCTCCAGTACATGTACAGTACACAGTGGGTAAAAGGGAACGATTCACTCCCATCTAGTACTGTACGGTCCATGTGTGTCTCAGGGTCAGCTCCTGTATATGTACAGTACACAGCGGGTAAAAGGGAATGATTCACTCCCGTCTGGTACTGTACGGTCTGTGTGTGTCTCAGTGTCAGCGCCTGTACATGTACAGTACACAGCGGGTAAAAGGGAACGATTCACTCCCGTCTGGTACTGTACGGCCCGTGTGTGTCTCAGTGTCAACTCCTGTACATGTTTAGTACACAGCGGGTAAAAGGGAATGAATCACTCCCGTCTGGTACTGTACGGCCCGTGTGTGTCTCAGTGACAGCTCCTGTACATGTACAGTACACAGCGGGTAAAAGGAAACGATTCACTCCTGTCTGGTACTGTACGGCCCGTGTGTGTCTCAGTGTCAGCTCCTGTACATGTACAGTACACAGCGGGTAAAAAGGAACGATTCACTCCCGTCTGGTACTCTACGGCCCGTGAGTGTCTCAATGTCAGCTCCAGTACATGTACAGTACAGAGCGGGTAAAAGGGAACGATTCACTCCCTTCTGGTACTGTACGGCCCGTGTGTGTCTCAGTGTCAGCTCCTGTACATGTACAGTACACAGCGGGTAAAAGGGAACGATTCACTGCCGTCTGGTACTGTGCGGCCCCTGTGTGTCTGTGTCAGCTCCTGTACATGTACAGCACACAGTGGGTAAAAGGGAACGATTCACTCCCATCTGGTACTGTACGGCCCGTGCGTGTCTCAGTTTCAGCTCCACTATATGTACAGTACACATCGGGTAAAAGGGAACGATTCACTCCCGTCTGGTACTGTACGGTCCGTGTGTGTCTCAGTGTCAGCGCCTGTACATGTACAGTACACATCGGGTAAAAGGGAACGATTCACTCCTGTCTGGTACTTTACGGCCCGTGTGTGTCTCAGTGTCAGCTCCTGTACATGTACAGTACAAAGCGGGTAAAAGGGAACGATTCACTCCCGTCTGGTACTGCACGGCCTGTGTGTGTCTCAGTGTCAGCTCCTGTACATGTACAGCACACAGCGGGTAAAAGGGAATGAATCACTCCCGTCTGGTACTGTACGGCCGATGTGTGTCTCAGTGTCAGCTCCTGTACATGTACTGTACCCAGCGGGTAAAAGGAAACGATTCACTCCCGTCTGGTGCTGTACGGCCCGTGTGTGTCTCAGTGTCAGCTCCTGTACATGTACAGTAAACAGCGGGTAAAAAGGAACGATTCACTCCCGTCTGGTACTGTACGGCCCGTGTGTGTCTCAGTGTCAGCTCCAGTACATGTACAGTACACAGCGGGTAAAAGGGAACGATTCAGTCCCGTCTGGTACTGTACGGCCCGTGTGTGTCTCAGTGTCAGCTCCTGTACATGTACAGCACACAGCAGGTAAAAGGGAACGATTCACTCCTGTCTGGTACTGTACGGGCCGTGTGTGTCTCAGTGTCAGCTCCTGTACAGGTACAGCACACTGTGGGTAAAAGGGAACGATTCACTCCAGTCTGGTGCTGTACGGCCCATGTGTTTCTCAGTGTCAGCTCCTGTACATGTACAGTACACAATCGGTAAAAGGGAACGATTCACTCCCGTCTGGTACTGTACGGTCCGTGTGTGTCTCAGTGTCAGCTCCTGTATATGTACAGTACACAGCAGGTTAAAGGGAATGATTCACTCCCGTCTGGTACTGTACGGTCCGTTTGTGTCTCAGTGTCAGCGCCTGTACATGTACAGCACACAGCGGGTAAAAGGGAACGATTCACTCCCGTCTGGTACTGTACGGCCCGTGTGTGTCTCAGTGTCAGCTCCTGTACATGTACAGTACACAGCGGGTAAAAGGGAACGATTCACTCCCGTCTGGTACTGTACGGCCCGTGTGTGTCTCAGTGTCAGCTCCTGTACATGTACAGTACACAGTGGGTAAAAGGGAATGATTCACTCCCGTCTGGTACTGTACGGCCCGTGTTTGTCTCAGTGTCAGCTCCTGTACATGTACAGTACACAGCGGGTAAAAGGGAACGATTCACTCCCGTCTGGTACTGTACGGTACGTGTGTGTCTCAGTGTCAGCTCCAGTACATGTACAGTACACAGCGGGTTAAAGGGAATGATTCACTCCCATCTGGTACTGTATGGTCCGTGTGTGTCTCAGTGTCAGCGCCTGTACATGTACAGTACACAGCGGGTAAAAGGGAACAATTCACTCCTCTCTGGTACTGTACGGACCGTGTGTGTCTCAGTGTCAGCTCCTGTACATGTACAGTACACAGCGGGTAAAAAGGAACGATTCACTCTCGTCTGGTACTGTACGGCCCGTGTGTGTCTCAGTGTCAGCTCCAGTACATGTACAGTACACAGTGGGTAAAAGGGAACGATTCACTCCCATCTAGTACTGTACGGTCCATGTGTGTCTCAGGGTCAGCTCCTGTATATGTACAGTACACAGCGGGTAAAAGGGAATGATTCACTCCCGTCTGGTACTGTACGGTCTGTGTGTGTCTCAGTGTCAGCGCCTGTACATGTACAGTACACAGCGGGTAAAAGGGAACGATTCACTCCCGTCTGGTACTGTACGGCCCGTGTGTGTCTCAGTGTCAACTCCTGTACATGTTTAGTACACAGCGGGTAAAAGGGAATGAATCACTCCCGTCTGGTACTGTACGGCCCGTGTGTGTCTCAGTGACAGCTCCTGTACATGTACAGTACACAGCGGGTAAAAGGAAACGATTCACTCCTGTCTGGTACTGTACGGCCCGTGTGTGTCTCAGTGTCAGCTCCTGTACATGTACAGTACACAGCGGGTAAAAAGGAACGATTCACTCCCGTCTGGTACTCTACGGCCCGTGTGTGTCTCAATGTCAGCTCCAGTACATGTACAGTACAGAGCGGGTAAAAGGGAACGATTCACTCCCTTCTGGTACTGTACGGCCCGTGTGTGTCTCAGTGTCAGCTCCTGTACATGTACAGTACACAGCGGGTAAAAGGGAACGATTCACTCCCGTCTGGTACTGTACGGCCCGTGTGTGTCTCAGTGTCAGCTCCTGTACATGTACAGCACCCTGCAGGTAAAAGGGAACGATTCACTCCCATCTGGTACTGTACGGCCCGTGTGTGTCTCAGTGTCAGCTCCTGTCCATGTACAGTACACAGTGGGTAAAAGGGAACGATTCACTCCCGTCTGGTACTGTACGGCCCGTGTGTGTCTCAGTATCAGCTCCTGTACATGTACAGTACACAGCGGGTAAACGGGAACGATTCACTCCCGTCTGGTAATGTACGGCCCGTGTGTGTCTCAGTGTCAGCTCCTGTACATGTACAGTACACAGCGGGTAAAAGGGAATGATTCACTCCCGTCTGGTACTGTACGGCCCGTGTGTGTCTCAGTGTCAGCTCCTGTACATGTACATTACACAGCGGGTAAAATGGAACGATTCACTCCTGTCTGGTACTGTACGGCCCGTGTGTGTCTCAGTGTCAGCTCCAGTACATGTACAGTAAACAGCGGGTAAAAGGGAACGATTCACTGCCGTCTGGTACTGTGCGGCCCCTGTGTGTCTGTGTCAGCTCCTGTACATGTACAGCACACAGTGGGTAAAAGGGAACGATTCACTCCCGTCTGGTACTGTACGGCCCGTGCGTGTCTCAGTGTCAGCTCCAGTATATGTACAGTACACATCGGGTAAAAGGGAACGATTCACTCCCGTCTGGTACTGTACGGTCCGTGTGTGTCTCAGTGTCAGCGCCTGTACATGTACAGTATACATCGGGTAAAAGGGAACGATTCACTCCTGTCTGGTACTGTACGGCCCGTGTGTGTCTCAGTGTCAGCTCCTGTACATGTACAGTACAAAGCGGGTAAAAGGGAACGATTCACTCCCGTCTGGTACTGTACGGCCCGTATGTGTCTCAGTGTCAACTCCTGTACATGTTTAGTACACAGCGGGTAAAAGGGAACGATTCACTCCCGTCTGGTACTGCACGGCCTGTGTGTGTCTCAGTGTCAGCTCCTGTACATGTACAGCACACAGCGGGTAAAAGGGAATGAATCACTCCCGTCTGGTACTGTACGGCCGATGTGTGTCTCAGTGTCAGCTCCTGTACATGTACTGTACCCAGCGGGTAAAAGGAAACGATTCACTCCCGTCTGGTGCTGTACGGCCCGTGTGTGTCTCAGTGTCAGCTCCAGTACATGTACAGTACACAGCGGGTAAAAGGGAACGATTCAGTCCCGTCTGGTACTGTACGGCCCGTGTGTGTCTCAGTGTCAGCTCCTGTACATGTACAGCACACAGCAGGTAAAAGGGAACGATTCACTCCTGTCTGGTACTGTACGGGCCGTGTGTGTCTCAGTGACAGCTCCTGTACATGTACAGTACACAGCGGGTAAAATGGAACGATTCACTCCCATCTGGTACTGTACGGGCCGTGTGTGTCTCAGTGTCAGCTCCTGTACAGGTACAGCACACTGTGGGTAAAAGGGAACGATTCACTCCAGTCTGGTGCTGTACGGCCCATGTGTTTCTCAGTGTCAGCTCCTGTACATGTACAGTACACAGTCGGTAAAAGGGAACGATTCACTCCCGTCTGGTACTGTACGGTCCGTGTGTGTCTCAGTGTCAGCTCCTGTATATGTACAGTACACAGCAGGTTAAAGGGAATGATTCACTCCCGTCTGGTACTGTACGGTCCGTTTGTGTCTCAGTGTCAGCGCCTGTACATGTACAGCACACAGCGGGTAAAAGGGAACGATTCACTCCCGTCTGGTACTGTACGGCCCGTGTGTGTCTCAGTGTCAGCTCCTGTACATGTACATTACACAGCAGGTAAAAGGGAACGATTCACTCCCGTCTGGTGCTGTACGGCCCGTGTGTGTCTCAGTGTCAGCTCCTGTACATGTACATTACACAGCGGGTAAAAGGGAATGATTCACTCCTGTCTGGTACTGAACGGTGCGTGTGTGTCTCAGTGTCAGCTCCAGTACATGTACAGTACACAGCGGGTAAAAGGGAACGATTCACTCCCGTCTGGTACTGTACGGCCCGTGTGTGTCTCAGTGTCAGCTCGTGTACATGTACAGCACACAGTGGGTAAAAGGGAACGATTCACTCCCGTCTGGTACTGTACGGCCCGTGCGTGTCTCAGTGTCAGCTCCAGTACATGTACAGTACACAGCGGGTAAAAGGGAATGATTCACTCCCGTCTGGTACTGTACGGTCCGTGTGTGTCTCAGTGTCAGCGCCTGTACATGTACAGTACACAGCGGGTAAAAGGGAACGATTCACTCCCTTCTGGTACTATACGGCCCGTGTGTGTCTCAGTGTCAGCTCCTGTACATGTACAGTAAACAGCGGGTAAAAGGGAACGATTCACTCCCGTCTGGTACTGTACGGCCCGTGTGTGTCTCAGTGTCAACTCCTGTACATGTACATTACACATCGGGTAAAATGGAACGATTCACTCCCGTCTGGTACTGTACGGCACGTGTGTGTCTCAGTGTCAGCTCCTGTACATGTACAGCACACAGCGGGTAAAAGGGAATGAATCATTCCTGTCTGGTACTGTACGGCCCGTGTGTGTCTCGGTGACAGCTCCTGTACATGTACAGTAAACAGCGGGTAAAAGGGAACGATTCACTCCCGTCTGATACTGTCCGGCCCGTGTGTGTCTCAGTGTCAGCTCCTGTACATGTACAGTACACAGCGGGTAAAAGGAAATGATTCACTCCCGTCTGGTGCTGTACGGCCCGTGTGTGTCTCAGTGTCAGCTCCTGTACATGTACATTACACAGCGGGTAAAAGGGAACGATTCACTCCTGTCTGGTACTGTACGGCCCGTGTGTGTCTCAGTGTCAGCTCCTGTACATGTACAGTACACAGCGGGTAAAAAGAAACGATTCACTCCCGTCTGGTACTGTACGGCCCGTGTGTGTCTCAGTGTCAGCTCCAGTACATGTACAGTACACAGCGGGTAAAAGGGAACGATTCACTCCCGTCTGGTACTGTACGGTCCGTGTGTGTTTCAGTGTCAGCTCCTGTACATGTACAGCACACAGTGGGTAAAAGGGAACGATTCACTCCCGTCTGGTACTGTACGGCCCGTGTGTGTCTCAGTGTCAGCTCCTGTACATGTACAGTACACAGCGGGGAAAAGGAAACGATTCACTCCCGTCTGGTACTGGACGGCCCGTGTGTGTCTCAGTGTCAGCTCCTGTACATGTACAGTACACAGTGGGTAAAAGGGAATGATTCACACCCGTCTGGTACTGTACGGCCCGTGTGTGTCTCAGTGTCAGCTCCTGTACATGTACAGCACACAGCGGGTAAAAGGGAATGATTCACTCCCGTCTGGTACTGTACGGCCCGTGTGTGTCTCAGTGTCAGCTCCTGTACATGTACAGTACACAGCGGGTAAAAGGGAACGATTCACTCCCGTCTAGTACTGTATGGCCCGTGTGTGTCTCAGTGTCAGCTCCAGTACATGTAGAGTACACAGCGGGTAAAAGGGAACGATTCACTCCCGTCTGGTACTGTACGGTCCGTGTGTGTCTCAGTGTCAGCTCCTGTATATGTACAGTACACAGCGGGTTAAAGGGAATGATTCACTCCCATCTGGTACGGTACGGTCCGTGTATGTCTCAGTGTCAGCGCCTGTACATGTACAGTACACAGCGGGTAAAAGGGAACAATTCACTCCTGTCTGGTACTGTACGGCCCGTGTGTGTCTCAGTGTCAGCTCCTGTACATGTACAGAACACAGCGGGTAAAAAGGAACGATTCACTCCCGTCTGGTCCTGTACAGCCCGTGTGTGTCTCAGTTTCAGCTCCAGTACATGTCTAGTACACAGCGGGGAAAACGGAACGATTCACTCCCGTCTGGTACTGTACGGCCCGTGTGTGTCTCATTGTCAGCTCCTGTACATGTACAGCACACAGTAGGTAAACGGGAACGATTCACTCCCGTCTGGTACTGTACGGCCCGTGTGTGTCTCAGTGTCAGCTCCTGTACATGTACAGTACACAGCGGGTAAAAGGGAATGATTCACTCCCGTCTGGTACTGTACGGCCCGTGTGTGTCTCAGTGTCAGCTCCTGTACATGTACAGTACACAGCGGGTAAAAGGAAATGATTCACTCCCGTCTGATACTGTACGGCCCGTGTGTGTCTCAGTGTCAGCTCCTGTACATGTACAGTACACAGCGGGTAAAAGGGAACGATTCACTCCCGTCTGGTAATGGACGGCCCGTGTGTGTCTCAGTGTCAGTTCCTGTACATGTACAGTACGCAGTGGGTAAAAGGGAATGATTCACACCCGTCTGGTACTGTACGGCCCGTGTGTGTCTCAGTGTCAGCTCCTGTACATGTACAGCACACAGCGGGTAAAAGGGAACGATTCACTCCCGTCTGGTACTGTACGGTCCGTGTGTGT
The DNA here is from genome assembly GCF_052327205.1 of Somniosus microcephalus. Lineage (NCBI taxonomy): Eukaryota > Metazoa > Chordata > Chondrichthyes > Squaliformes > Somniosidae > Somniosus > Somniosus microcephalus. Next base: position 46,814,422 of record NW_028225179.1, read on the forward strand.
CTCAGTGTCAGCTCCTGTACATGTACATTACACAGCGGGTAAAAGGGAACGATTCACTCCTGTCTGGTACTGTGCGGTGCGTGTGTGTCTCAGTGTCAGCTCCAGTACATGTACAGTACACAGCGGGTAAAATGGAACGATTCACTCCCGTCTGGTACTGTACGGCCCGTGTGTGTCTCAGTGTCAGCTCCTGTACATGTACAGCACACAGTAGGTTAAAGGGAACGATTCACTCCCGTCTGGTACTGTACGGCCCGTATGTGTCTCAGTGTCAGCTCCTGTACATGTACAGTACACAGCGGGTAAAAGGAAACGATTCACTCCCGTCTGATACTGTACGGCCCGTGTGTGTCTCAGTGTCAGCTCCTGTACATGTACAGCACACAGCGGGTAAAAGGGAACGATTCACTCCCGTCTGGTACTGTACGGTCCGTGTGTGTCTCAGTGTCAGCTCCAGTACATGTACAGTACACAACTGGTAAAACGGAACGATTCACTCCCGTCTGGTACTGTACGGCCCGTGTGTGTCTCAATATCAGCTCCTGTACATGTACAGCACACAGCAGGTAAAAGGGAATGATTCACTCCCGTCTGGTACTGTACGGCCCGTGTGTGTCTCAGTGTCAGCTCCAGTACATGTACAGTACACAGCGGGTAAAAGGGAACGATTCACTCCCGTCTGCTACTGTACGGGCCGTGTGTGTCTCAGTGTCAGCTCATGTACATGTACAGTACACAGCGGGTAAAAGGGAACAATTCACTCCCATCTGGTACTGTACGGGCCGTGTGTGTCTCAGTGTCAGCTCCTGTACAGGTACAGCACACTGTGGGTAAAAGGGAACGATTCACTCCAGTCTGGTGCTGTACGGCCCGTGTGTTTCTCAGTGTCAGCTCCTGTACATGTACAGTACACAGTGGGTAAAAGGGAACGATTCACTCCCGTCTGGTACTGTACGGTCCGTGTGTGTCTCAGTGTCAGCTCCTGTACATGTACAGTACACAGCGGGTAAAAGGGAACGATTCACTCCCATCTGGTACTGTACGGTCCGTGTGTGTCTCAGTGTCAGCTCCTGTATATGTACAGTACACAGCGGGTTAAAGGGAATGATTCACACCCGTCTGGTACTGTACGGTCCGTGTGTGTCTGAGTGTCAGCGCCTGCACATGTACAGTACACAGCGGGTAAAAGGGAACAATTCACTCCCGTCTGGTACTGTACGGCCCGTATGTGTCTCAGTGTCAGCTCCTGTACATGTACAGCACACAGCGGGTAAAAGGGAACGATTCACTCCCGTCTGGTACTGTACGGCCCGTGTGTGTCTCAGTTTCAACTCCTGTACATGTTTAGTACACAGCGGGTAAAAGGGAACGATTCACTCCCGTCTGGTGCTGTACGGCCCGTGTGTGTCTCAGTGTCAGCTCCTGTACATGTACAGCACACAGCGGGTAAAAGGGAATGAATCACTCCCGTCTGGTACTGTACGGCCCGTGTGTGTCTCAGTGTCAGCTCCTGTACATGTACAGCACACAGCGGGTAAAAGGGAACGATTCACTCCCGTCTGGTACTGTACGGCCCGTGTATGTCTCAGTTTCAGCTCCTGTACATGTACAGTACACAGCGGGTAAAATGGACGATTCACTCCTGTCTGGTACTGTACGGCCCGTGTGTGTCTCAGTGTCAGCTCCAGTACATGTACAGTACACAGCAGGTAAAAGGGAATGATTCACTCCTGTCTGGTACTGCACAGCCCGTGTGTGTCTCAGTGTCAGCTCCTGTACATGTACGTTGCACAGCGGGTAAAATGGACGATTCACTCCTGTCTGGTACTGTACGGCCCGTGTGTGTCTCAGTGTCAGCTCCTGTACATGTACAGCACACAGCGGGTAAAAGGGAACGATTCACTCCCGTCTGGTACTGTACGGCCCGTGTGTGTCTCAGTGTCAGCTCCTGTACATGTACAGTACACAGCGGGAAAAAGGGAACGATTCACTCCCGTCTGGTACTGTACGGCCCGTGTGTGTCTCAGTGTCAGCTCCTGTACATGTACAGTACACAGCGGGTAAAAGGGAATGATTCACTCCCGTCTGGTACTGTACGGTCCGTGTGTGTTTCAGTGTCAGCTCCTGTACATGTACAGTACACAGCGGGTAAAAAGGAACGATTCACTCCCGTCTGGTACTGTACGGCCCGTGTGTGTCTCAGTGTCAGCTCCTGTACATGTACAGTACACAGTGGGTAAAAGGGAACGATTCACTCCCGTCTGGTACTGTACGGCCCGTGTGTGTCTCAGTGTCAACTCCAGTACATGTACAGTACACAGTGGGTAAAAGGGAATGATTCACACCCATCTGGTACTGTATGGCCCGTGTGCGTCTCAGTGTCAGCTCCTGTACATGTACATTACACAGCGGGTAAAAGGGAACGATTCACTCCTGTCTGGTACTGTACGGCCCGTGTGTGTCTCAGTGTCAGCTCCAGTACATGTACAGTACACAGCGGGTAAAAGGGAACGATTCACTCCCGTCTGGTACTGTATGGCCCGTGTGTGTCTCAGTGTCAGCTCCTGTACATGTACAGTACACAGCGGGTAAAAGGAAACGATTCACTCCCGTCTGGTGCTGTACGGCCCGTGTGTGTCTCAGTGTCAGCTCCTGTACATGTACAGCACACAGCGGGTAAAAGGGAATGATTCACTCCCGTCTGGTACTGTACGGTCCGTGTGTGTCTCAGTGTCAGCTCCAGTACATATACAGTACACAGCGGGTAAAAGGGAACGATTCAGTCCCGTCTGGTACTGTACAGCCCGTGTGTGTCTCAGTGTCAGCTCCTGTACATGTACAGCACACAGCAGGTAAAAGGGAATGATTCACTCCCGTCTGGTACTGTACGGCCCGTGTGTGTCTCAGTGTCAGCTCCTGTACATGTACAGTACACAGCGGGTAAAAGGAAACGATTCACTCCCGTCTGGTGCTGTACGGCCCGTGTGTGTCTCAGTGTCAGCTCCTGTACATGTACATTACACAGCGGGTAAAAGGGAACGATTCACTCCTGTCTGGTACTGTACGGCCCGTGTGTGTCTCAGTGTCAGCTCCTGTACATGTACAGTACACAGCGGGTAAAAGGGAACGATTCACTCCCGTCTGGTACTGTACGGTCCGTGTGTGTCTCAGTGTCAGCTCCTGTACATGTACAGTACACAGTGGGTAAAAGGGAACGATTCACTCCCGTCTGGTGCTGTACGGCCCGTGTGTTTCTCAGTTTCAGCTCCTGTACATGTACAGTACACAGTGGGTAAAAGGGAACGATTCACTCCCGTCTGGTACTGTACGGTCCGTGTGTGTCTCAGTGTCAGCTCCTGTACATGTACAGTACACAGCGGGTAAAAGGGAACGATTCACTCCCGTCTGGTACTGTACGGCCCGTGTGTGTCTCAGTGTCAGCTCCTGTACATGTACAGTACACAGCGGGTAAAAGGGAACGATTCACTCCCGTCTGGTACTGTACGGTCCGTGTGTGTCTCAGTGTCAGCTCCTGTACATGTACAGTACACAGTGGGTAAAAGGGAACGATTCACTCCCGTCTGGTGCTGTACGGCCCGTGTGTTTCTCAGTGTCAGCTCCTGTACATGTACAGTACACAGTGGGTAATAGGGAACGATTCACTCCCGTCTGGTACTGTACGGTCCGTGTGTGTCTCAGTGTCAGCTCCTGTACATGTACAGTACACAGCGGGTAAAAGGGAACGATTCACTCCCATCTGGTACTGTACGGTCCATGTGTGTCTCAGTGTCAGCTCCTGTATATGTACAGTACACAGCGGGTTAAAGGGAATGATTCACTCCCGTCTGGTACTGTACGGCCCGTGTGTGTCTCAGTGTCAGCTCCTGTACTTGTACAGCACACAGCGGGTAAAAGGGAACGATTCACTCCCGTCTGGCACTGTGTGGCCCGTGTGTGTCTCAGTGTCAGCTCCTGTACATGTACAGCACACAGCGGGTAAAAGGGAACGATTCACTCCCATCTGGTACTGTACGGTCCGTGTGTGTCTCAGTGAAAGCTCCTGTATATGTGCAGTACAGAGCGGGTAAAAGGGAACGATTCACTCCCCTCTGGTACTGTACGGCCCGTGTGTGTCTCAGTGTCAACGCCTGTACATGTACAGTACACAGCGGGTAAAAGGGAACGATTCACTCCCGTCTGGTACTATACGGCCTGTGTGTGTCTCAGTGTCAGCTCCTGTACATGTACAGTACACAGCGGGTAAAAGGGAACGATTCACTCCCGTCTGGTACTGTACGGCCCGTGTGTGTCTCAGTGTCAACTCCTGTACATGTTTAGTACACAGCGGGTAAAAGGGAACGATTCACTCCCGTCTGATACTGTACGGCCCGTGTGTGTCTCAGTGTCAGCTCCTGTACATGTACAGCACCCAGCGGGTAAAAGGGAATGAACCATTCCTGTCTGGTACTGTACGGCCCGTGTGTGTCTCAGTGTCAGCTCCTGTACATGTACAGTACACAGCGGGTAAAAGGAAACGATTCACTCCCGTCTGGTGCTGTACGGCCCGTGTGTGTCTCAGTGTCAGCTCCTGTACATGTGCAGTACACAGCGGGTAAAAAGGAACGATTCACTCCCGTCTGGTACTGTACGGCCCGTGTGTGTCTCAGTGTCAGCTCCAGTACATGTACAGTACACAGCGGGTAAAAGGGAACGATTCACTCCCGTCTGGTACTGTACGGTCCGTGTGTGTCTCAGTGTCGGCTCCTGTACTTGTACAGTACACAGCGGGGAAAAGGGAACGATTCACTCCCGTCTGGTACTGTACGGTCCGTGTGTGTCTCAGTGTCATCTCCTGTACATGTACAGTACACATCGGGTAAAAGGAAACGATTCACTCCCGTCTGGTGCTGTACGGCCCGTGTGTGTCTCAGTGTCAGCTCCTGTACATGTACATTACACAGCGGGTAAAAGGGAACCATTCACTCCTGTCTGGTACTGTACGGCCCATGTGTGTCTCAGTGTCAGCTCCAGTACATGTACAGTACACAGCGGGTAAAAGGGAACGATTCACTCCCGTCTGGTACTGTACGGCCCGTGTGTGTCTCAGTGTCAGCTCCTGTACATGTACAGCACCCTGCAGGTAAAAGGGAACGATTCACTCCCGTCTGGTACTGTACGGCACGTGTGTGTCTCAGTGTCAGCTCCTGTACATGTACAGTACACAGCGGGTAAAAGGGAACGATTCACTCCCGTCTGGTACTGTACGGCCCGTGTGTGTCTCAGTGTCAGCTCCTGTACATGTACAGTACACAGTGGGTAAAAGGGAACGATTCACTCCCGTCTGGTACTGTACGGCCCGTGTGTGTCTCAGTGTCAGCTCCTGTACATGTACATTACACAGCGGGTAAAATGGAACGATTCACTCCTGTCTGGTACTGTACGGCCCGTGTGTGTCTCAGTGTCAGCTCCAGTACATGTACAGTACACAGCGGGTAAAATGGAACGATTCACTCCTGTCTGGTACTGTACGGCCCGTGTGTGTCTCAGTGTCAGCTCCTGTACATGTACATTACACAGCGGGTAAAATGGAACGATTCACTCCTGTCTGTTACTGTACGGCCCGTGTGTGTCTCAGTGTCAGCTCCAGTACATGTACAGTACACAGCGGGTAAAAGGGAACGATTCACTGCCGTCTGGTACTGTACGGCCCGTGTGTGTCTCAGTGTCAGCTCCAGTATATGTACAGTACACAGCGGGTAAAAGGGAATGATTCACTCCCGTCTGGTACTGTACGGCCCGTGTGTGTCTCAGTGTCAGCTCCTGTACATGTACAGCACACAGCGGGTAAAAGGGAACGATTCACTCCCGTCTGCTACTGTACGGCCCGTGTGTGTCTGTGTCAGCTCCTGTATATGTACAGCACACAGTGGGTAAAAGGGAACGATTCACTCCCGTCTGGTACTGTACGGCCCGTGCGTGTCTCAGTGTCAGCTCCAGTATATGTACAGTACACAGCGGGTAAAAGGGAATGATTCACTCCCGTCTGGTACTGTACGGCCCGTGTGTGTCTCAGTGTCAGCGCCTGTACATGTACAGTACACAGCGGGTAAAAGGGAACGATTCACTCCCGTCTGGTACTGTACGGCCCGTGTGTGTCTCAGTGTCAGCTCCTGTACATGTACAGCACACAGCGGATAAAAGGGAATGAATCACTCCCGTCTGGTACTGTACAGACCGTGTGTGTCTCAGTGTCAACTCCTGTACATGTACAGTACCCAGCGGGTAAAAGGAAACGATTCACTCCCGTCTGGTGCTGTACGGCCCGTGTGTGTCTCAGTGTCAGCTCCTGTACATGTACAGCAAGCAGCGGGTAAAAAGGAACGATTCACTCCCGTCTGGTACTGTACGGCCCGTGTGTGTCTCAGTGTCAGCTCCAGTACATGTACAGTACACAGCGGGTAAAAGGGAACGATTCAGTCCCGTCTGGTACTGTACGGCCCGTGTGTGTCTCAGTGTCAGCTCCTGTACATGTACAGTACACAGCGGGTAAAATGGAACGATTCACTCCTGTCTGGTACTGTACGGCCCGTGTGTGTCTCAGTGTCAGCTCCTGTACATGTACAGTACACAGCGGGTAAAAGGGAACGATTCACTCCTGTCTGGTACTGTATGGCCCGTGTGTGTCTCAGTGTCAGCTCCTGTACATGTACAGTACACAGCGGGTAAAAAGGAACGATTCACTCCCGTCTGGTACTGTACGGCCCGTGTGTGTCTCAGTGTCAGCTCCAGTACATGTACAGTACACAGCGGGTTAAAGGGAATGATTCACTCCCGTCTGGTACTGTACGGTCCGTGTGTGTCTCAGTGTCAGCGCCTGTACATGTACAGTACACAGCGGGTAAAAGGGAACGATTCACTCCCGTCTGGTACTGTACGGCCCGTGTGTGTCTCAGTGTCAGCTCCTGTACATGTACAGTACACAGCGGGTAAAAAGAAACGATTCACTCCCGTCTGGTACTGTACGGCCCGTGTGTGTCTCAGTGTCAGCTCCTGTACATGTACATTACACAGCGGGTAAAAGGGAACGATTCACTCCCGTCTGGCACTGTACGGCCCGTGTGTGTCTCAGTGTCAGCTCCAGTACATGTAGAGTACACAGCGGGTAAAAGGGAACGATTCACTCCCGTCTGGTACTGTACGGTCCGTGTGTGTCTCAGTGTCAGGTCCTGTATATGTACAGTACACAGCGGGTTAAAGGGAATGATTCACTCCCATCTGGTACTGTACGGTCCGTGTATGTCTCAGTGTCAGCGCCTGTACATGTACAGTACACAGCGGGTAAAAGGGAACAATTCATTCCTGTCTGGTACTGTACGGCCCGTGTGTGTCTCAGTGTCAGCTCCTGTACATGTACAGAACACAGCGGGTAAAAAGGAACGATTCACTCCCGTCTGGTACTGTACGGCTCGTGTGTGTCTCAGTGTCAGCTCCAGTACATGGACAGTACACAGCGGGTAAAACGGAACGATTCACTCCCGTCTGGTACTGTACGGCCCGTGTGTGTCTCAGTTTCAGCTCCTGTACATGTACAGCACACAGTTGGTAAAAGGGAACGATTCACTCCCGTCTGGTACTGTACGGCCCGTGTGTGTCTCAGTGTCAGCTCCTGTACATCTACAGTACACAGCGGGTAAAAGGGAACGATTCACTCCCGTCTGGTACTGTACGGCCCGTGTGTGTCTCAGTGTCAGCTCCTGTACATGTACAGTACACAGCGGGTAAAAGGAAACGATTCACTCCCGTCTGATACTGTACGGCCCGTGTGTGTCTCAGTGTCAGCTCCTGTACATGTACAGTACACAGCGGGTAAAAGGGAACTATTCACTCCCGTCTGGTAATGGACGGCCCGTGTGTGTCTCAGTGTCAGCTCCTGTACATGTACAGTACACAGTGGGTAAAAGGGAATGATTCACACCCGTCTGGTACTGTACGGTCCGTGTGTGTCTCAGTGTCAGCTCCTGTACATGTACATTACACAGCGGGTAAAAGGGAACGATTCACTCCTGTCTGGTACTGTACGGTGCGTGTGTGTCTCAGTGTCAGCTCCAGTACATGTACAGTACACAGCGGGTAAAACGGAACGATTCACTCCCGTCTGGTACTGTACGGCCCGTGTGTGTCTCAGTGTCAGCTCCTGTACATGTACAGCACACAGCAGGTAAAAGGGAATGATTCACTCCCGTCTGGTACTGTACAGTCCGTGTGTGTCTCAGTGTCAGCTCCAGTACATGTACAGTACACAGCGGGTAAAAGGGAACGATTCACTCCCGTCTGGTACTGTACGGGCCGTGTGTGTCTCAGTGTCAGCTCCTGTACATGTACAGTACACAGCGGGTAAAAGGGAACGATTCACTCCCATCTGGTACTGTACGGGCCGTGTGTGTCTCAGTGTCAGCTCCTGTACAGGTACAGCACACTGTGGGTAAAAGGGAACGATTCACTCCAGTCTGGTGCTGTACGGCCCGTGTGTTTCTCAGTGTCAGCTCCTGTACATGTACAGTACACATTGGTAAAAGGGAACGATTCACTCCCGTCTGGTACTGTACGGTCCGTGTGTGTCTCAGTGTCAGCTCCTGTACATGTACAGTACACAGCGGGTAAAAGGGAACGATTCACTCCCATCTGGTACTGTACGGTCCGTGTGTGTCTCAGTGTCAGCGCCTGCACATGTACAGTACACAGCGGGTAAAAGGGAACAATTCACTCCCGTCTGGTACTGTACGGCCCGTATGTGTCTCAGTGTCAGCTCCTGTACATGTACAGCACACAGCGGGTAAAAGGGAACGATTCACTCCCGTCTGGTACTGTACGGCCCGTGTGTGTCTCAGTTTCAACTCCTGTACATGTTTAGTACACAGCGGGTAAAAGGGAACGATTCACTCCCGTCTGGTACTGTGCGGCCCGTGTGGGTCTCAGTGTCAGCTCCTCTACATGTACAGCACATAGCGGGTAAAAGGGAATGAATCACTCCCGTCTGGTACTGTACGGCCCGTGTGTGTCTCAGTGACAGCTCCTGTACATGTACAGTACACAGCGGGTAAAAGGAAACGATTCACTCCCGTCTGGTGCTGTACGGCCCGTGTGTGTCTCAGTGTCAGCTCCAGTACATGTACAGTACACAGCGGGTAAAAAGGAACGATTCACTCCCGTCTGGTACTGTACGGCCCGTGTGTGTCTCAGTGTCAGCTGCTGTACATGTACAGTACACAGCGGGTAAAAGGGAACGATTCACTCCCGTCTGGTACTGTACGGCCCGTGTGTGTCTCAGTGTCAGCTGCTGTACATGTACAGTACACAGTGGGTAAAAGGGAATGTTTCACACCCGTCTGGTACAGTATGGCCCGTGTGCGTCTCAGTGTCAGCTCCTGTACATGTACATTACACAGCGGGTAAAAGGGAACGATTCACTGCCGTCTGGTACTGTACGGCCCGTGTGTGTCTCAGTGTCAGCTCCAGTACATGTACAGTACACAGCGGGTAAAAGGGAACGATTCACTCCCGTCTGGTACTGTACGGCCCGTATGTGTCTCAGTGTCAGCTCCTGCACATGTACAGCACACAGCGGGTAAAAGGGAATGATTCACTCCCGTCTGGTACTGTACGGTCCGTGTGTGTCTCAGTGTCAGCTCCAGTACATATACAGTACACAGCGGGTAAAAGGGAACGATTCAGTCCCGTCTGGTACTGTACAGCCCGTGTGTGTCTCAGTGTCAGCTCCTGTACATGTACAGCACACAGCAGGTAAAAGGGAATGATTCACTCCCGTCTGGTACTGTACGGCCCGTGTGTGTCTCAGTGTCAGCTCCTGTACATGTACAGTACACAGCGGGTAAAAGGAAACGATTCACTCCCGTCTGGTGCTGTACGGCCCGTGTGTGTCTCAGTGTCAGCTCCTGTACATGTACGGCACACAGCGGGTAAAAGGGAACGATTCACTCCCGTCTGGTACTGTACGGCCCGTGTGTGTCTCAGTGTCTGCTCCTGTACATGTACAGTACACAGCGGGTAAAAGGGAACGATTCACTCCCATCTGGTACTGTACGGCCCGTGTGTGTCTCAGTGTCAGCTCCTGTACATGTACATTACACAGCGGGTAAAAGGGAACGATTCACTCCTGTCTGGTACTGTACGGCCCGTGTGTGTCTCAGTGTCAGCTCCTGTACATGTACAGTACACAGTGGGTAAAAGGGAACGATTCACTCCCGTCTGGTACTTTACGGTGCGTGTGTGTCTCAGTGTCAGCTCCTGTACATGTACAGTACACAGTGGGTAAAAGGGAACGATTCACTCCCGTCTGGTACTGTACGGTCCGTGTGTGTCTCAGTGTCAGCTCCTGTACATGTACAGTACACAGTGGGTAAAAGGGAACGATTCACTTCCGTCTGGTACTGTACGGTGCGTGTGTGTCTCAGTGTCAGCTCCTGTACATGTACAGTACACAGTGGGTAAAAGGGAACGATTCACTCCCGTCTGGTACTGTACGGTCCGTGTGTGTCTCAGTGTCAGCTCCTGTACATGTACAGTACACAGCGGGTAAAAGGGAACGATTCACTCCCGTCTGGTACTGTACGGCCCGTGTGTGTCTCAGTGTCAGCTCCTGTACATGTACAGTACACAGCGGGTAAAAGGGAACGATTCACTCCCATCTGGTACTGTACAGTCCGTGTGTGTCTCAGTGTCAGCTCCTGTATATGTACAGTACACAGCGGGTTAAAGGGTATGATTCACTCCCGTCTGGTACTGTACGGCCCGTGTGTGTCTCAGTGTCAGCGCCTGTACATGTACAGTACACAGCGGGTATAAGGGAACAATTCACTCCCGCTTGGTACTGTACGGCCCGTGTGTGTCTCAGTGTCAGCTCCTGTACATGTACAGCACACAGCGGGTAAAAGGGAACGATTCACTCCCGTCTGGTACTGTACGGCCCGTGTGTGTCTCAGTTTCAACTCCTGTACATGTTTAGTACACAGTGGGTAAAAGGGAACGATTCACTCCCGTCTGGTACTGTGCGGCCCGTGTGTGTCTCAGTGTCAGCTCCTGTACATGTACAGCACACAGCGGGTGAAAGGGAACGATTCACTCCCATCTGGTACTGTACGGTCCGTGTGTGTCTCAGTGAAAGCTCCTGTATATGTGCAGTGCAGAGCGGGTAAAAGGGAACGATTCACTCCCGTCTGATACTGTACGGCCCGTGTGTGTCTCAGTGTCAGCTCCTGTACATGTACAGCACCCAGCGGGTAAAAGAGAATGAACCATTCCTGTCTGGTACTGTACGGCCTGTGTGTGTCTCAGTGTCAGCTCCTGTACATGTACAGTACACAGCGGGTAAAAGGAAACAATTCACTCCCGTCTGGTGCTGTACGGCCCGTGTGTGTCTCAGTGTCAGCTCCTGTACATGTACAGTACACAGCGGGTAAAAAGGAACGATTCACTCCCGTCTGGTACTGTACGGCCCGTGTGTATCTCAGTGTCAGCTCCAGTACATGTACAGTACACAGCGGGTAAAAGGGAACGATTCACTCCCGTCTGGTACTGTACGGTCCGTGTGTGTCTCAGTGTCGGCTCCTGTACATGTACAGCACACAGTGTGTAAAAGGGAACGATTCACTCCCGTCTGGTACTGTACGGTCCGTGTGTGTCTCAGTGTCATCTCCTGTACACGTACAGTACACAGCGGGTAAAAGGGAACGATTCACTCCCATCTGGTACTGTACGGTCCGTGTGTGTCTCAGTGTCAGCTCCTGTATATGTACAGTACACAGCGGGTTAAAGGGAATGATTCACTCCCGTCTGGTACTGTACGGTCCGTGTGTGTCTCAGTGTCAGCGCCTGTACATGTACAGCACACAGCGGGTAAAAGGGAACAATTCACTCCCGTCTGGTACTGTACGGTCCGTGTGTGTCTCAGTGTCAGCTCCTGTACATGTACAGTACACAGCGGGTAAAAGGGAACGATTCACTCCCGTCTGGTACTGTACGGTCCGTGTGTGTCTCAGTGTCATCTCCTGTACATGTACAGTACACATCGGTTAAAAGGAAACGATTCACTCCCGTCTGGTGCTGTACGGCCCGTGTGTGTCTCAGTGTCAGCTCCTGTACATGTACAGTACACAGCGGGTAAAAGGGAACCATTCACTCCTGTCTGGTACTGTACGGCCCGTGTGTGTCTCAGTGTCAGCTCCTGTACATGTACAGTACACAGCGGGTAAAAAGGAATGATTCACTCCCGTCTGGTACTCTACGGCCCGTGTGTGTCTCAGTGTCAGCTCCAGTACATGTGCAGTACACAGCGAGTAAAAGGGAACGATTCACTCCCGTCTGGTACTGTACGGCCCGTGTGTGTCTCAGTGTCAGCTCCTGTACATGTACAGCACCCTGCAGGTAAAAGGGAACGAATCACTCCCGTCTGGTACTGTACGGCACGTGTGTGTCTCAGTGTCAGCTCCTGTACATGTACAGTACACAGTGGGTAAAAGGGAACGATTCACTCCCGTCTGGTACTGTACGGCCCGTGTGTGTCTCAGTGTCAGCTCCTGTACATGTACATTACACAGCGGGTAAAATGGAACGATTCACTCCTGTCTGGTACTGTACGGCCCGTGTGTGTCTCAGTGTCAGCTCCAGCACATGTACAGCACACATCGGGTAAATGGGAACGATTCACTCCCGTCTGGTACTGTACGGCCCGTGTGTGTCTCAGTGTCAGCTCCTGTACATGTACATTACACAGCGGGTAAAATGGAACGATTCACTCCTGTCTGGTACTGTACGGCCCGTGTGTGTCTCAGTGTCAGCTCCAGTACATGTACAGTACACAGCGGGTAAATGGGAACGATTCACTGCCGTCTGGTACTGTGCGGCCAGTGTGTGTCTGTGTCAGCTCCTGTACATGTACAGCACACAGTGGGTAAAAGGGAACGATTCACTCCCGTCTGGTACTGTACGGCCCGTGCGTGTCTCAGTGTCAGCTCCAGTATATGTACAGTACACAGCGGGTAAAAGGGAATGATTCTCTCCCGTCTGGTACTGTACGGCCCGTGTGTGTCTCAGTGTCAGCGCCTGTACATGTACAGTACACAGCGGGTAAAAGGGAACGATTCACTCCCGTCTGGTACTGTACGGCCCGTGTGTGTCTCAGTGTCAGCTCCTGTACATGTACAGTACACAGCGGGTATAAGGGAACAATTCACTCCCGCTTGGTACTGTACGGCCCGTGTGTGTCTCAGTGTCAGCTCCTGTACATGTACAGCACACAGCGGGTAAAAGGGAACGATTCACTCCCGTCTGGTACTGTACGGCCCGTGTGTGTCTCAGTTTCAACTCCTGTACATGTTTAGTACACAGTGGGTAAAAGGGAACGATTCACTCCCGTCTGGTACTGTGCGGCCCGTGTGTGTCTCAGTGTCAGCTCCTGTACATGTACAGCACACAGCGGGTAAAAGGGAACGATTCACTCCCGTCTGGTACTGTGCGGCCCGTGTGTGTCTCAGTGTCAGCTCCTGTACATGTACAGCACACAGCGGGTAAAAGGGAACGATTCACTCCCGTCTGGTACTGTACGGCCCGTGTGTGTCTCAGTTTCAACTCCTGTACATGTTTAGTACACAGCGGGTAAAAGGGAACGATTCACTCCCGTCTGGTACTGTGCGGCCCGTGTGGGTCTCAGTGTCAGCTCCTCTACATGTACAGCACAGAGCGGGTAAAAGGGAATGAATCACTCCCGTCTGGTACTGTACGGCCCGTGTGTGTCTCAGTGACAGCTCCTGTACATGTACAGTACACAGCGGGTAAAAGGAAACGATTCACTCCCGTCTGGTGCTGTACGGCCCGTGTGTGTCTCAGTGTCAGCTCCTGTACATGTACAGCACACAGCGGGTAAAAGGGAACGATTCACTCCCGTCTGGTACTGTACGGCCCGTGTGTGTCTCAGTGTCTGCTCCTGTACATGTACAGTACACAGCGGGTAAAAGGGAACGATTCACTCCCATCTGGTACTGTACGGCCCGTGTGTGTCTCAGTGTCAGCTCCTGTACATGTACATTACACAGCGGGTAAAAGGGAACGATTCACTCCTGTCTGGTACTGTACGGCCCGTGTGTGTCTCAGTGTCAGCTCCTGTACATGTACAGTACACAGTGGGTAAAAGGGAACGATTCACTCCCGTCTGGTACTGTACGGTGCGTGTGTGTCTCAGTGTCAGCTCCTGTACATGTACAGTACACAGTGGGTAAAAGGGAACGATTCACTCCCGTCTGGTACTGTACGGTCCGTGTGTGTCTCAGTGTCAGCTCCTGTAAATGTACAGTACACAGTGGGTAAAAGGGAACGATTCATTTCCGTCTGGTACTGTACGGTGCGTGTGTGTCTCAGTGTCAGCTCCTGTACATGTACAGTACACAGTGGGTAAAAGGGAACGATTCACTCCCGTCTGGTACTGTACGGTCCGTGTGTGTCTCAGTGTCAGCTCCTGTACATGTGCAGTACACAGCGGGTAAAAGGGAACGATTCACTCCCGTCTGGTACTGTACGGCCCGTGTGTGTCTCAGTGTCATCTCCTGTACATGTACAGTACACAGCGGGTAAAAGGGAACGATTCACTCCCGTCTGGTACTGTACGGTCCGTGTGTGTCTCAGTGTCAGCTCCTGTACATGTACAGTACACAGTGGGTAAAAGGGAACGATTCACTCCCGTCTGGTGCTGTACGGCCCGTGTGTTTCTCAGTGTCAGCTCCTGTACATGTACAGTACACAGTGGGTAAAAGGGAACGATTCACTCCCGTCTGGTACTGTACGGTCCGTGTGTGTCTCAGTGTCAGCTCCTGTACATGTACAGTACACAGCGGGTAAAAGGGAACGATTCACTCCCATCTGGTACTGTACGGTCCGTGTGTGTCTCAGTGTCAGCTCCTGTATATGTACAGTACACAGCGGGTTAAAGGGTATGATTCACTCCCGTCTGGTACTGTACGGCCCGTGTGTGTCTCAGTGTCAGCGCCTGTACATGTACAGTACACAGCGGGTATAAGGGAACAATTCACTCCCGCTTGGTACTGTACGGCCCGTGTGTGTCTCAGTGTCAGCTCCTGTACATGTACAGCAAACAGCGGGTAAAAGGGAACGATTCACTCCCGTCTGGTACTGTACGGCCCGTGTGTGTCTCAGTTTCAACTCCTGTACATGTTTAGTACACAGTGGGTAAAAGGGAACGATTCACTCCCATCTGGTACTTTGCGGCCCGTGTGTGTCTCAGTGTCAGCTCCTGTACATGTACAGCACACAGCGGGTGAAAGGGAACGATTCACTCCCATCTGGTACTGTACGGTCCGTGTGTGTCTCAGTGAAAGCTCCTGAATATGTGCAGTACAGAGCGGGTAAAAGGGAACGATTCACTCCCGTCTGGTACTGTACGGCCCGTGTGTGTCTCAGTGTCAGCGCCTGTACATGTACAGTACACAGCGGGTAAAAGGGAACGATTCACTCCCGTCTGGTACTATACGGCCTGTGTGTGTCTCAGTGTCAGCTCCTGTACATGTACAGTACACAGCGGGTAAAAGGGAACGATTCACTCCCGTCTGGTACTGTACGGCCCGTGTGTGTCTCAGTGTCAACTCCTGTACATGTTTAGTACACAGCGGGTAAAAGGGAACGATTCACTCCCGTCTGATACTGTACGGCCCGTGTGTGTCTCAGTGTCAGCTCTTGTAAATGTACATTACACAGCGGGTAAAAGGGAATGAACCATTCCTGTCTGGTACTGTACGGCCTGTGTGTGTCTCAGTGTCAGCTCCTGTACATGTACAGTACACAGCGGGTAAAAGGAAACAATTCACTCCCGTCTGGTGCTGTACGGCCCGTGTGTGTCTCAGTGTCAGCTCCTGTACATGTACAGTACACAGCGGGTAAAAAGGAACGATTCACTCCCGTCTGGTACTGTACGGCCCATGTGTGTCTCAGTGTCAGCTCCAGTACATGTACAGTACACAGCGGGTAAAAGGGAACGATTCACTCCCGTCTGGTACTGTACGGTCCGTGTGTGTCTCAGTGTCGGCTCCTGTACATGTACAGCACACAGTGTGTAAAAGGGAACGATTCACTCCCGTCTGGTACTGTACGGTCCGTGTGTGTCTCAGTGTCATCTCCTGTACATGTACAGTACACAGCGGGTAAAAGGGAACGATTCACTCCCATCTGGTACTGTACGGTCCGTGTGTGTCTCAGTGTCAGCTCCTGTATATGTACAGTACACAGCGGGTTAAAGGGAATGATTCACTCCCGTCTGGTACTGTACGGTCCGTGTGTGTCTCAGTGTCAGCGCCTGTACATGTACAGCACACAGCGGGTAAAAGGGAACAATTCACTCCCGTCTGGTACTGTACGGTCCGTGTGTGTCTCAGTGCCAGCTCCTGTACATGTACAGTACACAGCGGGTAAAAGGGAACGATTCACTCCCGTCTGGTACTGTACGGTCCGTGTGTGTCTCAGTGTCATCTCCTGTACATGTACAGTACACATCGGGTAAAAGGAAACGATTCACTCCCGTCTGGTGCTGTACGGCCCGTGTGTGTCTCAGTGTCAGCTCCTGTACATGTACAGTACACAGCGGGTAAAAGGGAACCATTCACTCCTGTCTGGTACTGTACGGCCCGTGTGTGTCTCAGTGTCAGCTCCTGTACATGTACAGTACACAGCGGGTAAAAAGGAATGATTCACTCCCGTCTGGTACTCTACGGCCCGTGTGTGTCTCAGTGTCAGCTCCAGTACATGTGCAGTACACAGCGGGTAAAAGGGAACGATTCACTCCCGTCTGGTACTGTACGGCCCGTGTGTGTCTCAGTGTCAGCTCCTGTACATGTACAGCACCCTGCAGGTAAAAGGGAACGATTCACTCCCGTCTGGTACTGTACGGCACATGTGTGTCTCAGTGTCAGCTCCTGTACATGTACAGTACACAGCGGGTAAAAGGGAACGATTCACTCCCGTCTGGTACTGTACGGCCCGTGTGTGTCTCAGTGTCAGCTCCTGTACATGTACATTACACAGCGGGTAAAATGGAACGATTCACTCCTGTCTGGTACTGTACGGCCCGTGTGTGTCTCAGTGTCAGCTCCAGCACATGTACAGCACACATCGGGTAAATGGGAACGATTCACTCCCGTCTGGTACTGTACGGCCCGTGTGTGTCTCAGTGTCAGCTCCTGTACATGTACATTACACAGCGGGTAAAATGGAACGATTCACTCCTGTCTGGTACTGTACAGCCCGTGTGTGTCTCAGTGTCAGCTCCAGTACATGTACAGTACACAGCGGGTAAAAGGGAACGATTCACTGCCGTCTGGTACTGTGCGGCCAGTGTGTGTCTGTGTCAGCTCCTGTACATGTACAGCACACAGTGGGTAAAAGGGAACGATTCACTCCCGTCTGGTACTGTACGGCCCGTGCGTGTCTCAGTGTCAGCTCCAGTATATGTACAGTACACAGCGGGTAAAAGGGAATGATTCTCTCCCGTCTGGTACTGTACGGCCCGTGTGTGTCTCAGTGTCAGCGCCTGTACATGTACAGTACACAGCGGGTAAAAGGGAACGATTCACTCCCGTCTGGTACTGTACGGCCCGTGTGTGTCTCAGTGTCAGCTCCTGTACATGTACAGCACACAGCGGGTAAAAGGGAACGATTCACTCCCATCTGGTACTGTACGGTCCGTGTGTGTCTCAGTGAAAGCTCCTGTATATGTGCAGTACAGAGCGGGTAAAAGGGAACGATTCACTCCCGTCTGGTACTGTACGGCCCGTGTGTGTCTCAGTGTCAGCGCCTGTACATGTACAGTACACAGCGGGTAAAAGGGAACGATTCACTCCCGTCTGCTACTATACGGCCTGTGTGTGTCTCAGTGGCAGCTCCTGTACATGTACAGTACACAGCGGGTAAAAGGGAACGATTCACTCCCGTCTGGTACTGTACGGCCCGTGTGTGTCTCAGTGTCAACTCCTGTACATGTTTAGTACACAGCGGGTAAAAGGGAACGATTCACTCCCGTCTGATACTGTACGGCCCGTGTGTGTCTCAGTGTCAGCTCCTGTACATGTACAGCACCCAGCGGGTAAAAGGGAATGAACCATTCCTGTCTGGTACTGTACGGCCCGTGTGTCTCTCAGTGTCAGCTCCTGTACATGTACAGTACACAGCGGGTAAAAGGAAATGATTCACTCCCGTCTGGTGCTGTACGGCCCGTGTGTGTCTCAGTGTCAGCTCCTGTACATGTACAGTACACAGCGGGTAAAAAGGAACGATTCACTCCCGTCTGGTACTGTACGGCCCGTGTGTGTCTCAGTGTCAGCTCCAGTACATGTAAAATACACAGCGGGTAAAAGGGAACGATTCACTCCCGTCTGGTACTGTACGGTCCGTGTGTGTCTCAGTGTCGGCTCCTGTACATGTACAGCACACAGTGTGTAAAAGGGAACGATTCACTCCCGTCTGGTACTGTACGGTCCATGTGTGTCTCAGTGTCATCTCCTGTACATGTACAGTACACAGCGGGTAAAAGGGAACGATTCACTCCCATCTGGTACTGTACGGCCCGTGTGTGTCTCAGTGTCAGCTCCTGTATATGTACAGTACACAGCGGGTTAAAGGGAATGATTCACTCCCGTCTGGTACTGCACGGTCCGTGTGTGTCTCAGTGTCAGCGCCTGTACATGTACAGCACACAGCGGGTAAAAGGGAACAATTCACTCCCGTCTGGTACTGTACGGTCCGTGTGTGTCTCAGTGTCAGCTCCTGTACATGTACAGTACACAGCGGGTAAAAGGGAACGATTCACTCCCGTCTGGTACTGTACGGCCCGTGTGTGTCTCAGTGTCAGCTCCTGTACATGTACAGTACACAGCGGGTAAAAAGGAATGATTCACTCCCGTCTGGTACTCTACGGCCCGTGTGTGTCTCAGTGTCAGCTCCAGTACATGTACAGTACACAGCGGGTAAAAGGGAACGATTCACTCCCGTCTGGTACTGTACCGCCCGTGTGTGTCTCAGTGTCAGCTCCTGTACATGTACAGCACCCTGCAGGTAAAAGGGAACGAGTCACTCCCGTCTGGTACTGTACGGCACGTGTGTGTCTCAGTGTCAGCTCCTGTACATGTACAGTACACAGCGGGTAAAAGGGAATGATTCACTCCCGTCTGGTACTGTACGGCCCGTGTGTGTCTCAGTGTCAGCTCCTGTACATGTACAGTACACAGTGGGTAAAAGGGAACGATTCACTCCCGTCTGGTACTGTACGGCCCGTGTGTGTCTCAGTGTCAGCTCCTGTACATGTACATTACACAGCGGGTAAAATGGAACGATTCACTCCTGTCTGGTACTGTACGGCCCGTGTGTGTCTCAGTGTCAGCTCCAGTACATGTACAGCACACATCGGGTAAATGGGAACGATTCACTCCCGTCTGGTACTGTACGGCCCGTGTGTGTCTCAGTGTCAGCTCCTGTACATGTACATTACACAGCGGGTAAAATGGAATGATTCACTCCTGTCTGGTACTGTACGGCCCGTGTGTGTCTCAGTGTCAGCTCCAGTACATGTACAGTACACAGCGGGTAAAAGGGAACAATTCACTGCCGTCTGGTACTGTACGGCCCGTGTGTGTCTCAGTGTCAGCTCCTGTACATGTACAGTACACAGCGGGTAAAAGGGAACGATTCACTCCTGTCTGGTACTGTGCGGCCAGTGTGTGTCTGTGTCAGCTCCTGTACATGTACAGCACACAGTGGGTAAAAGGGAACGATTCACTCCCGTCTGGTACTGTACGGCCCGTGCGTGTCTCAGTGTCAGCTCCAGTATATGTACAGTACACAGCGGGTAAAAGGGAATGATTCACTCCCGTCTGGTACTGTACGGCCCGTGTGTGTCTCAGTGTCAGCGCCTGCACATGTACAGTACACAGCGGGTAAAAGGGAACGATTCACTCCCGTCTGGTACTGTACTGCCCGTGTGTGTCTCAGTGTCAGCTCCTGTACATGTACAGTACAAAGCGGGTAAAAGAGAACGATTCACTCCCGTCTGGTACTGTACGGCCCGTGTGTGTCTCAGTGTCAACTCCTGTACATGTTTAGTACACAGTGGGTAAAAGGGAACGATTCACTCCCGTCTGGTACTGTACGGCCCGTGTGTGTCTCAGTGTCAGCTCCTGTACATGTACAGCACACAGCGGGTAAAAGGGAATGAATCACTCCCGTCTGGTACTGTACGGCCCGTGTGTGTCTCAGTGTCAGCTCCTGTACATGTACAGTACCCAGCGGGTAAAAGGAAACGATTCACTCCCGTCTGGTGCTGTACGGCCCGTGTGTGTCTCAGTGTCAGCTCCTGTACATGTACAGCAAACAGCGGGTAAAAAGGAACGATTCACTCCCGTCTGGTACTGTACGGCCCGTGTGTGTCTCAGTGTCAGCTCCAGTACATGTACAGTACACAGCGGGTAAAAGGGAACGATTCAGTCCCGTCTGGTACTGTACGGCCCGTGTGTGTCTCAGTGTCAGCTCCTGTACATGTACAGCACACAGCAGGTAAAAGGGAACGATTCACTCCTGTCTGGTACTGTACGGGCCGTGTGTGTCTCAGTGACAGCTCCTGTACATGTACAGTACACAGCGGGTAAAAGGGAACGATTCACTCCCATCTGGTACTGTACGGGCCGTGTGTGTCTCAGTGTCAGCTCCTGTACATGTACAGTACACAGTGGGTAAACGGGAACGATTCACTCCCGTCTGGTACTGTACGGTCCGTGTGTGTCTCAGTTTCAGCTCCTGTACATGTACAGCACACAGCGGGTAAAAGGGAACGAATCACTCCCATCTGGTACTGTACGGCCCGTGTGTGTCTCAGTGACAGCTTCTGTACATGTACAGTACACAGCGGGTAAAAGGGAACGATTCACTCCCATCTGGTACTGTACGGTCCGTGTGTGTCTCAGTGTCAGCTCCTGTATATGTACAGTACACAGCGGGTTAAAGGGAATGATTCACTCCCGTCTGGTACTGTACGGTCCGTGTGTGTCTCAGTGTCAGCGCCTGTACATGTACAGTACACAGCGGGTAAAATGGAACAATTCACTCCCGTCTGGTACTGTACGGCCCGTGTGTGTCTCAGTGTCAGCTCCTGTACATGTACAGCACACAGCGGGTAAAAGGGAACGATTCACTCCCGTCTGGTACAGAACGGCCCGTGTGTGTCTCAGTTTCAACTCCTGTACATGTTTAGTACACAGCGGGTAAAAGGGAACGATTCACTCCCGTCTGGTACTGTACGGCTCGTGTGTGTCTCAGTGTCAACTCCTGCACATGTTTAGTACACAGTGGGTAAAAGGGAACGATTCATTCCCGTCTGGTACTGTACGGCCCGTGTGTGTCTCAGTGTCAGCTCCTGTACATGTACAGCACACAGCGGGTAAAAGGGAATGAATCACTCCCGTCTGGTACTGTACGGCCCGTGTGTGTCTCAGTGTCAGCTCCTGTACATGTACAGTACCCAGCGGGTAAAAGGAAACGATTCACTCCCGTCTGGTGCTGTACGGCCCGTGTGTGTCTCAGTGTCAGCTCCTGTACATGTACAGCAAACAGCGGGTAAAAAGGAATGATTCACTCCCGTATAGTACTGTACGGCCCGTGTGTGTCTCAGTGTCAGCTCCAGTACATGTACAGTACACAGCGGGTAAAAGGGAACGATTCAGTCCCGTCTGGTACTGTACGGCCCGTGTGTGTCTCAGTGTCAGCTCCTGTACATGTACAGCACACAGCAGGTAAAAGGGAACGATTCACTCCTGTCTGGTACTGTACGGGCCGTGTGTGTCTCAGTGACAGCTCCTGTACATGTACAGTACACAGCGGGTAAAAGGGAACGATTCACTCCCATCTGGTACTGTACGGGCCGTGTGTGTCTCAGTGTCAGCTCCTGTACAGGTACAGCAGACTGTGGGTAAAAGGGAACGATTCACTCCAGTCTGGTGCTGTACGGCCCGTGTGTTTCTCAGTGTCAGCTCCTGTACATGTACAGTACACAGTGGGTAAACGGGAACGATTCACTCCCGTCTGGTACTGTACGGTCCGTGTGTGTCTCAGTGTCAGCTCCTGTACATGTACAGCACACAGCGGGTAAAAGGGAACGATTCACTCCCATCTGGTACTGTACGGCCCGTGTGTGTCTCAGTGACAGCTTCTGTACATGTACAGTACACAGCGGGTAAAAGGGAACGATTCACTCCCATCTGGTACTGTACGGTCCGTGTGTGTCTCAGTGTCAGCTCCTGTATATGTACAGTACACAGCGGGTTAAAGGGAATGATTCACTCCCGTCTGGTACTGTACGGTCCGTGTGTGTCTCAGTGTCAGCGCCTGTACATGTACAGTACACAGTGGGTAAAATGGAACAATTCACTCCCGTCTGGTACTGTACGGCCCGTGTGTGTCTCAGTGTCAGCTCCTGTACATGTACAGCACACAGCGGGTAAAAGGGAATGATTCACTCCCGTCTGGTACAGAACGGCCCGTGTGTGTCTCAGTTTCAACTCCTGTACATGTTTAGTACACAGCGGGTAAAAGGGAACGATTCACTCCCGTCTGGTACTGTGCGGCCCGTGTGTGTCTCAGTGTCAGCTCCATTACATGTGCAGCACACAGTGGGTAAAAGGGAATGAATCACTCCCGTCTGGTACTGTACGGCCCGTGTGTGTCTCAGTGACAGCTCCTGTACATGTACAGTACACAGCGGGTAAAAGGAAACGATTCACTCCCGTCTGGTGCTGTACGGCCCGTGTGTGTCTCAGTGTCAGCTCCAGTACATGTACAGTACACAGCGGGTAAAAGGGAATGATTCAATCCCGTCTGGTACTGTACGGCCCGTGTGTGTCTCTGTGTCAGCTCCTGTACATGGACAGTACACAGCGGGTAAAAAGGAACGATTCACTCCCGCCTGGTACTGTACGGCCCGTGTGTGTCTCAGTGTCAGCTCCAGTACATGTACAGTACACAGCGGGTAAAAGGGAATGATTCACTCCCGTCTGGTACTGTACGGCCCGTGTGTGTCCCAGTGTCAGCTCCTGTACATGTACAGCACACAGTAGGTAAAAGGGAACGATTCACTCCCGCCTGGTACTGTACGGCCCGTGTGTGTCTCAGTGTCAGCTCCTGTAAATGTACAGTACACAGCGGGTAAAAGGGAATGATTCAATCCCGTCTGGTACTGTACGACCCGTGTGTGTCTCAGTGTCAGCTCCTGTACATGTACAGTACACAGCGGGTAAAAGGGAACGATTCACTCCCGTCTGGTACTGTACGGCCCGTGTGTGTCTCAGTGTCAGCTCCTGTACGTGTACAGCACACAGCGGGTAAAAGGGAACGATTCACTCCCGTCTGGTACTGTACGGCCCGTGTGTGTCTCAGTGTCAGCTCCTGTACATGTACATTACACAGCGGGTAAAAGGGAACGATTCACTCCTGTCTGGTACTGTACGGTGCATGTGTGTCTCAGTGTCAGCTCCAGTACATGTACAGTAAACAGCGGGTAAAAGGGAACGATTCACTCCCGTCTGGTACTGTACGGCCCGTGTGTGTCTCAGTGGCAGCTCCAGTACATGTACAGTACACAGCGGGTAAAAGGGAACGATTCACTCCCATCTGGTACTGTACGGTCCGTGTGTGTCTCAGTGTCAGCTCCTGTATATGTGCTGTACACAGCGGGTAAAAGGGAATGATTCACTCCCGTCTGGTCCTGTACGGTCCGTGTGTGTCTCAGTGTCAGCGCCTGTACATGTACAGTACACAGCGGGTAAAAGGGAACGATTCACTCCCGTCTGGTACTATACGGCCCGTGTGTGTCTCAGTGTCAGCTCCTGTACATGTACAGTACACAGCGGGTAAAAGGGAACGATTCACTCCCGTCTGGTACTGTACAGCCCGTGTGTGTCTCAGTGTCAACTCCTGTACATGTTTAGTACACAGCGGGTAAAAGGGAACGATTCACTCAAGTCTGGTACTGTACGGCACGTGTGTGTCTCAGTGTCAGCTCCAGTACATGTACAGTACACAGCGGGTAAAAGGGAATGATTCACTCCCGTCTGGTACTGTACGGCCCGTGTGTGTCTCAGTGTCAGCTCCTTTACATGTACAGCACACAGTAGGTAAAAGGGAACTATTCACTCCCGCCTGGTACTGTACGGCCCGTGTGTGTCTCAGTGTCAGCTCCTGTAAATGTACAGTACACAGCGGGTAAAAGGGAACGATTCAATCCCGTCTGGTACTGTACGGCCCGTGTGTGTCTCAGTGTCAGCTCCAGTACATGTACAGTACACAGCGGGTAAAAGGGAACGATTCACTCCTGTCTGGTACTGTACGGCCCGTGTGTGTCTCAGTGTCAGCTCCTGTACATGTACAGTACACAGCGGGTAAAAAGGAACGATTCACTCCCTTCTGGTACTGTACGGCCCGTGTGTGTCTCAGTGTCAGCTCCAGTACATGTGCAGTACACAGCGGGTAAAAGGGAACGATTCACTCCCGTCTGGTACTGTACGGCCCGTGTGTGTCTCAGTGTCAGCTCCTGTACATGGACAGTACACAGCGGGTAAAAGGAAACGATTCACTCCCGTCTGGTACTGGACGGCCCGTGTGTGTCTCAGTGTCAGCTCCTGTACATGTACAGTACACAGCGGGTAAAATGGAATGATTCACACCCGTCTGGTACTGTACGGCCCGTGTGTGTCTCAGTGTCAGCTCCTGTACATGTACAGCACACAGCGGGTAAAAGGGAACGATTCACTCCCGTCTGGTACTGTACGGCCCGTGTGTGTCTCAGTGTCAACTCCTGTACATGTTTAGTACACAGCGGGTAAAAGGGAACGATTCACTCCCGTCTGGTACTGTACGGCACGTGTGTGTCTCAGTGTCAGCTCCTGTACATGTACAGCACACAGCAGGTAAAAGGGAATGAATCATTCCTGTCTGGTACTGTACGGCCCGTGTGTGTCTCAGTGACAGCTCCTGTACATGTACAGTACACAGCGGGTAAAAGGAAACGATTCACTCCCGTCTGGTGCTGTACGGCCAGTGTGTGTCTCAGTGTCAGCTCCTGTACATGTACATTACACAGCGGGTAAAAGGGAACGATTCACTCCTGTCTGGTACTGTACGGCCCATGTGTGTCTCAGTGTCAGCTCCTGTACATGTACAGTACACAGCGGGTAAAAGGAAACGATTCACTCCCGTCTGGTGCTGTACGGCCCGTGTGTGTCTCAGTGTCAGCTCCTGTACATGTACATTACACAGCGGGTAAAAGGGAACGATTCACTCCTGTCTGGTACTGTACGGGCCGTGTGTGTCTCAGTGACAGCTCCTGTACATGTACAGTACACAGCGGGTAAAAGGGAACGATTCACTCCCATCTGGTACTGTACGGGCCGTGTGTGTCTCAGTGTCAGCTCCTGTACAGGTACAGCAGACTGTGGGTAAAAGGGAACGATTCACTCCAGTCTGGTGCTGTACGGCCCGTGTGTTTCTCAGTGTCAGCTCCTGTACATGTACAGGACACAGTGGGTAAACGGGAACGATTCACTCCCGTCTGGTACTGTACGGTCCGTGTGTGTCTCAGTGTCAGCTCCTGTACATGTACAGCACACAGCGGGTAAAAGGGAACGATTCACTCCCATCTGGTACTGTACGGCCCGTGTGTATCTCAGTGACAGCTTCTGTACATGTACAGTACACAGCGGGTAAAAGGGAATGATTCACTCCCATCTGGTACTGTACGGTCCGTGTGTGTCTCAGTGTCAGCTCCTGTATATGTACAGTACACAGCGGGTTAAAGGGAATGATTCACTCCCGTCTGGTACTGTACGGTCCGTGTGTGTCTCAGTGTCAGCGCCTGTACATGTACAGTACACAGCGGGTAAAATGGAACAATTCACTCCCGTCTGGTACTGTACGGCCCGTGTGTGTCTCAGTGTCAGCTCCTGTACATGTACAGCACACAGCGGGTAAAAGGGAATGATTCACTCCCGTCTGGTACAGAACGGCCCGTGTGTGTCTCAGTTTCAACTCCTGTACATGTTTAGTACACAGCGGGTAAAAGGGAACGATTCACTCCCGTCTGGTACTGTGCGGCCCGTGTGTGTCTCAGTGTCAGCTCCATTACATGTGCAGCACACAGTGGGTAAAAGGGAATGAATCACTCCCGTCTGGTACTGTACGGCCCGTGTGTGTTTCAGTGACAGCTCCTGTACATGTACAGTACACAGCGGGTAAAAGGAAACGATTCACTCCCGTCTGGTGCTGTACGGCCCGTGTGTGTCTCAGTGTCAGCTCCAGTACATGTACAGTACACAGCGGGTAAAAGGGAATGATTCAATCCCGTCTGGTACTGTACGGCCCGTGTGTGTCTCTGTGTCAGCTCCTGTACATGGACAGTACACAGCGGGTAAAAAGGAACGATTCACTCCCGCCTGGTACTGTACGGCCCGTGTGTGTCTCACTGTCAGCTCCAGTACATGTACAGTACACAGCGGGTAAAAGGGAATGATTCACTCCCGTCTGGTACTGTACGGCCCGTGTGTGTCCCAGTGTCAGCTCCTGTACATGTACAGCACACAGTAGGTAAAAGGGAACGATTCACTCCCGCCTGGTACTGTACGGCCCGTGTGTGTCTCAGTGTCAGCTCCTGTAAATGTACAGTACACAGCGGGTAAAAGGGAACGATTCAATCCCGTCTGGTACTGTACGGCCCGTGTGTGTCTCAGTGTCAGCTCCTGTACATGTACAGTACACAGCGGGTAAAAGGGAACGATTCACTCCCGTCTGGTACTGTACGGCCCGTGTGTGTCTCAGTGTCAGCTCCTGTACGTGTACAGCACACAGCGGGTAAAAGGGAACGATTCACTCCCGTCTGGTACTGTACGGCCCGTGTGTGTCTCAGTGTCAGCTCCTGTACATGTACATTACACAGCGGGTAAAAGGGAACGATTCACTCCTGTCTGGTACTGTACGGTGCATGTGTGTCTCAGTGTCAGCTCCAGTACATGTACAGTAAACAGCGGGTAAAAGGGAACGATTCACTCCCGTCTGGTACTGTACGGCCCGTGTGTGTCTCAGTGCCAGCTCCAGTACATGTACAGTACACAGCGGGTAAAAGGGAACGATTCACTCCCATCTGGTACTGTACGGTCCGTGTGTGTCTCAGTGTCAGCTCCTGTATATGTGCTGTACACAGCGGGTAAAAGGGAATGATTCACTCCCGTCTGGTCCTGTATGGTCCGTGTGTGTCTCAGTGTCAGCGCCTGTACATGTACAGTACACAGCGGGTAAAAGGGAACGATTCACTCCCGTCTGGTACTATACGGCCCGTGTGTGTCTCAGTGTCAGCTCCTGTACATGTACAGTACATAGCGGGTAAAAGGGAACGATTCACTCCCGTCTGGTACTGTACAGCCCGTGTGTGTCTCAGTGTCAACTCCTGTACATGTTTAGTACACAGCGGGTAAAAGGGAACGATTCACTCAAGTCTGGTACTGTACGGCACGTGTGTGTCTCAGTGTCAGCTCCAGTACATGTACAGTACACAGCGGGTAAAAGGGAATGATTCACTCCCGTCTGGTACTGTACGGCCCGTGTGTGTCTCAGTGTCAGCTCCTTTACATGTACAGCACACAGTAGGTAAAAGGGAACTATTCACTCCCGCCTGGTACTGTACGGCCCGTGTGTGTCTCAGTGTCAGCTCCTGTAAATGTACAGTACACAGCGGGTAAAAGGGAACGATTCAATCCCGTCTGGTACTGTACGGCCCGTGTGTGTCTCAGTGTCAGCTCCTGTACATTTACAGTACACAGCGGGTAAAAGGGAACGATTCACTCCTGTCTGGTACTGTACGGCCCGTGTGTGTCTCAGTGTCAGCTCCTGTACATGTACAGTACACAGCGGGTAAAAAGGAACGATTCACTCCCGTCTGGTACTGTACGGCCCGTGTGTGTCTCAGTGTCAGCTCCAGTACATGTGCAGTACACAGCGGGTAAAAGGGAACGATTCACTCCCGTCTGGTACTGTACGGCCCGTGTGTGTCTCAGTGTCAGCTCCTGTACATGGACAGTACACAGCGGGTAAAAGGAAACGATTCACTCCCGTCTGGTACTGGACGGCCCGTGTGTGTCTCAGTGTCAGCTCCTGTACATGTACAGTACACAGCGGGTAAAAGGGAATGATTCACACCCGTCTGGTACTGTACGGCCCGCGTGTGTCTCAGTGTCAGCTCCTGTACATGTACAGCACACAGCGGGTAAAATGGAACGATTCACTCCCGTCTGGTACTGTACGGCCCGTGTGTGTCTCAGTGTCAACTCCTGTACATGTTTAGTACACAGCGGGTAAAAGGGAACGATTCACTCCCGTCTGGTACTGTACGGCACGTGTGTGTCTCAGTGTCAGCTCCTGTACATGTACAGCACACAGCAGATAAAAGGGAATGAATCATTCCTGTCTGGTACTGTACGGCCCGTGTGTGTCTCAGTGACAGCTCCTGTACATGTACAGTACACAGCGGGTAAAAGGAAACGATTCACTCCCGTCTGGTGCTGTACGGCCAGTGTGTGTCTCAGTGTCAGCTCCTGTACATGTACATTACACAGCGGGTAAAAGGGAACGATTCACTCCTGTCTGGTACTGTACGGCCCATGTGTGTCTCAGTGTCAGCTCCTGTACATGTACAGTACACAGCGGGTAAAAGGAAACGATTCACTCCCGTCTGGTGCTGTACGGCCCGTGTGTGTCTCAGTGTCAGCTCCTGTACATGTACATTACACAGCGGGTAAAAGGGAACGATTCACTCCTGTCTGGTACTGTACGGCCCGTGTGTGTCTCAGTGTCAGCTCCTGTACATACACAGTACACAGCGGGTAAAAAGGAACGATTCTCTCCCGTCTGGTACTGTACGATCCGTGTGTGTCTCAGTGTCAGCTCCAGTACATGTACAGTACACAGCGGGTAAAAGGGAACGATTCACTCCCGTCTGGTACTGTACGGCCCGTGTGTGTCTCAGTGTCAGCTCCTGTACATGTACAGTACACAGCGGGTAAAAGGAAACGATTCACTCCCGTCTGGTACTGTACGGCCCGTGTGTGTCTCAGTGTCAGCTCCTGTACATGTACAGTACACAGCGTGTAAAATGGAACGATTCACTCCCGTCTGGTACTGTACGGCCCGTGTGTGTCTCAGTGTCAGCTCCTGTACATGTACAGTACACAGCGGGTAAAAGGAAACGATTCACTCCCGTCTGGTACTGTACGGTCCGTTTGTGTCTCAGTGTCAGCTCCTGTACATGTACAGCACACAGTGGGTAAAAGGGAACGATTTACTCCCATCTGGTACTGTACGGTCTGTGTGTGTCTCAGTGTCAGCTCCTGTACATGTACAGTACACAGCGGGTAAAAGGGAACGATTCACTCCCATCTGGTACTGTACGGTCCGTGTGTGTCTCAGTGTCAGCTCCTGTACATGTACAGTACACAGCGGGTTAAAGGGAATGATTCACTCCCGTCTGGTACTGAACGGTCCGTGTGTCTCAGTGTCAGCGCCTGTACATGTACAGTACACAGCGGGTAAAAGGGAACAATTCACTCCTGTCTGGTACTGTACGGCCCGTGTGGGTCTCAGTGTCAGCTCCTGTACATGTACAGTACACAGCGGGTAAAAAGGAACGATTCACTCCCGTCTGGTACTGTACGGCCCGTGTGTGTCTCAGTGTCAGCTCCAGTACATGTACAGTACACAGCGGGTAAAAGGGAACGATTCACTCCCGTCTGGTACTGTACGGCCCGTCTGTGTCTCAGTGTCAGCTCCTGTACATGTACAGCACACAGTAGGTAAAAGGGAACGATTCACTCCCGTCTGGTACTGTACGGCCCGTGTGTGTCTCAGTGTCAGCTCCTGTACATGTACAGTGCACAGCGGGTAAAAGGAAACGATTCACTCCCGTCTGGGACTGTACGGCCCGTGTGTGTCTCAGTGTCAGCTCCTGTACATGTACAGTACACAGCGTGTAAAAGGGAACGATTCACTCCCGTCTGGTACTGTACGGCCCGTGTGTGTCTCAGTGTCAGCTCCTGTACATGTACAGTACACAGCGGGTAAAAGGAAACGATTCACTCCCGTCCGGTACTGTACGGCCCGTGTGTGTCTCAGTGTCAGCTCCTGTACATGTACAGTACACAGTGCGTAAAAGGGAATGATTCACATCCGTCCGGTACTGTACGGCCCGTGTGTGTCTCAGTGTCAGCTCCTGTACATGTACAGCACACAGCGGGTAAAAGGGAACGATTCACTCCCGTCTGGTACTGTACGGCCCGTGTGTGTCTCAGTGTCAGCTCCTGTACATGTACATTACACAGCGGGTAAAAGGAAACGATTCACTCCCGTCTGGTGCTGTACGGCCCGTGTGTGTCTCAGTGTCAGCTCCTGTACATGTACATTACACAGTGGGTAAAAGGGAATGATTCACATCCGTCCGGTACTGTACGGCCCGTGTGTGTCTCAGTGTCAGCTCCTGTACATGTACAGCACACAGCGGGTAAAAGGGAACGATTCACTCCCGTCTGGTACTGTACGGCCCGTGTGTGTCTCAGTGTCAGCTCCTGTACATGTACATTACACAGCGGGTAAAAGGAAACGATTCACTCCCGTCTGGTACTGTACGGCCCGTGTGTGTCTCAGTGTCAGCTCCTGTACATGTACAGCACATAGCGGGTAAAAGGGAACGATTCATGCCCCTCTGGTACTGTACGGTGCGTGTGTTTCTCAGTGTCAGCTCCAGTACATGTACAGTACACAGCGGGTAAAAGGGAACGATTCACTCCCGTCTGGTACTGTACGGTCTGTGTGTGTCTCAGTTTCAGCTCCTGTACATGTACAGCACACAGTGGGTAAAAGGGAACGATTCACTCCCGTCTGGTACTGTACGGCCCGTGCGTGTCTCAGTGTCAGCTCCTGTACATGTACAGTACACAGCGGGTAAAAGGGAACGATTCACTCCCATCTGGTACTGTACGGTCCGTGTGTGTCTCAGTGTCAGCTCCTGTATATGTGCAGTCCACAGCGGCTAAAAGGGAATGATTCACTCCCGTCTGGTACTGTATGGTCCGTGTGTGTCTCAGTGTCAGCGCCTGTACATGTACAGTACACAGCGGGTAAAAGGGAAAGATTCACTCCCGTCTGGTACTATACGGCCCGTGTGTGTCTCAGTGTCAGCTCCTGTACATGTACAGTACACAGCGGGTAAAAGGGAACGATTCACTCCCGTCTGGTACTGTACGGCCCGTGTGTGTCTCAGTGTCAACTCCTGTACATGTACAGCACACAGCGGGTAAAAGGGAACGATTCACTCCCGTCTGGTACTGTACGGCCCGTGTGTGTCTCAGTGTCAGCTCCTGTACATGTACATTACACTGCGGGTAAAAGGAAACGATTCACTCCCGTCTGGTGCTGTACGGCCCGTGTGTGTCTCAGTGGCAGCTCCTGTACATGTACATTACACAGCGGGTAAAAGAGAACGATTCACTCCCGTCTGGTACTGTACGGTCCGTGTGTGTCTCAGTGTCAGCTCCTGTACATGTACAGCACACAGTGGGTAAAAGGGAACGATTCACTCCCGTCTGGTACTGTACAGTCCGTGTGTGTCTCAGTGTCAGCTCCTGCACATGTACAGTACACAGCGGGTAAAAGGGAACGATTCACACCCATCTGGTACTGTACGGTCCGTGTGTGTCTCAGTGGCAGCTCCTGTACATGTACAGTACACAGCGGGTAAAAGGGAACGATTCACTCCCGTCTGGTACTGTACGGCCCATGTGTGTCTTAGTGTCAACTCCTGTACATGTTTAGTACAACGGGTAAAATGGAACGATTCACTCCTGTCTGGTACTGTACGGCCCGTGTGTGTCTCAGTGTCAGCTCCTGTACATGTACAGCACACAGCGGGTAAAAGGGAATGAATCACTCCCTTCTGGTACTGTACGGCCCGTGTGTGTCTCAGTGTCAGCTCCTGTACATGTACAGTACACAGCGGGTAAAAGGAAACGATTCATTCCTGTCTGGTACTGTACGGCCCGTGTGTGTCTCAGTGTCAGCTCCTGTACATGTAGAGTACACAGCGGGTAAAAAGGAACGATTCACTCCCGTCTGGTACTGTATGGCCCGTGTGTGTCTCAGTGTCAGCTCCAGTACATGTACAGTACACAGCGGGTAAAAGGGAACGATTCACTCCCGTCTGGTACTGTACAGCCCGTGTGTCTCTCAGTGTCAGCTCCTGTACATGTAAAGCACACAGCAGGTAAAAGGGAACAATTCACTCCCGTCTGGTACTGTACGGCCCGTGTGTGTCTCAGTGTCAGCTCCTGTACATGTACAGTACACAGCGGGTAAAAGGGAACGATTCACTCCCGTCTGGTACTGTACGGCCCGTGTGTGTCTCAGTGTCAGCTCCTCTACATGTACAGTACACAGCGGGTAAAAGGGAATGAATCACTCCCGTCTGGTACTGGACGGCCCGTGTGTGTCTCAGTGACAGCTCCTGTACATGTACAGTACACAGCGGGTAAAAGGAAACGATTCACTCCCGTCTGGTGCTGTACGGCCCGTGTGTGTCTCAGTGTCAGCTCCTGTACATGTACATTACACAGCGGGTAAAAAGGAACGATTCACTCCCGCCTGGTACTGTACGGCCCGTGTGTGTCTCACTGTCAGCTCCAGTACATGTACAGTACACAGCGGGTAAAAGGGAATGATTCACTCCCGTCTGGTACTGTACGGCCCGTGTGTGTCCCAGTGTCAGCTCCTGTACATGTACAGCACACAGTAGGTAAAAGGGAACGATTCACTCCCGCCTGGTACTGTACGGCCCGTGTGTGTCTCAGTGTCAGCTCCTGTAAATGTACAGTACACAGCGGGTAAAAGGGAACGATTCACTCCCGTCTGGTACTGTACGGCCCGTGTGTGTCTCAGTGTCAGCTCCTGTACGTGTACAGCACACAGCGGGTAAAAGGGAACGATTCACTCCCGTCTGGTACTGTACGGCCCGTGTGTGTCTCAGTGTCAGCTCCTGTACATGTACATTACACAGCGGGTAAAAGGGAACGATTCACTCCTGTCTGGTACTGTACGGTGCATGTGTGTCTCAGTGTCAGCTCCAGTACATGTACAGTAAACAGCGGGTAAAAGGGAACGATTCACTCCCGTCTGGTACTGTACGGCCCGTGTGTGTCTCAGTGCCAGCTCCAGTACATGTACAGTACACAGCGGGTAAAAGGGAATGATTCACTCCCATCTGGTACTGTACGGTCCGTGTGTGTCTCAGTGTCAGCTCCTGTATATGTGCTGTACACAGCGGGTAAAAGGGAATGATTCACTCCCGTCTGGTCCTGTACGGTCCGTGTGTGTCTCAGTGTCAGCGCCTGTACATGTACAGTACACAGCGGGTAAAAGGGAACGATTCACTCCCGTCTGGTACTATACGGCCCGTGTGTGTCTCAGTGTCAGCTCCTGTACATGTACAGTACACAGCGGGTAAAAGGGAACGATTCACTCCCGTCTGGTACTATACAGCCCGTGTGTGTCTCAGTGTCAACTCCTGTACATGTTTAGTACACAGCGGGTAAAAGGGAACGATTCACTCAAGTCGGGTACTGTACGGCACGTGTGTGTCTCAGTGTCAGCTCCAGTACATGTACAGTACAGAGCGGGTAAAAG
Organism: Somniosus microcephalus; assembly: GCF_052327205.1. Lineage (NCBI taxonomy): Eukaryota > Metazoa > Chordata > Chondrichthyes > Squaliformes > Somniosidae > Somniosus > Somniosus microcephalus. The sequence continues at coordinate 46,848,244 of NW_028225179.1, forward strand.
GGAATGATTCACTCCCGTCTGGTACTGTACGGCCCGTGTGTGTCTCAGTGTCAGCTCCTTTACATGTACAGCACACAGTAGGTAAAAGGGAACTATTCACTCCCGCCTGGTACTGTACGGCCCGTGTGTGTCTCAGTGTCAGCTCCTGTAAATGTACAGTACACAGCGGGTAAAAGGGAACGATTCAATCCCATCTGGTACTGTACGGCCCGTGTGTGTCTCAGTGTCAGCTCCTGTACATGTACAGTACACAGCGGGTAAAAGGGAACGATTCACTCCTGTCTGGTACTGTACGGCCCGTGTGTGTCTCAGTGTCAGCTCCTGTACATGTACAGTACACAGCGGGTAAAAAGGAACGATTCACTCCCGTCTGGTACTGTACGGCCCGTGTGTGTCTCAGTGTCAGCTCCAGTACATGTGCAGTACACAGCGGGTAAAAGGGAACGATTCACTCCCGTCTGGTACTGTACGGCCCGTGTGTGTCTCAGTGTCAGCTCCTGTACATGGACAGTACACAGCGGGTAAAAGGAAACGATTCACTCCCGTCTGGTACTGGACGGCCCGTGTGTGTCTCAGTGTCAGCTCCTGTACATGTACAGTACACAGCGGGTAAAAGGGAATGATTCACACCCGTCTGGTACTGTACGGCCCGTGTGTGTCTCAGTGTCAGCTCCTGTACATGTACAGCCCACAGCGGGTAAAATGGAACGATTCACTCCCGTCTGGTACTGTACGGCCCGTGTGTGTCTCAGTGTCAACTCCTGTACATGTTTAGTACACAGCGGGTAAAAGGGAACGATTCACTCCCGTCTGGTACTGTACGGCACGTGTGTGTCTCAGTGTCAGCTCCTGTACATGTACAGCACACAGCAGATAAAAGGGAATGAATCATTCCTGTCTGGTACTGTACGGCCCGTGTGTGTCTCAGTGACAGCTCCTGTACATGTACAGTACACAGCGGGTAAAAGGAAACGATTCACTCCCGTCTGGTGCTGTACGGCCAGTGTGTGTCTCAGTGTCAGCTCCTGTACATGTACATTACACAGCGGGTAAAAGGGAACGATTCACTCCTGTCTGGTACTGTACGGCCCATGTGTGTCTCAGTGTCAGCTCCTGTACATGTACAGTACACAGCGGGTAAAAGGAAACGATTCAATCCCGTCTGGTGCTGTACGGCCCGTGTGTGTCTCAGTGTCAGCTCCTGTACATGTACATTACACAGCGGGTAAAAGGGAACGATTCACTCCTGTCTGGTACTGTACGGCCCGTGTGTGTCTCAGTGTCAGCTCCTGTACATGCACAGTACACAGCGGGTAAAAAGGTACGATTCACTCCCGTCTGGTACTGTACGATCCGTGTGTGTCTCAGTGTCAGCTCCAGTACATGTACAGTACACAGCGGGTAAAAGGGAACGATTCACTCCCGTCTGGTACTGTACGGCCCGTGTGTGTCTCAGTGTCAGCTCCTGTACATGTACAGTACACAGCGGGTAAAAGGAAACGATTCACTCCCGTCTGGTACTGTACGGCCCGTGTGTGTCTCAGTGTCAGCTCCTGTACATGTACAGTACACAGCGTGTAAAAGGGAACGATTCACTCCCGTCTGGTACTGTACAGCCCGTGTGTGTCTCAGTGTCAGCTCCTGTACATGTACAGTACACAGCGGGTAAAAGGAAACGATTCACTCCCGTCTGGTACTGTACGGTCCGTTTGTGTCTCAGTGTCAGCTCCTGTACATGTACAGCACACAGTGGGTAAAAGGGAACGATTTACTCCCATCTGGTACTGTACGGTCTGTGTGTGTCTCAGTGTCAGCTCCTGTACATGTACAGTACACAGCGGGTAAAAGGGAACGATTCACTCCCATCTGGTACTGTACGGTCCGTGTGTGTCTCAGTGTCAGCTCCTGTACATGTACAGTACACAGCGGGTTAAAGGGAATGATTCACTCCCGTCTGGTACTGAACGGTCCGTGTGTCTCAGTGTCAGCGCCTGTACATGTACAGTACACAGCGGGTAAAAGGGAACAATTCACTCCTGTCTGGTACTGTACGGCCCGTGTGGGTCTCAGTGTCAGCTCCTGTACATGTACAGTACACAGCGGGTAAAAAGGAACGATTCACTCCCGTCTGGTACTGTACGGCCCGTGTGTGTCTCAGTGTCAGCTCCAGTACATGTACAGTACACAGCGGGTAAAAGGGAACGATTCACTCCCGTCTGGTACTGTACGGCCCGTCTGTGTCTCAGTGTCAGCTCCTGTACATGTACAGCACACAGTAGGTAAAAGGGAATGATTCACTCCCGTCTGGTACTGTACGGCCCGTGTGTGTCTCAGTGTCAGCTCCTGTACATGTACAGTGCACAGCGGGTAAAAGGAAACGATTCACTCCCGTCTGGGACTGTACGGCCCGTGTGTGTCTCAGTGTCAGCTCCTGTACATGTACAGTACACAGCGGGTAAAAGGAAACGATTCACTCCCGTCCGGTACTGTACGGCCCGTGTGTGTCTCAGTGTCAGCTCCTGTACATGTACAGTACACAGTGGGTAAAAGGGAATGATTCACATCCGTCCGGTACTGTACGGCCCGTGTGTGTCTCAGTGTCAGCTCCTGTACATGTACAGCACACAGCGGGTAAAAGGGAACGATTCACTCCCGTCTGGTACTGTACGGCCCGTGTGTGTCTCAGTGTCAGCTCCTGTACATGTACATTACACAGCGGGTAAAAGGAAACGATTCACTCCCGTCTGGTGCTGTACGGCCCGTGTGTGTCTCAGTGTCAGCTCCTGTACATGTACATTACACAGCGGGTAAAAGGGAATGATTCACTCCTGTCTGGTACTGTACGGCCCGTGTGTGTCTCAGTGTCAGCTCCTGTACATGTACAGCACATAGCGGGTAAAAGGGAACGATTCACGCCCCTCTGGTACTGTACGGTGCGTGTGTTTCTCAGTGTCAGCTCCAGTACATGTACAGTACACAGCGGGTAAAAGGGAACGATTCACTCCCGTCTGGTACTGTACGGCCTGTGTGTGTCTCAGTTTCAGCTCCTGTACATGTACAGCACACAGTGGGTAAAAGGGAACGATTCACTCCCGTCTGGTACTGTACGGCCCGTGCGTGTCTCAGTGTCAGCTCCTGTACATGTACAGTACACAGCGGGTAAAAGGGAACGATTCACTCCCATCTGGTACTGTACGGTCCGTGTGTGTCTCAGTGTCAGCTCCTGTATATGTGCAGTCCACAGCGGCTAAAAGGGAATGATTCACTCCCGTCTGGTACTGTATGGTCCGTGTGTGTCTCAGTGTCAGCGCCTGTACATGTACAGTACACAGCGGGTAAAAGGGAAAGATTCACTCCCGTCTGGTACTATACGGCCCGTGTGTGTCTCAGTGTCAGCTCCTGTACATGTACAGTACACAGCGGGTAAAAGGGAACGATTCACTCCCGTCTGGTACTGTACGGCCCGTGTGTGTCTCAGTGTCAACTCCTGTACATGTACAGCACACAGCGGGTAAAAGGGAACGATTCACTCCCGTCTGGTACTGTACGGCCCGTGTGTGTCTCAGTGTCAGCTCCTGTACATGTACATTACACTGCGGGTAAAAGGAAACGATTCACTCCCGTCTGGTGCTGTACGGCCCGTGTGTGTCTCAGTGTCAGCTCCTGTACATGTACATTACACAGCGGGTAAAAGAGAACGATTCACTCCCGTCTGGTACTGTACGGTCCGTGTGTGTCTCAGTGTCAGCTCCTGTACATGTACAGCACACAGTGGGTAAAAGGGAACGATTCACTCCCGTCTGGTACTGTACAGTCCGTGTGTGTCTCAGTGTCAGCTCCTGCACATGTACAGTACACAGCGGGTAAAAGGGAACGATTCACACCCATCTGGTACTGTACGGTCCGTGTGTGTCTCAGTGTCAGCTCCTGTACATGTACAGTACACAGCGGGTAAAAGGAAACGATTCATTCCTGTCTGGTACTGTACGGCCCGTGTGTGTCTCAGTGTCAGCTCCTGTACATGTAGAGTACACAGCGGGTAAAAAGGAACGATTCACTCCCGTCTGGTACTGTATGGCCCGTGTGTGTCTCAGTGTCAGCTCCAGTACATGTACAGTACACAGCGGGTAAAAGGGAACGATTCACTCCCGTCTGGTACTGTACAGCCCGTGTGTCTCTCAGTGTCAGCTCCTGTACATGTAAAGCACACAGCAGGTAAAAGGGAACGATTCACTCCCGTCTGGTACTGTACGGCCCGTGTGTGTCTCAGTGTCAGCTCCTGTACATGTACAGTACACAGCGGGTAAAAGGGAACGATTCACTCCCGTCTGGTACTGTACGGCCCGTGTGTGTCTCAGTGTCAGCTCCTCTACATGTACAGTACACAGCGGGTAAAAGGGAATGAATCACTCCCGTCTGGTACTGGACGGCCCGTGTGTGTCTCAGTGACAGCTCCTGTACATGTACAGTACACAGCGGGTAAAAGGAAACGATTCACTCCCGTCTGGTGCTGTACGGCCCGTGTGTGTCTCAGTGTCAGCTCCTGTACATGTACATTACACAGCGGGTAAAATGGAACGATTCACTCCCGTCTGGTACTGTACGGCCCGTGTGTGTCTCAGTGTCAGCTCCTGTACATGTACAGCACACAGCGGGTAAAAGGGAATGAATCACTCCCGTCTGGTACTGTACGGCCCGTGTGTGTCTCAGTGACAGCTCCTGTACATGTACAGTACACAGCGGGTAAAAGGAAACGATTCACTCCCGTCTGGTACTGTACCGCCCGTGTGTGTCTCAGTGTCAGCTCCTGTACATGTACATTACACAGCGGGTAAAATGGAACGATTCACTCCTGTCAATACTGTACGGCCCGTGTGTGTCTCAGTGTCAGCTCCTGTACATATACAGCACACAGCGGGTAAAAAGGAATGAATCACTCCCGTCTGGTACTGTACGGCCCGTGTGTGTCTCAGTGACAGCTCCTGTACATGTACAGTACACAGCGGGAAAAAGGGAACGATTCACTCCCGTCTGGTACTGTACGGCCCGTGTGTGTCTCAGTGTCAGCTCCTGTACATGTGCAGCACACAGCATGTAAAAGGGAACGATTTACTCCCGTCTGGTACTGTACCGCCCGTGTGTGTCTCAGTGTCAGCTCCTGTACATGTACAGTACACAGCGGGTAAAAGGGAACGATTCACTCCCGTCTGGTACTGTACGGCCCGTGTGTGTCTCAGTGTCAGCTCCTGTACATGTACAGTACACAGCAGGTAAAAGGGAACGATTCACTCCCGTCTGGTACTGTACGGCCCGTGTGTGTCTCAGTGTCAACTCCTGTACATGTTTAGTACACAGCGGGTAAAATGGAACGATTCACTCCCGTCTGGTACTGTACGGCCCGTGCGTGTCTCAGTGTCAGCTCCAGTACATGTACAGTACACAGCGGGTAAAAGGGAACGATTCACTTCCATCTGGTTCTGCACGGTCTGTGTGTGTCTCAGTGTCAGCGCCTGCACATGTACAGTACACAGCGGGTAAAAGGGAACGATTCACTCCCGTCTGGTACTGTACGGCCCGTGTGTGTCACAGTGTCAGCTCCTGTACATGTACAGCACACAGCGGGTAAAAAGGAATGAATCACTCCCGTCTGGTACTGTACGGCCCGTGTGTGTCTCAGTGACAGCTCCTGTACATGTACAGCACAGAGCGGGTAAAAGGGAACGATTCACTCCCGTCTGGTACTGTACGGCCCGTGTGTGTCTCAGTGTCAGCTCCTGTACATGTACAGTACACAGCGTGTAAAAGGGAACGATTCACTCCCGTCTGGTACTGTACGGCCCGTGTGTGTCTCAGTGTCAGCTCCTGTACATGTACAGTACACAGCGGGTAAAAGGAAACGATTCACTCCCGTCTGGTACTGTACGGTCCGTTTGTGTCTCAGTGTCAGCTCCTGTACATGTACAGCACACAGTGGGTAAAAGGGAACGATTTACTCCCATCTGGTACTGTACGGTCTGTGTGTGTCTCAGTGTCAGCTCCTGTACATGTACAGTACACAGCGGGTAAAAGGGAACGATTCACTCCCATCTGGTACTGTACGGTCCGTGTGTGTCTCAGTGTCAGCTCCTGTACATGTACAGTACACAGCGGGTTAAAGGGAATGATTCACTCCCGTCTGGTACTGAACGGTCCGTGTGTCTCAGTGTCAGCGCCTGTACATGTACAGTACACAGCGGGTAAAAGGGAACAATTCACTCCTGTCTGGTACTGTACGGCCCGTGTGGGTCTCAGTGTCAGCTCCTGTACATGTACAGTACACAGCGGGTAAAAAGGAACGATTCACTCCCGTCTGGTACTGTACGGCCCGTGTGTGTCTGTGTCAGCTCCAGTACATGTACAGTACACAGCGGGTAAAAGGGAACGATTCACTCCCGTCTGGTACTGTACGGCCCGTCTGTGTCTCAGTGTCAGCTCCTGTACATGTACAGCACACAGTAGGTAAAAGGGAACGATTCACTCCCGTCTGGTACTGTACGGCCCGTGTGTGTCTCAGTGTCAGCTCCTGTACATGTACAGTGCACAGCGGGTAAAAGGAAACGATTCACTCCCGTCTGGGACTGTACGGCCCGTGTGTGTCTCAGTGTCAGCTCCTGTACATGTACAGTACACAGCGTGTAAAAGGGAACGATTCACTCCCGTCTGGTACTGTACGGCCCGTGTGTGTCTCAGTGACAGCTCCTGTACATGTACAGTACACAGCGGGTAAAAGGAAACGATTCACTCCCGTCCGGTACTGTACGGCCCGTGTGTGTCTCAGTGTCAGCTCCTGTACATGTACAGTACACAGTGGGTAAAAGGGAATGATTCACATCCGTCCGGTACTGTACGGCCCGTGTGTGTCTCAGTGTCAGCTCCTGTACATGTACAGCACACAGCGGGTAAAAGGGAACGATTCACTCCCGTCTGGTACTGTACGGCCCGTGTGTGTCTCAGTGTCAGCTCCTGTACATGTACATTACACTGCGGGTAAAAGGAAACGATTCACTCCCGTCTGGTGCTGTACGGCCCGTGTGTGTCTCAGTATCAGCTCCTGTACATGTACATTACACAGCGGGTAAAAGGGAACGATTCACTCCCGTCTGGTACTGTACGGCCCGTGTGTGTCTCAGTGTCAGCTCCTGTACATGTACAGTACACAGCGGGTAAAAGGGAACGATTCACTCCCGTCTGGTACTGTACGGCCCGTGTGTGTCTCAGTGTCAGCTCCTGTACATGTACAGTACACAGCGGGTAAAAGGGAACGATTCACTCCCGTCTGGTACTGTACGGCCCGTGTGTGTCTCAGTGTCAACTCCTGTACATGTTTAGTACACAGCGGGTAAAATGGAACGATTCACTCCCGTCTGGTACTGTACGGCCCGTGCGTGTCTCAGTGTCAGCTCCAGTACATGTACAGTACACAGCGGGTAAAAGGGAACGATTCACTTCCATCTGGTACTGCACGGTCTGTGTGTGTCTCAGTGTCAGCGCCTGCACATGTACAGTACACAGCGGGTAAAAGGGAACGATTCACTCCCGTCTGGTACTGTACGGCCCGTGTGTGTCACAGTGTCAGCTCCTGTACATGTACAGCACACAGCGGGTAAAAAGGAATGAATCACTCCCGTCTGGTACTGTACGGCCCGTGTGTGTCTCAGTGACAGCTCCTGTACATGTACAGCACAGAGCGGGTAAAAGGGAACAATTCACTCCCGTCTGGTACTGTACGGCCCGTGTGTGTCTCAGTGTCAGCTCCTGTACATGTACAGTACACAGCGTGTAAAAGGGAACGATTCACTCCCGTCTGGTACTGTACGGCCCGTGTGTGTCTCAGTGTCAGCTCCTGTACATGTACAGTACACAGCGGGTAAAAGGAAACGATTCACTCCCGTCTGGTACTGTACGGCCCGTGTGTGTCTCAGTGTCAGCTCCTCTACATGTACAGTACACAGCGGGTAAAAGGGAATGAATCACTCCCGTCTGGTACTGGACGGCCCGTGTGTGTCTCAGTGACAGCTCCTGTACATGTACAGTACACAGCGGGTAAAAGGAAACGATTCACTCCCGTCTGGTGCTGTACGGCCCGTGTGTGTCTCAGTGTCAGCTCCTGTACATGTACATTACACAGCGGGTAAAAAGGAACGATTCACTCCCGCCTGGTACTGTACGGCCCGTGTGTGTCTCACTGTCAGCTCCAGTACATGTACAGTACACAGCGGGTAAAAGGGAATGATTCACTCCCGTCTGGTACTGTACGGCCCGTGTGTGTCCCAGTGTCAGCTCCTGTACATGTACAGCACACAGTAGGTAAAAGGGAACGATTCACTCCCGCCTGGTACTGTACGGCCCGTGTGTGTCTCAGTGTCAGCTCCTGTAAATGTACAGTACACAGCGGGTAAAAGGGAACGATTCACTCCCGTCTGGTACTGTACGGCCCGTGTGTGTCTCAGTGTCAGCTCCTGTACGTGTACAGCACACAGCGGGTAAAAGGGAACGATTCACTCCCGTCTGGTACTGTACGGCCCGTGTGTGTCTCAGTGTCAGCTCCTGTACATGTACATTACACAGCGGGTAAAAGGGAACGATTCACTCCTGTCTGGTACTGTACGGTGCATGTGTGTCTCAGTGTCAGCTCCAGTACATGTACAGTAAACAGCGGGTAAAAGGGAACGATTCACTCCCGTCTGGTACTGTACGGCCCGTGTGTGTCTCAGTGCCAGCTCCAGTACATGTACAGTACACAGCGGGTAAAAGGGAACGATTCACTCCCATCTGGTACTGTACGGTCCGTGTGTGTCTCAGTGTCAGCTCCTGTATATGTGCTGTACACAGCGGGTAAAAGGGAATGATTCACTCCCGTCTGGTCCTGTACGGTCCGTGTGTGTCTCAGTGTCAGCGCCTGTACATGTACAGTACACAGCGGGTAAAAGGGAACGATTCACTCCCGTCTGGTACTATACGGCCCGTGTGTGTCTCAGTGTCAGCTCCTGTACATGTACAGTACACAGCGGGTAAAAGGGAACGATTCACTCCCGTCTGGTACTGTACAGCCCGTGTGTGTCTCAGTGTCAACTCCTGTACATGTTTAGTACACAGCGGGTAAAAGGGAACGATTCACTCAAGTCGGGTACTGTACGGCACGTGTGTGTCTCAGTGTCAGCTCCAGTACATGTACAGTACAGAGCGGGTAAAAGGGAATGATTCACTCCCGTCTGGTACTGTACGGCCCGTGTGTGTCTCAGTGTCAGCTCCTGTACATGTACAGTACACAGCGGGTAAAAGGGAACGATTCAATCCCATCTGGTACTGTACGGCCCGTGTGTGTCTCAGTGTCAGCTCCTGTACATGTACAGTACACAGCGGGTAAAAGGGAACGATTCACTCCTGTCTGGTACTGTACGGCCCGTGTGTGTCTCAGTGTCAGCTCCTGTACATGTACAGTACACAGCGGGTAAAAAGGAACGATTCACTCCCGTCTGGTACTGTACGGCCCGTGTGTGTCTCAGTGTCAGCTCCAGTACATGTGCAGTACACAGCGGGTAAAAGGGAACGATTCACTCCCGTCTGGTACTGTACGGCCCGTGTGTGTCTCAGTGTCAGCTCCTGTACATGGACAGTACACAGCGGGTAAAAGGAAACGATTCACTCCCGTCTGGTACTGGACGGCCCGTGTGTGTCTCAGTGTCAGCTCCTGTACATGTACAGTACACAGCGGGTAAAAGGGAATGATTCACACCCGTCTGGTACTGTACGGCCCGTGTGTGTCTCAGTGTCAGCTCCTGTACATGTACAGCCCACAGCGGGTAAAATGGAACGATTCACTCCCGTCTGGTACTGTACGGCCCGTGTGTGTCTCAGTGTCAACTCCTGTACATGTTTAGTACACAGCGGGTAAAAGGGAACGATTCACTCCCGTCTGGTACTGTACGGCACGTGTGTGTCTCAGTGTCAGCTCCTGTACATGTACAGCACACAGCAGATAAAAGGGAATGAATCATTCCTGTCTGGTACTGTACGGCCCGTGTGTGTCTCAGTGTCAGCTCCTGTACATGTACAGTACACAGCGGGTAAAAGGAAACGATTCAATCCCGTCTGGTGCTGTACGGCCCGTGTGTGTCTCAGTGTCAGCTCCTGTACATGTACATTACACAGCGGGTAAAAGGGAACGATTCACTCCTGTCTGGTACTGTACGGCCCGTGTGTGTCTCAGTGTCAGCTCCTGTACATGCACAGTACACAGCGGGTAAAAAGGTACGATTCACTCCCGTCTGGTACTGTACGATCCGTGTGTGTCTCAGTGTCAGCTCCAGTACATGTACAGTACACAGCGGGTAAAAGGGAACGATTCACTCCCGTCTGGTACTGTACGGCCCGTGTGTGTCTCAGTGTCAGCTCCTGTACATGTACAGTACACAGCGGGTAAAAGGAAACGATTCACTCCCGTCTGGTACTGTACGGCCCGTGTGTGTCTCAGTGTCAGCTCCTGTACATGTACAGTACACAGCGTGTAAAAGGGAACGATTCACTCCCGTCTGGTACTGTACGGCCCGTGTGTGTCTCAGTGTCAGCTCCTGTACATGTACAGTACACAGCGGGTAAAAGGAAACGATTCACTCCCGTCTGGTACTGTACGGTCCGTTTGTGTCTCAGTGTCAGCTCCTGTACATGTACAGCACACAGTGGGTAAAAGGGAACGATTTACTCCCATCTGGTACTGTACGGTCTGTGTGTGTCTCAGTGTCAGCTCCTGTACATGTACAGTACACAGCGGGTAAAAGGGAACGATTCACTCCCATCTGGTACTGTACGGTCCGTGTGTGTCTCAGTGTCAGCTCCTGTACATGTACAGTACACAGCGGGTTAAAGGGAATGATTCACTCCCGTCTGGTACTGAACGGTCCGTGTGTCTCAGTGTCAGCGCCTGTACATGTACAGTACACAGCGGGTAAAAGGGAACAATTCACTCCTGTCTGGTACTGTACGGCCCGTGTGGGTCTCAGTGTCAGCTCCTGTACATGTACAGTACACAGCGGGTAAAAAGGAACGATTCACTCCCGTCTGGTACTGTACGGCCCGTGTGTGTCTCAGTGTCAGCTCCAGTACATGTACAGTACACAGCGGGTAAAAGGGAACGATTCACTCCCGTCTGGTACTGTACGGCCCGTCTGTGTCTCAGTGTCAGCTCCTGTACATGTACAGCACACAGTAGGTAAAAGGGAACGATTCACTCCCGTCTGGTACTGTACGGCCCGTGTGTGTCTCAGTGTCAGCTCCTGTACATGTACAGTGCACAGCGGGTAAAAGGAAACGATTCACTCCCGTCTGGGACTGTACGGCCCGTGTGTGTCTCAGTGTCAGCTCCTGTACATGTACAGTACACAGCGGGTAAAAGGAAACGATTCACTCCCGTCCGGTACTGTACGGCCCGTGTGTGTCTCAGTGTCAGCTCCTGTACATGTACAGTACACAGTGGGTAAAAGGGAATGATTCACATCCGTCCGGTACTGTACGGCCCGTGTGTGTCTCAGTGTCAGCTCCTGTACATGTACAGCACACAGCGGGTAAAAGGGAACGATTCACTCCCGTCTGGTACTGTACGGCCCGTGTGTGTCTCAGTGTCAGCTCCTGTACATGTACATTACACAGCGGGTAAAAGGAAACGATTCACTCCCGTCTGGTGCTGTACGGCCCGTGTGTGTCTCAGTGTCAGCTCCTGTACATGTACATTACACAGCGGGTAAAAGGGAATGATTCACTCCTGTCTGGTACTGTACGGCCCGTGTGTGTCTCAGTGTCAGCTCCTGTACATGTACAGCACATAGCGGGTAAAAGGGAACGATTCACGCCCCTCTGGTACTGTACGGTGCGTGTGTTTCTCAGTGTCAGCTCCAGTACATGTACAGTACACAGCGGGTAAAAGGGAACGATTCACTCCCGTCTGGTACTGTACGGCCTGTGTGTGTCTCAGTTTCAGCTCCTGTACATGTACAGCACACAGTGGGTAAAAGGGAACGATTCACTCCCGTCTGGTACTGTACGGCCCGTGCGTGTCTCAGTGTCAGCTCCTGTACATGTACAGTACACAGCGGGTAAAAGGGAACGATTCACTCCCGTCTGGTACTGTACGGCCCGTGTGTGTCTCAGTGCCAGCTCCAGTACATGTACAGTACACAGCGGGTAAAAGGGAACGATTCACTCCCATCTGGTACTGTACGGTCCGTGTGTGTCTCAGTGTCAGCTCCTGTATATGTGCTGTACACAGCGGGTAAAAGGGAATGATTCACTCCCGTCTGGTCCTGTACGGTCCGTGTGTGTCTCAGTGTCAGCGCCTGTACATGTACAGTACACAGCGGGTAAAAGGGAACGATTCACTCCCGTCTGGTACTATACGGCCCGTGTGTGTCTCAGTGTCAGCTCCTGTACATGTACAGTACACAGCGGGTAAAAGGGAACGATTCACTCCCGTCTGGTACTGTACAGCCCGTGTGTGTCTCAGTGTCAACTCCTGTACATGTTTAGTACACAGCGGGTAAAAGGGAACGATTCACTCAAGTCGGGTACTGTACGGCACGTGTGTGTCTCAGTGTCAGCTCCAGTACATGTACAGTACAGAGCGGGTAAAAGGGAATGATTCACTCCCGTCTGGTACTGTACGGCCCGTGTGTGTCTCAGTGTCAGCTCCTTTACATGTACAGCACACAGTAGGTAAAAGGGAACTATTCACTCCCGCCTGGTACTGTACGGCCCGTGTGTGTCTCAGTGTCAGCTCCTGTAAATGTACAGTACACAGCGGGTAAAAGGGAACGATTCAATCCCATCTGGTACTGTACGGCCCGTGTGTGTCTCAGTGTCAGCTCCTGTACATGTACAGTACACAGCGGGTAAAAGGGAACGATTCACTCCTGTCTGGTACTGTACGGCCCGTGTGTGTCTCAGTGTCAGCTCCTGTACATGTACAGTACACAGCGGGTAAAAAGGAACGATTCACTCCCGTCTGGTACTGTACGGCCCGTGTGTGTCTCAGTGTCAGCTCCAGTACATGTGCAGTACACAGCGGGTAAAAGGGAACGATTCACTCCCGTCTGGTACTGTACGGCCCGTGTGTGTCTCAGTGTCAGCTCCTGTACATGGACAGTACACAGCGGGTAAAAGGAAACGATTCACTCCCGTCTGGTACTGGACGGCCCGTGTGTGTCTCAGTGTCAGCTCCTGTACATGTACAGTACACAGCGGGTAAAAGGGAATGATTCACACCCGTCTGGTACTGTACGGCCCGTGTGTGTCTCAGTGTCAGCTCCTGTACATGTACAGCCCACAGCGGGTAAAATGGAACGATTCACTCCCGTCTGGTACTGTACGGCCCGTGTGTGTCTCAGTGTCAACTCCTGTACATGTTTAGTACACAGCGGGTAAAAGGGAACGATTCACTCCCGTCTGGTACTGTACGGCACGTGTGTCTCAGTGTCAGCTCCTGTACATGTACAGCACACAGCAGATAAAAGGGAATGAATCATTCCTGTCTGGTACTGTACGGCCCGTGTGTGTCTCAGTGTCAGCTCCTGTACATGTACAGTACACAGCGGGTAAAAGGAAACGATTCAATCCCGTCTGGTGCTGTACGGCCCGTGTGTGTCTCAGTGTCAGCTCCTGTACATGTACATTACACAGCGGGTAAAAGGGAACGATTCACTCCTGTCTGGTACTGTACGGCCCGTGTGTGTCTCAGTGTCAGCTCCTGTACATGCACAGTACACAGCGGGTAAAAAGGTACGATTCACTCCCGTCTGGTACTGTACGATCCGTGTGTGTCTCAGTGTCAGCTCCAGTACATGTACAGTACACAGCGGGTAAAAGGGAACGATTCACTCCCGTCTGGTACTGTACGGCCCGTGTGTGTCTCAGTGTCAGCTCCTGTACATGTACAGTACACAGCGGGTAAAAGGAAACGATTCACTCCCGTCTGGTACTGTACGGCCCGTGTGTGTCTCAGTGTCAGCTCCTGTACATGTACAGTACACAGCGTGTAAAAGGGAACGATTCACTCCCGTCTGGTACTGTACGGCCCGTGTGTGTCTCAGTGTCAGCTCCTGTACATGTACAGTACACAGCGGGTAAAAGGAAACGATTCACTCCCGTCTGGTACTGTACGGTCCGTTTGTGTCTCAGTGTCAGCTCCTGTACATGTACAGCACACAGTGGGTAAAAGGGAACGATTTACTCCCATCTGGTACTGTACGGTCTGTGTGTGTCTCAGTGTCAGCTCCTGTACATGTACAGTACACAGCGGGTAAAAGGGAACGATTCACTCCCATCTGGTACTGTACGGTCCGTGTGTGTCTCAGTGTCAGCTCCTGTACATGTACAGTACACAGCGGGTTAAAGGGAATGATTCACTCCCGTCTGGTACTGAACGGTCCGTGTGTCTCAGTGTCAGCGCCTGTACATGTACAGTACACAGCGGGTAAAAGGGAACAATTCACTCCTGTCTGGTACTGTACGGCCCGTGTGGGTCTCAGTGTCAGCTCCTGTACATGTACAGTACACAGCGGGTAAAAAGGAACGATTCACTCCCGTCTGGTACTGTACGGCCCGTGTGTGTCTCAGTGTCAGCTCCAGTACATGTACAGTACACAGCGGGTAAAAGGGAACGATTCACTCCCGTCTGGTACTGTACGGCCCGTCTGTGTCTCAGTGTCAGCTCCTGTACATGTACAGCACACAGTAGGTAAAAGGGAACGATTCACTCCCGTCTGGTACTGTACGGCCCGTGTGTGTCTCAGTGTCAGCTCCTGTACATGTACAGTGCACAGCGGGTAAAAGGAAACGATTCACTCCCGTCTGGGACTGTACGGCCCGTGTGTGTCTCAGTGTCAGCTCCTGTACATGTACAGTACACAGCGGGTAAAAGGAAACCATTCACTCCCGTCCGGTACTGTACGGCCCGTGTGTGTCTCAGTGTCAGCTCCTGTACATGTACAGTACACAGTGGGTAAAAGGGAATGATTCACATCCGTCCGGTACTGTACGGCCCGTGTGTGTCTCAGTGTCAGCTCCTGTACATGTACAGCACACAGCGGGTAAAAGGGAACGATTCACTCCCGTCTGGTACTGTACGGCCCGTGTGTGTCTCAGTGTCAGCTCCTGTACATGTACATTACACAGCGGGTAAAAGGAAACGATTCACTCCCGTCTGGTGCTGTACGGCCCGTGTGTGTCTCAGTGTCAGCTCCTGTACATGTACATTACACAGCGGGTAAAAGGGAATGATTCACTCCTGTCTGGTACTGTACGGCCCGTGTGTGTCTCAGTGTCAGCTCCTGTACATGTACAGCACATAGCGGGTAAAAGGGAACGATTCACGCCCCTCTGGTACTGTACGGTGCGTGTGTTTCTCAGTGTCAGCTCCAGTACATGTACAGTACACAGCGGGTAAAAGGGAACGATTCACTCCCGTCTGGTACTGTACGGCCTGTGTGTGTCTCAGTTTCAGCTCCTGTACATGTACAGCACACAGTGGGTAAAAGGGAACGATTCACTCCCGTCTGGTACTGTACGGCCCGTGCGTGTCTCAGTGTCAGCTCCTGTACATGTACAGTACACAGCGGGTAAAAGGGAACGATTCACTCCCATCTGGTACTGTACGGTCCGTGTGTGTCTCAGTGTCAGCTCCTGTATATGTGCAGTCCACAGCGGCTA
Organism: Somniosus microcephalus; assembly: GCF_052327205.1. NCBI lineage: Eukaryota > Metazoa > Chordata > Chondrichthyes > Squaliformes > Somniosidae > Somniosus > Somniosus microcephalus. The sequence continues at coordinate 46,863,979 of NW_028225179.1, forward strand.
AAAGGGAATGATTCACTCCCGTCTGGTACTGTATGGTCCGTGTGTGTCTCAGTGTCAGCGCCTGTACATGTACAGTACACAGCGGGTAAAAGGGAAAGATTCACTCCCGTCTGGTACTATACGGCCCGTGTGTGTCTCAGTGTCAGCTCCTGTACATGTACAGTACACAGCGGGTAAAAGGGAACGATTCACTCCCGTCTGGTACTGTACGGCCCGTGTGTGTCTCAGTGTCAACTCCTGTACATGTACAGCACACAGCGGGTAAAAGGGAACGATTCACTCCCGTCTGGTACTGTACGGCCCGTGTGTGTCTCAGTGTCAGCTCCTGTACATGTACATTACACTGCGGGTAAAAGGAAACGATTCACTCCCGTCTGGTGCTGTACGGCCCGTGTGTGTCTCAGTGTCAGCTCCTGTACATGTACATTACACAGCGGGTAAAAGAGAACGATTCACTCCCGTCTGGTACTGTACGGTCCGTGTGTGTCTCAGTGTCAGCTCCTGTACATGTACAGCACACAGTGGGTAAAAGGGAACGATTCACTCCCGTCTGGTACTGTACAGTCCGTGTGTGTCTCAGTGTCAGCTCCTGCACATGTACAGTACACAGCGGGTAAAAGGGAACGATTCACACCCATCTGGTACTGTACGGTCCGTGTGTGTCTCAGTGTCAGCTCCTGTACATGTACAGTACACAGCGGGTAAAAGGAAACGATTCATTCCTGTCTGGTACTGTACGGCCCGTGTGTGTCTCAGTGTCAGCTCCTGTACATGTAGAGTACACAGCGGGTAAAAAGGAACGATTCACTCCCGTCTGGTACTGTATGGCCCGTGTGTGTCTCAGTGTCAGCTCCAGTACATGTACAGTACACAGCGGGTAAAAGGGAACGATTCACTCCCGTCTGGTACTGTACAGCCCGTGTGTCTCTCAGTGTCAGCTCCTGTACATGTAAAGCACACAGCAGGTAAAAGGGAACGATTCACTCCCGTCTGGTACTGTACGGCCCGTGTGTGTCTCAGTGTCAGCTCCTGTACATGTACAGTACACAGCGGGTAAAAGGGAACGATTCACTCCCGTCTGGTACTGTACGGCCCGTGTGTGTCTCAGTGTCAGCTCCTCTACATGTACAGTACACAGCGGGTAAAAGGGAATGAATCACTCCCGTCTGGTACTGGACGGCCCGTGTGTGTCTCAGTGACAGCTCCTGTACATGTACAGTACACAGCGGGTAAAAGGAAACGATTCACTCCCGTCTGGTGCTGTACGGCCCGTGTGTGTCTCAGTGTCAGCTCCTGTACATGTACATTACACAGCGGGTAAAATGGAACGATTCACTCCCGTCTGGTACTGTACGGCCCGTGTGTGTCTCAGTGTCAGCTCCTGTACATGTACAGCACACAGCGGGTAAAAGGGAATGAATCACTCCCGTCTGGTACTGTACGGCCCGTGTGTGTCTCAGTGACAGCTCCTGTACATGTACAGTACACAGCGGGTAAAAGGAAACGATTCACTCCCGTCTGGTACTGTACCGCCCGTGTGTGTCTCAGTGTCAGCTCCTGTACATGTACATTACACAGCGGGTAAAATGGAACGATTCACTCCTGTCAATACTGTACGGCCCGTGTGTGTCTCAGTGTCAGCTCCTGTACATATACAGCACACAGCGGGTAAAAAGGAATGAATCACTCCCGTCTGGTACTGTACGGCCCGTGTGTGTCTCAGTGACAGCTCCTGTACATGTACAGTACACAGCGGGAAAAAGGGAACGATTCACTCCCGTCTGGTACTGTACGGCCCGTGTGTGTCTCAGTGTCAGCTCCTGTACATGTGCAGCACACAGCATGTAAAAGGGAACGATTTACTCCCGTCTGGTACTGTACCGCCCGTGTGTGTCTCAGTGTCAGCTCCTGTACATGTACAGTACACAGCGGGTAAAAGGGAACGATTCACTCCCGTCTGGTACTGTACGGCCCGTGTGTGTCTCAGTGTCAGCTCCTGTACATGTACAGTACACAGCGGGTAAAAGGGAACGATTCACTCCCGTCTGGTACTGTACGGCCCGTGTGTGTCTCAGTGTCAGCTCCTGTACATGTACAGTACACAGCGGGTAAAAGGGAACGATTCACTCCCGTCTGGTACTGTACGGCCCGTGTGTATCTCAGTGTCAACTCCTGTACATGTTTAGTACACAGCGGGTAAAATGGAACGATTCACTCCCGTCTGGTACTGTACGGCCCGTGCGTGTCTCAGTGTCAGCTCCAGTACATGTACAGTACACAGCGGGTAAAAGGGAACGATTCACTTCCATCTGGTACTGCACGGTCTGTGTGTGTCTCAGTGTCAGCGCCTGCACATGTACAGTACACAGCGGGTAAAAGGGAACGATTCACTCCCGTCTGGTACTGTACGGCCCGTGTGTGTCACAGTGTCAGCTCCTGTACATGTACAGCACACAGCGGGTAAAAAGGAATGAATCACTCCCGTCTGGTACTGTACGGCCCGTGTGTGTCTCAGTGACAGCTCCTGTACATGTACAGCACAGAGCGGGTAAAAGGGAACGATTCACTCCCGTCTGGTACTGTACGGCCCGTGTGTGTCTCAGTGTCAGCTCCTGTACATGTACAGTACACAGCGTGTAAAAGGGAACGATTCACTCCCGTCTGGTACTGTACGGCCCGTGTGTGTCTCAGTGTCAGCTCCTGTACATGTACAGTACACAGCGGGTAAAAGGAAACGATTCACTCCCGTCTGGTACTGTACGGTCCGTTTGTGTCTCAGTGTCAGCTCCTGTACATGTACAGCACACAGTGGGTAAAAGGGAACGATTTACTCCCATCTGGTACTGTACGGTCTGTGTGTGTCTCAGTGTCAGCTCCTGTACATGTACAGTACACAGCGGGTAAAAGGGAACGATTCACTCCCATCTGGTACTGTACGGTCCGTGTGTGTCTCAGTGTCAGCTCCTGTACATGTACAGTACACAGCGGGTTAAAGGGAATGATTCACTCCCGTCTGGTACTGAACGGTCCGTGTGTCTCAGTGTCAGCGCCTGTACATGTACAGTACACAGCGGGTAAAAGGGAACAATTCACTCCTGTCTGGTACTGTACGGCCCGTGTGGGTCTCAGTGTCAGCTCCTGTACATGTACAGTACACAGCGGGTAAAAAGGAACGATTCACTCCCGTCTGGTACTGTACGGCCCGTGTGTGTCTCAGTGTCAGCTCCAGTACATGTACAGTACACAGCGGGTAAAAGGGAACGATTCACTCCCGTCTGGTACTGTACGGCCCGTCTGTGTCTCAGTGTCAGCTCCTGTACATGTACAGCACACAGTAGGTAAAAGGGAACGATTCACTCCCGTCTGGTACTGTACGGCCCGTGTGTGTCTCAGTGTCAGCTCCTGTACATGTACAGTGCACAGCGGGTAAAAGGAAACGATTCACTCCCGTCTGGGACTGTACGGCCCGTGTGTGTCTCAGTGTCAGCTCCTGTACATGTACAGTACACAGCGTGTAAAAGGGAACGATTCACTCCCGTCTGGTACTGTACGGCCCGTGTGTGTCTCAGTGTCAGCTCCTGTACATGTACAGTACACAGCGGGTAAAAGGAAACGATTCACTCCCGTCCGGTACTGTACGGCCCGTGTGTGTCTCAGTGTCAGCTCCTGTACATGTACAGTACACAGTGGGTAAAAGGGAATGATTCACATCCGTCCGGTACTGTACGGCCCGTGTGTGTCTCAGTGTCAGCTCCTGTACATGTACAGCACACAGCGGGTAAAAGGGAACGATTCACTCCCGTCTGGTACTGTACGGCCCGTGTGTGTCTCAGTGTCAGCTCCTGTACATGTACATTACACTGCGGGTAAAAGGAAACGATTCACTCCCGTCTGGTGCTGTACGGCCCGTGTGTGTCTCAGTATCAGCTCCTGTACATGTACATTACACAGCGGGTAAAAGGGAACGATTCACTCCCGTCTGGTACTGTACGGCCCGTGTGTGTCTCAGTGTCAGCTCCTGTACATGTACAGTACACAGCGGGTAAAAGGGAACGATTCACTCCCGTCTGGTACTGTACGGCCCGTGTGTGTCTCAGTGTCAGCTCCTGTACATGTACAGTACACAGCGGGTAAAAGGGAACGATTCACTCCCGTCTGGTACTGGACGGCCCGTGTGTGTCTCAGTGTCAACTCCTGTACATGTTTAGTACACAGCGGGTAAAATGGAACGATTCACTCCCGTCTGGTACTGTACGGCCCGTGCGTGTCTCAGTGTCAGCTCCAGTACATGTACAGTACACAGCGGGTAAAAGGGAACGATTCACTTCCATCTGGTACTGCACGGTCTGTGTGTGTCTCAGTGTCAGCGCCTGCACATGTACAGTACACAGCGGGTAAAAGGGAACGATTCACTCCCGTCTGGTACTGTACGGCCCGTGTGTGTCACAGTGTCAGCTCCTGTACATGTACAGCACACAGCGGGTAAAAAGGAATGAATCACTCCCGTCTGGTACTGTACGGCCCGTGTGTGTCTCAGTGACAGCTCCTGTACATGTACAGCACAGAGCGGGTAAAAGGGAACAATTCACTCCCGTCTGGTACTGTACGGCCCGTGTGTGTCTCAGTGTCAGCTCCTGTACATGTACAGTACACAGCGTGTAAAAGGGAACGATTCACTCCCGTCTGGTACTGTACGGCCCGTGTGTGTCTCAGTGTCAGCTCCTGTACATGTACAGTACACAGCGGGTAAAAGGAAACGATTCACTCCCGTCTGGTACTGTACGGTCCGTTTGTGTCTCAGTGTCAGCTCCTGTACATGTACAGCACACAGTGGGTAAAAGGGAACGATTTACTCCCATCTGGTACTGTACGGTCTGTGTGTGTCTCAGTGTCAGCTCCTGTACATGTACAGTACACAGCGGGTAAAAGGGAACGATTCACTCCCATCTGGTACTGTACGGTCCGTGTGTGTCTCAGTGTCAGCTCCTGTACATGTACAGTACACAGCGGGTTAAAGGGAATGATTCACTCCCGTCTGGTACTGAACGGTCCGTGTGTCTCAGTGTCAGCGCCTGTACATGTACAGTACACAGCGGGTAAAAGGGAACAATTCACTCCTGTCTGGTACTGTACGGCCCGTGTGGGTCTCAGTGTCAGCTCCTGTACATGTACAGTACACAGCGGGTAAAAAGGAACGATTCACTCCCGTCTGGTACTGTACGGCCCGTGTGTGTCTCAGTGTCAGCTCCAGAACATGTACAGTACACAGCGGGTAAAAGGGAACGATTCACTCCCGTCTGGTACTGTACGGCCCGTCTGTGTCTCAGTGTCAGCTCCTGTACATGTACAGCACACAGTAGGTAAAAGGGAACGATTCACTCCCGTCTGGTACTGTACGGCCCGTGTGTGTCTCAGTGTCAGCTCCTGTACATGTACAGTGCACAGCGGGTAAAAGGAAACGATTCACTCCCGTCTGGGACTGTACGGCCCGTGTGTGTCTCAGTGTCAGCTCCTGCACATGTACAGTACACAGCGTGTAAAAGGGAACGATTCACTCCCGTCTGGTACTGTACGGCCCGTGTGTGTCTCAGTGTCAGCTCCTGTACATGTACAGTACACAGCGGGTAAAAGGAAACGATTCACTCCCGTCCGGTACTGTACGGCCCGTGTGTGTCTCAGTGTCAGCTCCTGTACATGTACAGTACACAGTGGGTAAAAGGGAATGATTCACATCCGTCCGGTACTGTACGGCCCGTGTGTGTCTCAGTGTCAGCTCCTGTACATGTACAGCACACAGCGGGTAAAAGGGAACGATTCACTCCCGTCTGGTACTGTACGGCCCGTGTGTGTCTCAGTGTCAGCTCCTGTACATGTACATTACACAGCGGGTAAAAGGAAACGATTCACTCCCGTCTGGTGCTGTACGGCCCGTGTGTGTCTCAGTGTCAGCTCCTGTACATGTACATTACACAGCGGGTAAAAGGGAATGATTCACTCCTGTCTGGTACTGTACGGCCCGTGTGTGTCTCAGTGTCAGCTCCTGTACATGTACAGCACATAGCGGGTAAAAGGGAACGATTCACGCCCCTCTGGTACTGTACGGTGCGTGTGTTTCTCAGTGTCAGCTCCAGTACATGTACAGTACACAGCGGGTAAAAGGGAACGATTCACTCCCGTCTGGTACTGTACGGCCTGTGTGTGTCTCAGTTTCAGCTCCTGTACATGTACAGTACACAGCGGGTAAAAGGGAACGATTCACTCCCATCTGGTACTGTACGGTCCGCGTGTGTCTCAGTGTCAGCTCCTGTATATGTGCAGTCCACAGCGGCTAAAAGGGAATGATTCACTCCCGTCTGGTACTGTATGGTCCGTGTGTGTCTCAGTGTCAGCGCCTGTACATGTACAGTACACAGCGGGTAAAAGGGAAAGATTCACTCCCGTCTGGTACTATACGGCCCGTGTGTGTCTCAGTGTCAGCTCCTGTACATGTACAGTACACAGCGGGTAAAAGGGAACGATTCACTCCCGTCTGGTACTGTACGGCCCGTGTGTGTCTCAGTGTCAACTCCTGTACATGTACAGCACACAGCGGGTAAAAGGGAACGATTCACTCCCGTCTGGTACTGTACGGCCCGTGTGTGTCTCAGTGTCAGCTCCTGTACATGTACATTACACTGCGGGTAAAAGGAAACGATTCACTCCCGTCTGGTGCTGTACGGCCCGTGTGTGTCTCAGTGTCAGCTCCTGTACATGTACATTACACAGCGGGTAAAAGGGAACGATTCACTCCCGTCTGGTACTGTACGGCCCATGTGTGTCTTAGTGTCAACTCCTGTACATGTTTAGTACACAGCGGGTAAAATGGAACGATTCACTCCTGTCTGGTACTGTACGGCCCGTGTGTGTCTCAGTGTCAGCTCCTGTACATGTACAGCACACAGCGGGTAAAAGGGAATGAATCACTCCCTTCTGGTACTGTACGGCCCGTGTGTGTCTCAGTGTCAGCTCCTGTACATGTACAGTACACAGCGGGTAAAAGGAAACGATTCATTCCTGTCTGGTACTGTACGGCCCGTGTGTGTCTCAGTGTCAGCTCCTGTACATGTAGAGTACACAGCGGGTAAAAAGGAACGATTCACTCCCGTCTGGTACTGTACGGCCCGTGTGTGTCTCAGTGTCAGCTCCAGTACATGTACAGTACACAGCGGGTAAAAGGGAACGATTCACTCCCGTCTGGTACTGTACAGCCCGTGTGTGTCTCAGTGTCAGCTCCTGTACATGTAAAGCACACAGCAGGTAAAAGGGAACGATTCACTCCCGTCTGGTACTGTACGGCCCGTGTGTGTCTCAGTGTCAGCTCCTGTACATGTACAGTACACAGCGGGTAAAAGGGAACGATTCACTCCCGTCTGGTACTGTACGGCCCGTGTGTGTCTCAGTGTCAGCTCCTCTACATGTACAGTACACAGCGGGTAAAAGGGAATGAATCACTCCCGTCTGGTACTGGACGGCCCGTGTGTGTCTCAGTGACAGCTCCTGTACATGTACAGTACACAGCGGGTAAAAGGAAACGATTCACTCCCGTCTGGTGCTGTACGGCCCGTGTGTGTCTCAGTGTCAGCTCCTGTACATGTACATTACACAGCGGGTAAAATGGAACGATTCACTCCCGTCTGGTACTGTACGGCCCGTGTGTGTCTCAGTGTCAGCTCCTGTACATGTACAGCACACAGCGGGTAAAAGGGAATGAATCACTCCCGTCTGGTACTGTACGGCCCGTGTGTGTCTCAGTGACAGCTCCTGTACATGTACAGTACACAGCGGGTAAAAGGAAACGATTCACTCCCGTCTGGTACTGTACGGCCCGTGTGTGTCTCAGTGTCAGCTCCTGTACATGTACATTACACAGCGGGTAAAATGGAACGATTCACTCCTGTCAATACTGTACGGCCCGTGTGTGTCTCAGTGTCAGCTCCTGTACATATACAGTACACAGCGGGTGAAAAGCAACGATTCACTCCCGTCTGGTACTGTACGGCCCGTGTGTGTCTGTGTCAGCTCCAGTACATGTACAGTACACAGCGGGAAAAAGGGAACGATTCACTCCCGTCTGGTACTGTATGGCCCGTGTGTGTCTCAGTGTCAGCTCCTGTACATGTGCAGCACACAGCATGTAAAAGGGAACGATTTACTCCCGTCTGGTACTGTACCGCCCATGTGTGTCTCAGTGTCAGCTCCTGTACATGTACAGTACACAGCGGGTAAAAGGGAACGATTCACTCCCGTCTGGTACTGTACGGCCCGTGTGTGTCTCAGTGTCAGCTCCTGTACATGTACAGTACACAGTGGGTAAAAGGGAATGATTCACTCCCGTCTGGTACTGTACGGCCCGTGTGTGTCTCAGTGTCAGCTCCTGTACATGTACAGTACACAGCGGGTAAAAGGGAACGATTCACTCCCGTCTGGTACTGTACGGCCCGTGTGTGTCTCAGTGTCAACTCCTGTACATGTTTAGTACACAGCGGGTAAAATGGAACGATTCACTCCCGTCTGGTACTGTACGGCCCGTGCGTGTCTCAGTGTCAGCTCCAGTACATGTACAGTACACAGCGGGTAAAAGGGAACGATTCACTTCCATCTGGTACTGCACGGTCTGTGTGTGTCTCAGTGTCAGCGCCTGCACATGTACAGTACACAGCGGGTAAAAGGGAACGATTCACTCCCGTCTGGTACTGTACGGCCCGTGTGTGTCACAGTGTCAGCTCCTGTACATGTACAGCACACAGCGGGTAAAAAGGAATGAATCACTCCCGTCTGGTACTGTACGGCCCGTGTGTGTCTCAGTGACAGCTCCTGTACATGTACAGCACAGAGCGGGTAAAAGGGAACGATTCACTCCCGTCTGGTACTGTACGGCCCGTATGTGTCTCAGTGTCAGCTCCTGTACATGTGCAGCACACAGCGGGTAAAAGGGAACGATTCACTCCAGTCTGGTACTGTACGGCCCGTGTGTGTCTCAGTGTCAGCTCCTGTACATGCACAGTACACAGCGGGTAAAAGGAAACGATTCACTCCCGTCTGGTGCTGTACGACCCGTGTGTGTCTCAGTGTCAGCTCCTGTACATGTACATTACACAGCGGGTAAAAGGGAACGATTCACTCCTGTCTGGTACTGTACGGCCCGTGTGTGTCTCAGTGTCAGCTCCTGTACATGTACATTACACAGCGGGTAAAAGGGAACGATTCACTCCTGTCTGGTACTGTACGGTGCGTGTGTGTCTCAGTGTCAGCTCCAGTACATGTACAGTACACAGCGGGTAAAAGGGAACGATTCTCTCCCGTCTGGTACTGTACGGCCCGTGTGTGTCTCAGTGTCAGCTCCTGTACATGTACAGCACACAGTGGGTAAAAGGGAACGATTCACTCCCGTCTGGTACTGTACGGCCCGTGCGTGTCTCAGTGTCAGCTCCTGTACATGTACAGTACACAGCGGGTAAAAGGGAACAATTCACTCCCATCTGGTACTGTACGGTCCGTGTGTGTCTCAGTGTCAGCTCCTGTATATGTGCAGTGCACAGCGGGTAAAAGGGAATGATTCACTCCCGTCTGGTACTGTACGGTCCTTGTGTGTCTCAGTGTCAGCGCCTGTACATGTACAGTACACAGCGGGTAAAAGGGAACGATTCACTCCCGTCTGGTACTATACGGCCCGTGTGTGTCTCAGTGTCAGCTCCTGTACATGTACAGTACAAAGCGGGTAAAAAGGAACGATTCACTCCCGTCTGGTACTGTACGGCCCGTGTGTGTCTCAGTGTCAACTCCTGTACATGTTTAGTACACAGCGGGTAAAAGGGAACGATTCACTCCCGTCTGGTACTGTACGGCACGTGTGTGTCTCAGTGTCAGCTCCTGTACATGTACAGCACACAGCTGGTAAAAGGGAATGAATCATTCCTGTCTGGTACTGTACGGCCCGTGTGTGTCTCAGTGACAGCTCCGTACATGTACAGTACACAGCAGGTAAAAGGAAACGATTCACTCCCGTCTGGTGCTGTACGGCCCGTGTGTGTCTCAGTGTCAGCTCCTGTACATGTACAGTACACAGCGGGTAAAAGGAAACGATTCACTCCCGTCTGGTGCTGTACGGCCCGTGTGTGTCTCAGTGTCAGCTCCTGTACATGTACATTACACAGCGGGTAAAAGGGAACGATTCACTCCTGTCTGGTACTGTACGGCCCGTGTGTGTCTCAGTGTCAGCTCCTGTACATGTACAGTACACAGCGGGTAAAAAGGAACGATTCACTCCCGTCTGGTACAGTACGGCCCGTGTGTGTCTCAGTGTCAGCTCCAGTACATGTAAAGTACACAGCGGGTAAAAGGGAACGATTCACTCCCGTCTGGTACTGTACGGTCCGTGTGTGTCTCAGTGTCAGCTCCTGTACATGTACAGCACACAGTGGGTAAAAGGGAACGATTTACTCCCGTCTGGTACTGTACGGTCCGTGTGTGTCTCAGTGTCAGCTCCTGTACATGTACAGTACACAGCGGGTAAAAGGGAACGATTCACTCCCATCTGGTACTGTACGGTCCGTGTGTGTCTCAGTTTCAGCTCCTGTACATGTACAGTACACAGCGGGTTAAAGGGAATGATTCACTCCCGTCTGGTACTGTACGGTCCGTGTGTGTCTCAGTGTCAGCGCCTGTACATGGACAGTACACAGCGGGTAAAAGGGAACAATTCACTCCTGTCTGGTACTGCACGGCCCGTGTGTGTCTCAGTGTCAGCTCCTGTACATGTACAGTACACAGCGGGTAAAAAGGAGCGATTCACTCCCGTCTGGTACTGTACGGCCCGTGTGTGTCTCAGTGTCAGCTCCAGTACATGTACAGTACACAGCGAGTAAAAGGGAACGATTCACTCCCGTCTGGTACTGTACGGTCCTTGTGTATCTCAGTGTCAGTGCCTGTACATGTACAGTACACAGTGGGTAAAAGGGAACGATTCACTCCCGTCTGGTACTATACGGCCCGTGTGTGTCTCAGTGTCAGCTCCTGTACATGTACAGTACACAGCGGGTAAAAAGGAACGATTCACTCCCGTCTGGTACTGTACGGCCCGTGTGTGTCTCAGTGTCAACTCCTGTACATGTTTAGTACACAGCGGGTAAAAGGGAACGATTCACTCCCGTCTGGTACTGTACGGCACGTGTGTGTCTCAGTGTCAGCTCCTGTACATGTACAGCACACAGCAGGTAAAAGGGAATGAATCATTCCTGTCTGGTAATGTACGGCCCGTGTGTGTCTCAGTGACAGCTCCGTACATGTACAGTATACAGCGGGTAAAAGGAAACGATTCACTCCCGTCTGGTGCTGTACGGCCCGTGTGTGTCTCAGTGTCAGCTCCTGTACATGTACATTACACAGCGGGTAAAAGGGAAAGATTCACTACTGTCTGGTACTGTACGGCCTGTGTGTGTCTCAGTGTCAGCTCCTGTACATGTACAGTACACAGCGGGTAAAAAGGAACGATTCACTCCCGTCTGGTACTGTACGGCCCGTGTGTGTCTCAGTGTCAGCTCCAGTACAGGTAAAGTACACAGCAGGTAAAAGGGAACGATTCACTCCCGTCTGGTACTGTACGGTCCGTGTGTGTCTCAGTGTCAGCTCCTGTACATGTACAGCACACAGTGGGTAAAACGGAACGATTTACTCCCATCTGGTACTGTACGGTCCGTGTGTGTCTCAGTGTCAGCTCCTGTACATGTACAGTACACAGCGGGTAAAAGGGAACGATTCACTCCCATCTGGTACTGTACGGTCCGTGTGTGTCTCAGTGTCAGCTCCTGTACATGTACAGTACACAGCGGGTTAAAGGGAATGATTCACTCCCGTCTGGTACTGTACGGTCCGTGTGTGTCTCAGTGTCAGCGCCTGTACATGTACAGTACACAGCGGGTAAAAGGGAACAATTCACTCCTGGCTGGTACTGTGCGGCCCGTGTGTGTCTCAGTGTCAGCTCCTGTACATGTACATTACACAGTGGGTAAAATGGAACGATTCACTCCCGTCTGGTACTGTACGGCCCGTGTGTGTCTCAGTGTCAGCTCCTGTACATGTACAGCACACAGCGGGTAAAAGGGAATGAATCACTCCCGTCTGGTACTGTACGGCCCGTGTGTGTCTCAGTGACAGCTCCTGTACATGTACAGTACACAGCGGGTAAAAGGGAATGAATCACTCCCGTCTGGTACTGTACGGCCCGTGTGTGTCTCAGTGACAGCTCCTGTACATGTACAGTACACAGCGGGTAAAAGGAAACGATTCACTCCCGTCTGGTACTGTACGGCCCGTGTGTGTCTCAGTGTCAGCTCCTGTACATGTACATTACATAGCGGGTAAAATGGAACGATTCACTCCTGTCAATACTGTACGGCCCGTGTGTGTCTCAGTGTCAGCTCCTGTACATATACAGTACACAGCGGGTGAAAAGCAACGATTCACTCCCGTCTGGTACTGTACGGCCCGTGTGTGTCTGTGTCAGCTCCAGTACATGTACAGTACACAGCGGGAAAAAGGGAACGATTCACTCCCGTCTGGTACTGTACGGCCCGTGTGTGTCTCAGTGTCAGCTCCTGTACATGTGCAGCACACAGCATGTAAAAGGGAACGATTTACTCCCGTCTGGTACTGTACCGCCCATGTGTGTCTCAGTGTCAGCTCCTGTACATGTACAGTACACAGCGGGTAAAAGGGAACGATTCACTCCCGTCTGGTACTGTACGGCCCGTGTGTGTCTCAGTGTCAGCTCCTGTACATGTACAGTACACAGCGGGTAAAAGGGAATGATTCACTCCCGTCTGGTACTGTACGGCCCGTGTGTGTCTCAGTGTCAGCTCCTGTACATGTACAGTACACAGCGGGTAAAAGGGAACGATTCACTCCCGTCTGGTACTGTACGGCCCGTGTGTGTCTCAGTGTCAACTCCTGTACATGTTTAGTACACAGCGGGTAAAATGGAACGATTCACTCCCGTCTGGTACTGTACGGCCCGTGCGTGTCTCAGTGTCAGCTCCAGTACATGTACAGTACACAGCGGGTAAAAGGGAACGATTCACTTCCATCTGGTACTGCACGGTCTGTGTGTGTCTCAGTGTCAGCGCCTGCACATGTACAGTACACAGCGGGTAAAAGGGAACGATTCACTCCCGTCTGGTACTGTACGGCCCGTGTGTGTCACAGTGTCAGCTCCTGTACATGTACAGCACACAGCGGGTAAAAAGGAATGAATCACTCCCGTCTGGTACTGTACGGCCCGTGTGTGTCTCAGTGACAGCTCCTGTACATGTACAGCACAGAGCGGGTAAAAGGGAACGATTCACTCCCGTCTGGTACTGTACGGCCCGTATGTGTCTCAGTGTCAGCTCCTGTACATGTGCAGCACACAGCGGGTAAAAGGGAACGATTCACTCCAGTCTGGTACTGTACGGCCCGTGTGTGTCTCAGTGTCAGCTCCTGTACATGCACAGTACACAGCGGGTAAAAGGAAACGATTCACTCCCGTCTGGTGCTGTACGGCCCGTGTGTGTCTCAGTGTCAGCTCCTGTACATGTACATTACACAGCGGGTAAACGGGAACGATTCACTCCTGTCTGGTACTGTACGGCCCGTGTGTGTCTCAGTGTCAGCTCCTGTACATGTACATTACACAGCGGGTAAAAGGGAACGATTCACTCCTGTCTGGTACTGTACGGTGCGTGTGTGTCTCAGTGTCAGCTCCAGTACATGTACAGTACACAGCGGGTAAAAGGGAACGATTCTCTCCCGTCTGGTACTGTACGGCCCGTGTGTGTCTCAGTGTCAGCTCCTGTACATGTACAGCACACAGTGGGTAAAAGGGAACGATTCACTCCCGTCTGGTACTGTACGGCCCGTGCGTGTCTCAGTGTCAGCTCCTGTACATGTACAGTACACAGCGGGTAAAAGGGAACAATTCACTCCCATCTGGTACTGTACGGTCCGTGTGTGTCTCAGTGTCAGCTCCTGTACATGTACAGTACAAAGCGGGTAAAAAGGAACGATTCACTCCCGTCTGGTACTGTACGGCCCGTGTGTGTCACAGTGTCAGCTCCTGTACATGTACAGCACACAGCGGGTAAAAAGGAATGAATCACTCCCGTCTGGTACTGTACGGCCCGTGTGTGTCTCAGTGACAGCTCCTGTACATGTACAGCACAGAGCGGGTAAAAGGGAACGATTCACTCCCGTCTGGTACTGTACGGCCCGTATGTGTCTCAGTGTCAGCTCCTGTACATGTGCAGCACACAGCGGGTAAAAGGGAACGATTCACTCCAGTCTGGTACTGTACGGCCCGTGTGTGTCTCAGTGTCAGCTCCTGTACATGCACAGTACACAGCGGGTAAAAGGAAACGATTCACTCCCGTCTGGTGCTGTACGGCCCGTGTGTGTCTCAGTGTCAGCTCCTGTACATGTACATTACACAGCGGGTAAACGGGAACGATTCACTCCTGTCTGGTACTGTACGGCCCGTGTGTGTCTCAGTGTCAGCTCCTGTACATGTACATTACACAGCGGGTAAAAGGGAACGATTCACTCCTGTCTGGTACTGTACGGTGCGTGTGTGTCTCAGTGTCAGCTCCAGTACATGTACAGTACACAGCGGGTAAAAGGGAACGATTCTCTCCCGTCTGGTACTGTACGGCCCGTGTGTGTCTCAGTGTCAGCTCCTGTACATGTACAGCACACAGTGGGTAAAAGGGAACGATTCACTCCCGTCTGGTACTGTACGGCCCGTGCGTGTCTCAGTGTCAGCTCCTGTACATGTACAGTACACAGCGGGTAAAAGGGAACAATTCACTCCCATCTGGTACTGTACGGTCCGTGTGTGTCTCAGTGTCAGCTCCTGTACATGTACAGTACAAAGCGGGTAAAAAGGAACGATTCACTCCCGTCTGGTACTGTACGGCCCGTGTGTGTCTCAGTGTCAACTCCTGTACATGTTTAGTACACAGCGGGTAAAAGGGAACGATTCACTCCCGTCTGGTACTGTACGGCACGTGTGTGTCTCAGTGTCAGCTCCTGTACATGTACAGCACACAGCTGGTAAAAGGGAATGAATCATTCCTGTCTGGTACTGTACGGCCCGTGTGTGTCTCAGTGACAGCTCCGTACATGTACAGTACACAGCAGGTAAAAGGAAACGATTCACTCCCGTCTGGTGCTGTACGGCCCGTGTGTGTCTCAGTATCAGCTCCTGTACATGTACAGTACACAGCGGGTAAAAGGAAACGATTCACTCCCGTCTGGTGCTGTACGGCCCGTGTGTGTCTCAGTGTCAGCTCCTGTACATGTACATTACACAGCGGGTAAAAGGGAACGATTCACTCCTGTCTGGTACTGTACGGCCCGTGTGTGTCTCAGTGTCAGCTCCTGTACATGTACAGTACACAGCGGGTAAAAAGGAACGATTCACTCCCGTCTGGTACAGTACGGCCCGTGTGTGTCTCAGTGTCAGCTCCAGTACATGTAAAGTACACAGCGGGTAAAAGGGAACGATTCACTCCCGTCTGGTACTGTACGGTCCGTGTGTGTCTCAGTGTCAGCTCCTGTACATGTACAGCACACAGTGGGTAAAAGGGAACGATTTACTCCCGTCTGGTACTGTACGGTCCGTGTGTGTCTCAGTGTCAGCTCCTGTACATGTACAGTACACAGCGGGTAAAAGGGAACGATTCACTCCCATCTGGTACTGTACGGTCCGTGTGTGTCTCAGTTTCAGCTCCTGTACATGTACAGTACACAGCGGGTTAAAGGGAATGATTCACTCCCGTCTGGTACTGTACGGTCCGTGTGTGTCTCAGTGTCAGCGCCTGTACATGGACAGTACACAGCGGGTAAAAGGGAACAATTCACTCCTGTCTGGTACTGCACGGCCCGTGTGTGTCTCAGTGTCAGCTCCTGTACATGTACAGTACACAGCGGGTAAAAAGGAACGATTCACTCCCGTCTGGTACTGTACGGCCCGTGTGTGTCTCAGTGTCAGCTCCAGTACATGTACAGTACACAGCGAGTAAAAGGGAACGATTCACTCCCGTCTGGTACTGTACGGCCCGTGTGTGTCTCAGTGTCAGCTCCTGCACATGTGCAGTACACAGCGAGTAAAAGGGAGCGATTCACTCCCGTCTGGTACTGTACGGCCCGTGTGTGTCTCAGTGTCAGCTCCTGTACATGTGCAGTACACAGCGGGTAAAAAGGAAAGATTCACTCCCGTCTGGTACTGTACGGCCCGTGTGTGTCTCAGTGTCAACTCCTGTACATGTTTAGTACACAGCGGGTAAAAGGGAACGATTCACTCCCGTCTGGTACTGTACGGCACGTGTGTGTCTCAGTGTCAGCTCCTGTACATGTACAGCACACAGCAGGTAAAAGGGAATGAATCATTCCTGTCTGGTAATGTACGGCCCGTGTGTGTCTCAGTGACAGCTCCGTACATGTACAGTACACAGCGGGTAAAAGGAAACGATTCACTCCCGTCTGGTGCTGTACGGCCCGTGTGTGTCTCAGTGTCAGCTCCTGTACATGTACATTACACAGCGGGTAAAAGGGAAAGATTCACTACTGTCTGGTACTGTACGGCCTGTGTGTGTCTCAGTGTCAGCTCCTGTACATGTACAGTACACAGCGGGTAAAAAGGAACGATTCACCCCCGTCTGGTACTGTACGGCCCGTGTGTGTCTCAGTGTCAGCTCCAGTACAGGTAAAGTACACAGCAGGTAAAAGGGAACGATTCACTCCCGTCTGGTACTGTACGGTCCGTGTGTGTCTCAGTGTCAGCTCCTGTACATGTACAGCACACAGTGGGTAAAACGGAACGATTTACTCCCATCTGGTACTGTACGGTCCGTGTGTGTCTCAGTGTCAGCTCCTGTACATGTACAGTACACAGCGGGAAAAAGGGAACGATTCACTCCCATCTGGTACTGTACGGTCCGTGTGTGTCTCAGTGTCAGCTCCTGTACATGTACAGTACACAGCGGGTTAAAGGGAATGATTCACTCCCGTCTGGTACTGTACGGTCCGTGTGTGTCTCAGTGTCAGCGCCTGTACATGTACAGTACACAGCGGGTAAAAGGGAACAATTCACTCCTGGCTGGTACTGTGCGGCCCGTGTGTGTCTCAGTGTCAGCTCCTGTACATGTACAGTACACAGCGGGTAAAAAGGAACGATTCACTCCCGTCTGGTACTGTACGGCCCGTGTGTGTCTCAGTGTCAGCTCCAGTACATGTACAGTACACAGCGGATAAAAGGGAACGATTCACTCCCGTCCGGTACTGTACGGCCCGTCTGTGTCTCAGTGTCAGCTCCTGTACATGTACAGCACACAGTAGGTAAAAGGGAACGATTCACCCCCTCGTCTGGTACTGTACGGCCCGTGTGTGTCTCAGTGTCAGCTCCTGTACATGTACAGTACACAGCGGGTAAAAGGAAATGATTCACTCCCATCTGGTACTGTGCGGCCCGTGTGTGTCTCAGTGTCAGCTCCTGTACATGTACAGTACACAGCGGGTAAAAGGGAACGATTCATTCCCGTCTGGTACTGTACGGCCCGTGTGTGTCTCAGTGTCAGCTCCTGTACATGTACATTACACAGCGGGTAAAATGGAATGATTCACTCCTGTCTGGTACTGTACGGCCCGTGTGTGTCTCAGTGTCAGCTCCAGTACATGTACAGTACACAGCGGGTAAAAGGGAACGATTCACTGCCGTCTGGTACTGTACGGCCCGTGTGTGTCTCAGTGTCAGCTCCTGTACATGTACAGTACACAGCGGGTAAAAGGGAACGATTCACTCCTGTCTGGTACTGTGCGGCCAGTGTGTGTCTGTGTCAGCTCCTGTACATGTACAGCACACAGTGGGTAAAAGGGAACGATTCATTCCCGTCTGGTACTGTACGGCCCGTGCGTGTCTCAGTGTCAGCTCCAGTATATGTACAGTACACAGCGGGTAAAAGGGAATGATTCACTCCCGTCTGGTACTGTACGGCCCGTGTGTGTCTCAGTGTCAGCGCCTGCACATGTACAGTACACAGCGGGTAAAAGGGAACGATTCACTCCCGTCTGGTACTGTACTGCCCGTGTGTGTCTCAGTGTCAGCTCCTGTACATGTACAGTACAAAGTGGGTAAAAGAGAACGATTCACTCCCGTCTGGTACTGTACAGCCCGTGTGTGTCTCAGTGTCAACTCCTGTACATGTTTAGTACACAGTGGGTAAAAGGGAACAACTCACTCCCGTCTGGTACTGTACGGCCCGTGTGTGTCTCAGTGTCAGCTTCTGTACATGTGCAGCACACAGCGGGTAAAAGGGAATGAATCACTCCCGTCTGGTACTGTACGGCCCGTGTGTGTCTCAGTGTCAGCTCCTGTACATGTACAGCAAACAGCGGGTAAAAAGGAACGATTCACTCCCGTCTGGTACTGTACGGCCCGTGTGTGTCTCAGTGTCAGCTCCAGTACAGGTAAAGTACACAGCAGGTAAAAGGGAACGATTCACTCCCGTCTGGTACTGTACGGTCCGTGTGTGTCTCAGTGTCAGCTCCTGTACATGTACAGCACACAGTGGGTAAAACGGAACGATTTACTCCCATCTGGTACTGTACGGTCCGTGTGTGTCTCAGTGTCAGCTCCTGTACATGTACAGTACACAGCGGGTAAAAGGGAACGATTCACTCCCATCTGGTACTGTACGGTCCGTGTGTGTCTCAGTGTCAGCTCCTGTACATGTACAGTACACAGCGGGTTAAAGGGAATGATTCACTCCCGTCTGGTACTGTACGGTCCGTGTGTGTCTCAGTGTCAGCGCCTGTACATGTACAGTACACAGCGGGTAAAAGGGAACAATTCACTCCTGGCTGGTACTGTGCGGCCCGTGTGTGTCTCAGTGTCAGCTCCTGTACATGTACATTACACAGCGGGTAAAATGGAACGATTCACTCCCGTCTGGTACTGTACGGCCCGTGTGTGTCTCAGTGTCAGCTCCTGTACATGTACAGCACACAGCGGGTAAAAGGGAATGAATCACTCCCGTCTGGTACTGTACGGCCCGTGTGTGTCTCAGTGACAGCTCCTGTACATGTACAGTACACAGCGGGTAAAAGGGAATGAATCACTCCCGTCTGGTACTGTACGGCCCGTGTGTGTCTCAGTGACAGCTCCTGTACATGTACAGTACACAGCGGGTAAAAGGAAACGATTCACTCCCGTCTGGTACTGTACGGCCCGTGTGTGTCTCAGTGTCAGCTCCTGTACATGTACATTACACAGCGGGTAAAATGGAACGATTCACTCCTGTCAATACTGTACGGCCCGTGTGTGTCTCAGTGTCAGCTCCTGTACATAGACAGTACACAGCGGGTGAAAAGCAACGATTCACTCCCGTCTGGTACTGTACGGCCCGTGTGTGTCTGTGTCAGCTCCAGTACATGTACAGTACACAGCGGGAAAAAGGGAACGATTCACTCCCGTCTGGTACTGTACGGCCCGTGTGTGTCTCAGTGTCAGCTCCTGTACATGTGCAGCACACAGCATGTAAAAGGGAACGATTTACTCCCGTCTGGTACTGTACCGCCCATGTGTGTCTCAGTGTCAGCTCCTGTACATGTACAGTACACAGCGGGTAAAAGGGAACGATTCACTCCCGTCTGGTACTGTACGGCCCGTGTGTGTCTCAGTGTCAGCTCCTGTACATGTACAGTACACAGCGGGTAAAAGGGAATGATTCACTCCCGTCTGGTACTGTACGGCCCGTGTGTGTCTCAGTGTCAGCTCCTGTACATGTACAGTACACAGCGGGTAAAAGGGAACGATTCACTCCCGTCTGGTACTGTACGGCCCGTGTGTGTCTCAGTGTCAACTCCTGTACATGTTTAGTACACAGCGGGTAAAATGGAACGATTCACTCCCGTCTGGTACTGTACGGCCCGTGCGTGTCTCAGTGTCAGCTCCATTACATGTACAGTACACAGCGGGTAAAAGGGAACGATTCACTTCCATCTGGTACTGCACGGTCTGTGTGTGTCTCAGTGTCAGCGCCTGCACATGTACAGTACACAGCGGGTAAAAGGGAACGATTCACTCCCGTCTGGTACTGTACGGCCCGTGTGTGTCACAGTGTCAGCTCCTGTACATGTACAGCACACAGCGGGTAAAAAGGAATGAATCACTCCCGTCTGGTACTGTACGGCCCGTGTGTGTCTCAGTGACAGCTCCTGTACATGTACAGCACAGAGCGGGAAAAAGGGAACGATTCACTCCCGTCTGGTACTGTACGGCCCGTATGTGTCTCAGTGTCAGCTCCTGTACATGTGCAGCACACAGCGGGTAAAAGGGAACGATTCACTCCAGTCTGGTACTGTACGGCCCGTGTGTGTCTCAGTGTCAGCTCCTGTACATGCACAGTACACAGCGGGTAAAAGGAAACGATTCACTCCCGTCTGGTGCTGTACGGCCCGTGTGTGTCTCAGTGTCAGCTCCTGTACATGTACATTACACAGCGGGTAAAAGGGAACGATTCACTCCTGTCTGGTACTGTACGGCCCGTGTGTGTCTCAGTGTCAGCTCCTGTACATGTACATTACACAGCGGGTAAAAGGGAACGATTCACTCCTGTCTGGTACTGTACGGTGCGTGTGTGTCTCAGTGTCAGCTCCAGTACATGTACAGTACACAGCGGGTAAAAGGGAACGATTCTCTCCCGTCTGGTACTGTACGGCCCGTGTGTGTCTCAGTGTCAGCTCCTGTACATGTACAGCACACAGTGGGTAAAAGGGAACGATTCACTCCCGTCTGGTACTGTACGGCCCGTGCGTGTCTCAGTGTCAGCTCCTGTACATGTACAGTACACAGCGGGTAAAAGGGAACAATTCACTCCCATCTGGTACTGTACGGTCCGTGTGTGTCTCAGTGTCAGCTCCTGTATATGTGCAGTGCACAGCGGGTAAAAGGGAATGATTCACTCCCGTCTGGTACTGTACGGTCCTTGTGTGTCTCAGTGTCAGCGCCTGTACATGTACAGTACACAGCGGGTAAAAGGGAACGATTCACTCCCGTCTGGTACTATACGGCCCGTGTGTGTCTCAGTGTCAGCTCCTGTACATGTACAGTACAAAGCGGGTAAAAAGGAACGATTCACTCCCGTCTGGTACTGTACGGCCCGTGTGTGTCTCATTGTCAATTCCTGTACATGTTTAGTACACAGCGGGTAAAAGGGAACGATTCACTCCCGTCTGGTACTGTACGGCACGTGTGTGTCTCAGTGTCAGCTCCTGTACATGTACAGCACACAGCTGGTAAAAGGGAATGAATCATTCCTGTCTGGTACTGTACGGCCCGTGTGTGTCTCAGTGACAGCTCCGTACATGTACAGTACACAGCAGGTAAAAGGAAACGATTCACTCCCGTCTGGTGCTGTACGGCCCGTGTGTGTCTCAGTGTCAGCTCCTGTACATGTACAGTACACAGCGGGTAAAAGGAAACGATTCACTCCCGTCTGGTGCTGTACGGCCCGTGTGTGTCTCAGTGTCAGCTCCTGTACATGTACATTACACAGCGGGTAAAAGGGAACGATTCACTCCTGTCTGGTACTGTACGGCCCGTGTGTGTCTCAGTGTCAGCTCCTGTACATGTACAGTACACAGCGGGTAAAAAGGAACGATTCACTCCCGTCTGGTACAGTACGGCCCGTGTGTGTCGCAGTGTCAGCTCCAGTACATGTAAAGTACACAGCGGGTAAAAGGGAACGATTCACTCCCGTCTGGTACTGTACGGTCCGTGTGTGTCTCAGTGTCAGCTCCTGTACATGTACAGCACACAGTGGGTAAAAGGGAACGATTTACTCCCGTCTGGTACTGTACGGTCCGTGTGTGTCTCAGTGTCAGCTCCTGTACATGTACAGTACACAGCGGGTAAAAGGGAACGATTCACTCCCATCTGGTACTGTACGGTCCGTGTGTGTCTCAGTTTCAGCTCCTGTACATGTACAGTACACAGCGGGTTAAAGGGAATGATTCACTCCCGTCTGGTACTGTACGGTCCGTGTGTGTCTCAGTGTCAGCGCCTGTACATGGACAGTACACAGCGGGTAAAAGGGAACAATTCACTCCTGTCTGGTACTGCACGGCCCGTGTGTGTCTCAGTGTCAGCTCCTGTACATGTACAGTACACAGCGGGTAAAAAGGAACGATTCACTCCCGTCTGGTACTGTACGGCCCGTGTGTGTCTCAGTGTCAGCTCCAGTACATGTACAGTACACAGCGAGTAAAAGGGAACGATTCACTCCCGTCTGGTACTGTACGGCCCGTCTGTGTCTCAGTGTCAGCTCCTGTACATGTACAGCACACAGTAGGTAAAAGGGAACGATTCACTCCCGTCTGGTACTGTACGGCCCGTGTGTGTCTCAGTGTCAGCTCCTGTACATGTACAGTACACAGCGGGTAAAAGGAAATGATCCACTCCCATCTGGTACTGTACGGCCCGTGTGTGTCTCAGTGTCAGCTCCTGCACATGTACAGTACACAGCGAGTAAAAGGGAGCGATCCACTCTCGTCTGGTACTGTACGGCACGTGTGTGTCTCAGTGTCAGCTCCTGTACATGTACAGCACACAGCAGGTAAAAGGGAATGAATCATTCCTGTCTGGTAATGTACGGCCCGTGTGTGTCTCAGTGACAGCTCCGTACATGTACAGTACACAGCGGGTAAAAGGAAACGATTCACTCCCGTCTGGTGCTGTACGGCCCGTGTGTGTCTCAGTGTCAGCTCCTGTACATGTACATTACACAGCGGGTAAAAGGGAAAGATTCACTACTGTCTGGTACTGTACGGCCTGTGTGTGTCTCAGTGTCAGCTCCTGTACATGTACAGTACACAGCGGGTAAAAAGGAACGATTCACTCCCGTCTGGTACTGTACGGCCCGTGTGTGTCTCAGTGTCAGCTCCAGTACAGGTAAAGTACACAGCAGGTAAAAGGGAACGATTCACTCCCGTCTGGTACTGTACGGTCCGTGTGTGTCTCAGTGTCAGCTCCTGTACATGTACAGCACACAGTGGGTAAAACGGAACGATTTACTCCCATCTGGTACTGTACGGTCCGTGTGTGTCTCAGTGTCAGCTCCTGTACATGTACAGTACACAGCGGGAAAAAGGGAACGATTCACTCCCATCTGGTACTGTACGGTCCGTGTGTGTCTCAGTGTCAGCTCCTGTACATGTACAGTACACAGCGGGTTAAAGGGAATGATTCACTCCCGTCTGGTACTGTACGGTCCGTGTGTGTCTCAGTGTCAGCGCCTGTACATGTACAGTACACAGCGGGTAAAAGGGAACAATTCACTCCTGGCTGGTACTGTGCGGCCCGTGTGTGTCTCAGTGTCAGCTCCTGTACATGTACAGTACACAGCGGGTAAAAAGGAACGATTCACTCCCGTCTGGTACTGTACGGCCCGTGTGTGTCTCAGTGTCAGCTCCAGTACATGTACAGTACACAGCGGATAAAAGGGAACGATTCACTCCCGTCCGGTACTGTACGGCCCGTCTGTGTCTCAGTGTCAGCTCCTGTACATGTACAGCACACAGTAGGTAAAAGGGAACGATTCACCCCCTCGTCTGGTACTGTACGGCCCGTGTGTGTCTCAGTGTCAGCTCCTGTACATGTACAGTACACAGCGGGTAAAAGGAAATGATTCACTCCCATCTGGTACTGTGCGGCCCGTGTGTGTCTCAGTGTCAGCTCCTGTACATGTACAGTACACAGCGGGTAAAAGGGAACGATTCATTCCCGTCTGGTACTGTACGGCCCGTGTGTGTCTCAGTGTCAGCTCCTGTACATGTACATTACACAGCGGGTAAAATGGAATGATTCACTCCTGTCTGGTACTGTACGGCCCGTGTGTGTCTCAGTGTCAGCTCCAGTACATGTACAGTACACAGCGGGTAAAAGGGAACGATTCACTGCCGTCTGGTACTGTACGGCCCGTGTGTGTCTCAGTGTCAGCTCCTGTACATGTACAGTACACAGCGGGTAAAAGGGAACGATTCACTCCTGTCTGGTACTGTGCGGCCAGTGTGTGTCTGTGTCAGCTCCTGTACATGTACAGCACACAGTGGGTAAAAGGGAACGATTCATTCCCGTCTGGTACTGTACGGCCCGTGCGTGTCTCAGTGTCAGCTCCAGTATATGTACAGTACACAGCGGGTAAAAGGGAATGATTCACTCCCGTCTGGTACTGTACGGCCCGTGTGTGTCTCAGTGTCAGCGCCTGCACATGTACAGTACACAGCGGGTAAAAGGGAACGATTCACTCCCGTCTGGTACTGTACTGCCCGTGTGTGTCTCAGTGTCAGCTCCTGTACATGTACAGTACAAAGTGGGTAAAAGAGAACGATTCACTCCCGTCTGGTACTGTACGGCCCGTGTGTGTCTCAGTGTCAACTCCTGTACATGTTTAGTACACAGTGGGTAAAAGGGAACAACTCACTCCCGTCTGGTACTGTACGGCCCGTGTGTGTCTCAGTGTCAGCTTCTGTACATGTGCAGCACACAGCGGGTAAAAGGGAATGAATCACTCCCGTCTGGTACTGTACGGCCCGTGTGTGTCTCAGTGTCAGCTCCTGTACATGTACAGTACCCAGCGGGTAAAAGGAAACGATTCACTCCCGTCTGGTGCTGTACGGCCCGTGTGTGTCTCAGTGTCAGCTCCTGTACATGTACAGCAAACAGCGGGTAAAAAGGAACGATTCACTCCCGTCTGGTACTGTACGGCCCGTGTGTGTCTCAGTGTCAGCTCCAGTACATGTACAGCACACAGCAGGTAAAAGGGAACGATTCACTCCTGTCTGGTACTGTACGGGCCGTGTGTGTCTCAGTGACAGCTCCTGTACATGTACAGTACACAGCGGGTAAAAGGGAACGATTCACTCCCATCTGGTACTGTACGGGCCGTGTGTGTCTCAGTGTCAGCTCCTGTACAGGTACAGCAGACTGTGGGTAAAAGGGAACGATTCACTCCAGTCTGGTGCTGTACGGCCCGTGTGTTTCTCAGTGTCAGCTCCTGTACATGTACAGTACACAGTGGGTAAACGGGAACGATTCACTCCCGTCTGGTACTGTACGGTCCATGTGTGTCTCAGTGTCAGCTCCTGTACATGTACAGCACACAGCGGGTAAAAGGGAACGATTCACTCCCATCTGGTACTGTACGGCCCGTGTGTGTCTCAGTGACAGCTTCTGTACATGTACAGTACACAGCGGGTAAAAGGGAACGATTCACTCCCATCTGGTACTGTACGGTCCGTGTGTGTCTCAGTGTCAGCTCCTGTATATGTAGAGTACACAGCGGGTTAAAGGGAAAGATTCACTCCCGTCTGGTACTGTACGGTCCGTGTGTGTCTCAGTGTCAGCGCCTGTACATTTACAGTACACAGCGGGTAAAATGGAACAATTCACTCCCGTCTGGTACTGTACGGCCCGTGTGTGTCTCAGTGTCAGCTCCTGTACATGTACAGCACACAGCGGGTAAAAGGGAACGATTCACTCCCGTCTGGTACAGAACGGCCCGTGTGTGTCTCAGTTTCAACTCCTGTACATGTTTAGTACACAGCGGGTAAAAGGGAACGATTCACTCCCGTCTGGTACTGTACGGCCCGTGTGTGTCTCAGTGTCAACTCCTGTACATGTTTAGTACACAGTGGGTAAAAGGGAACGATTCACTCCCGTCTGGTACTGTACGGCCCGTGTGTGTCTCAGTGTCAGCTCCTGTACATGTACAGCACACAGCGGGTAAAAGGGAATGAATCACTCCCGTCTGGTACTGTACGGCCCGTGTGTGTCTCAGTGTCAGCTCCTGTACATGTACAGTACCCAGCGGGTAAAAGGAAACGATTCACTCCCGTCTGGTGCTGTACGGCCCGTGTGTGTCTCAGTGTCAGCTCCTGTACATGTACAGCAAACAGCGGGTAAAAAGGAACGATTCACTCCCGTCTGGTACTGTACGGCCCGTGTGTGTCTCAGTGTCAGCTCCAGTACATGTACAGTACACAGCGGGTAAAAGGGAACGATTCAGTCCCGTCTGGTACTGTACGGCCCGTGTGTGTCTCAGTGTCAGCTCCTGTACATATACAGCACACAGCAGGTAAAAGGGAACGATTCACTCCTGTCTGGTACTGTACGGGCCGTGTGTGTCTCAGTGACAGCTCCTGTACATGTACAGTACACAGCGGGTAAAAGGGAATGATTCACTCCCATCTGGTACTGTACGGGCCGTGTGTGTCTCAGTGTCAGCTCCTGTACAGGTACAGCAGACTGTGGGTAAAAGGGAACGATTCACTCCAGTCTGGTGCTGTACGGCCCGTGTGTTTCTCAGTGTCAGCTCCTGTACATGTACAGTACACAGTGGGTAAACGGGAACGATTCACTCCCGTCTGGTACTGTACGGTCCGTGTGTGTCTCAGTGTCAGCTCCTGTACATGTACAGCACACAGCGGGTAAAAGGGAACGATTCACTCCCATCTGGTACTGTACGGCCCGTGTGTGTCTCAGTGACAGCTTCTGTACATGTACAGTACACAGCGGGTAAAAGGGAACGATTCACTCCCATCTGGTACTGTACGGTCCGTGTGTGTCTCAGTGTCAGCTCCTGTATATGTACAGTACACAGCGGGTTAAAGGGAATGATTCACTCCCGTCTGGTACTGTAGGGTCCGTGTGTGTCTCAGTGTCAGCGCCTGTACATGTACAGTACACAGCGGGTAAAATGGAACAATTCACTCCCGTCTGGTACTGTACGGCCCGTGTGTGTCTCAGTGTCAGCTCCTGTACATGTACAGCACACAGCGGGTAAAAGGGAACGATTCACTCCCATCTGGTACAGAACGGCCCGTGTGTGTCTCAGTTTCAACTCCGGTACATGTTTAGTACACAGCGGGTAAAAGCGAACGATTCACTCCCGTCTGGTACTATACGGCCCGTGTGTGTCTCAGTGTCAGCTCCTGTACATGTACAGTACACAGCGGGTAAAAAGGAACGATTCACTCCCGTCTGGTACTGTACGGCCCGTGTGTGTCTCAGTGTCAACTCCTGTACATGTTTAGTACACAGCGGGTAAAAGGGAACGATTCACTCCCGTCTGGTACTGTACGGCACGTGTGTGTCTCAGTGTCAGCTCCTGTACATGTACAGCACACAGCAGGTAAAAGGGAATGAATCATTCCTGTCTGGTAATGTACGGCCCGTGTGTGTCTCAGTGACAGCTCCGTACATGTACAGTACACAGCGGGTAAAAGGAAACGATTCACTCCCGTCTGGTGCTGTACGGCCCGTGTGTGTCTCAGTGTCAGCTCCTGTACATGTACATTACACAGCGGGTAAAAGGGAAAGATTCACTACTGTCTGGTACTGTACGGCCCGTGTGTGTCTCAGTGTCAGCTCCTGTACATGTACAGTACACAGCGGGTAAAAAGGAACGATTCACTCCCGTCTGGTACTGTACGGCCCGTGTGTGTCTCAGTGTCAGCTCCAGTACAGGTAAAGTACACAGCAGGTAAAAGGGAACGATTCACTCCCGTCTGGTACTGTACGGTCCGTGTGTGTCTCAGTGTCAGCTCCTGTACATGTACAGCACACAGTGGGTAAAACGGAACGATTTACTCCCATCTGGTACTGTACGGTTCGTGTGTGTCTCAGTGTCAGCTCCTGTACATGTACAGTACCCAGCGGGTAAAAGGGAACGATTCACTCCCATCTGGTACTGTACGGTCCGTGTGTGTCTCAGTGTCAGCTCCTGTACATGGACAGTACACAGCGGGTAAAAAGGAACGATTCACTCCCGCCTGGTACTGTACGGCCCGTGTGTGTCTCAGTGTCAGCTCCAGTACATGTACAGTACACAGCGGGTAAAAGGGAATGATTCACTCCCGTCTGGTACTGTACAGCCCGTGTGTGTCCCAGTGTCAGCTCCTGTACATGTACAGCACACAGTAGGTAAAAGGGAACGATTCACTCCCGCCTGGTACTGTACGGCCCGTGTGTGTCTCAGTATCAGCTCCTGTACATGTACAGTACACAGCGGGTAAAAGGGAACGATTCACTCCCGTCTGGTACTGTACGGCCCGTGTGTGTCTCAGTGTCAGCTCCTGTACGTGTACAGCACACAGCGGGTAAAAGGGAACGATTCACTCCCGTCTGGTACTGTATGGCCCGTGTGTGTCTCAGTGTCAGCTCCTGTACATGTACATTACACAGCGGGTAAAAGGGAACGATTCACTCCTGTCTGGTACTGTACGGTGCATGTGTGTCTCAGTGTCAGCTCCAGTACATGTACAGTACACAGCGGGTAAAAGGGAATGATTCACTCTAGTCTGGTACTGTACGGTCCTTGTGTATCTCAGTGTCAGCGCCTGTACATGTACAGTACACAGCGGGTAAAAGGGAACGATTCACTCCCGTCTGGTACTATACGGCCCGTGTGTGTCTCAGTGTCAGCTCCTGTACATGTACAGTACACAGCGGGT
Source organism: Somniosus microcephalus (assembly GCF_052327205.1). NCBI lineage: Eukaryota > Metazoa > Chordata > Chondrichthyes > Squaliformes > Somniosidae > Somniosus > Somniosus microcephalus. Next base: position 46,892,557 of record NW_028225179.1, read on the forward strand.
AAAAAGGAACGATTCACTCCCGTCTGGTACTGTACGGCCCGTGTGTGTCTCAGTGTCAACTCCTGTACATGTTTAGTACACAGCGGGTAAAAGGGAACGATTCACTCCCGTCTGGTACTGTACGGCACGTGTGTGTCTCAGTGTCAGCTCCTGTACATGTACAGCACACAGCAGGTAAAAGGGAATGAATCATTCCTGTCTGGTAATGTACGGCCCGTGTGTGTCTCAGTGACAGCTCCGTACATGTACAGTACACAGCGGGTAAAAGGAAACGATTCACTCCCGTCTGGTGCTGTACGGCCCGTGTGTGTCTCAGTGTCAGCTCCTGTACATGTACATTACACAGCGGGTAAAAGGGAAAGATTCACTACTGTCTGGTACTGTACGGCCCGTGTGTGTCTCAGTGTCAGCTCCTGTACATGTACAGTACACAGCGGGTAAAAAGGAACGATTCACTCCCGTCTGGTACTGTACGGCCCGTGTGTGTCTCAGTGTCAGCTCCAGTACATGTACAGTACACAGCGGATAAAAGGGAACGATTCACTCCCGTCTGGTACTGTACGGCCCGTCTGTGTCTCAGTGTCAGCTCCTGTACATGTACAGCACACAGTAGGTAAAAGGGAACGATTCACCCCCTCGTCTGGTACTGTACGGCCCGTGTGTGTCTCAGTGTCAGCTCCTGTACATGTACAGTACACAGCGGGTAAAAGGAAATGATTCACTCCCGTCTGGTACTGTGCGGCCCGTGTGTGTCTCAGTGTCAGCTCCTGTACATGTACAGTACACAGCGGGTAAAAGGGAACGATTCATTCCCGTCTGGTACTGTACGGCCCGTGTGTGTCTCAGTGTCAGCTCCTGTACATGTACAGTACACAGCGGGTAAAAGGGAACGATTCACTCCTGTCTGGTACTGTACGGCCCGTGTGTGTCTCAGTGTCAGCTCCAGTACATGTACAGTACACAGCGGGTAAAAGGGAACGATTCACTGCCGTCTGGTACTGTACGGCCCGTGTGTGTCTCAGTGTCAGCTCCTGTACATGTACAGTACACAGCGGGTAAAAGGGAACGATTCACTCCTGTCTGGTACTGTGCGGCCAGTGTGTGTCTGTGTCAGCTCCTGTACATGTACAGCACACAGTGGGTAAAAGGGAACGATTCACTCCCGTCTGGTACTGTACGGCCCGTGCGTGTCTCAGTGTCAGCTCCAGTATATGTACAGTACACAGCGGGTAAAAGGGAATGATTCACTCCCGTCTGGTACTGTACGGCCCGTGTGTGTCTCAGTGTCAGCGCCTGCACATGTACAGTACACAGCGGGTAAAAGGGAACGATTCACTCCCGTCTGGTACTGTACTGCCCGTGTGTGTCTCAGTGTCAGCTCCTGTACATGTACAGTACAAAGCGGGTAAAAGAGAACGATTCACTCCCGTCTGGTACTGTACGGCCCGTGTGTGTCTCAGTGTCAGCTCCTGTACATGTACAGTACCCAGCGGGTAAAAGGAAACGATTCACTCCCGTCTGGTGCTGTACGGCCCGTGTGTGTCTCAGTGTCAGCTCCTGTACATGTACAGCAAACAGCGGGTAAAAAGGAACGATTCACTCCCGTCTGGTACTGTACGGCCCGTGTGTGTCTCAGTGTCAGCTCCAGTACATGTACAGTACACAGCGGGTAAAAGGGAACGATTCAGTCCCGTCTGGAACTGTACGGCCCGTGTGTGTCTCAGTGTCAGCTCCTGTACATGTACAGCACACAGCAGGTAAAAGGGAACGATTCACTCCTGTCTGGTACTGTACGGGCCGTGTGTGTCTCAGTGACAGCTCCTGTACATGTACAGTACACAGCGGGTAAAAGGGAACGATTCACTCCCATCTGGTACTGTACGGGCCGTGTGTGTCTCAGTGTCAGCTCCTGTACAGGTACAGCAGACTGTGGGTAAAAGGGAACGATTCACTCCAGTCTGGTGCTGTACGGCCCGTGTGTTTCTCAGTGTCAGCTCCTGTACATGTACAGTACACAGTGGGTAAACGGGAACGATTCACTCCCGTCTGGTACTGTACGGTCCGTGTGTGTCTCAGTGTCAGCTCCTGTACATGTACAGCACACAGCGGGTAAAAGGGAACGATTCACTTCCATCTGGTACTGTACGGCCCGTGTGTGTCTCAGTGACAGCTTCTGTACATGTACAGTACACAGCGGGTAAAAGGGAACGATTCACTCCCATCTGGTACTGTACGGTCCGTGTGTGTCTCAGTGTCAGCTCCTGTATATGTAGAGTACACAGCGGGTTAAAGGGAAAGATTCACTCCCGTCTGGTACTGTACGGTCCGTGTGTGTCTCAGTGTCAGCGCCTGTACATGTACAGTACACAGCGGGTAAAATGGAACAATTCACTCCCGTCTGGTACTGTACGGCCCGTGTGTGTCTCAGTGTCAGCTCCTGTACATGTACAGCACACAGCGGGTAAAAGTGAACGATTCACTCCCGTCTGGTACAGAACGGCCCGTGTGTGTCTCAGTTTCAACTCCTGTACATGTTTAGTACACAGCGGGTAAAAGGGAACGATTCACTCCCGTCTGGTACTGTACGGCCCGTGTGTGTCTCAGTGTCAACTCCTGTACATGTTTAGTACACAGTGGGTAAAAGGGAACGATTCACTCCCGTCTGGTACTGTACGGCCCGTGTGTGTCTCAGTGTCAGCTCCTGTACATGTACAGCACACAGCGGGTAAAAGGGAATGAATCACTCCCGTCTGGTACTGTACGGCCCGTGTGTGTCTCAGTGTCAGCTCCTGTACATGTACAGTACCCAGCGGGTAAAAGGAAACGATTCACTCCCGTCTGGTGCTGTACGGCCCGTGTGTGTCTCAGTGTCAGCTCCTGTACATGTAGAGCAAACAGCGGGTAAAAAGGAACGATTCACTCCCGTCTGGTACTGTACGGCCCGTGTGTGTCTCAGTGTCAGCTCCAGTACATGTACAGTACACAGCGGGTAAAAGGGAACGATTCAGTCCCGTCTGGTACTGTACGGCCCGTGTGTGTCTCAGTGTCAGCTCCTGTACATATACAGCACACAGCAGGTAAAAGGGAACGATTCACTCCTGTCTGGTACTGTACGGGCCGTGTGTGTCTCAGTGACAGCTCCTGTACATGTACAGTACACAGCGGGTAAAAGGGAATGATTCACTCCCATCTGGTACTGTACGGGCCGTTTGTGTCTCAGTGTCAGCTCCTGTACAGGTACAGCAGACTGTGGGTAAAAGGGAACGATTCACTCCAGTCTGGTGCTGTACGGCCCGTGTGTTTCTCAGTGTCAGCTCCTGTACATGTACAGTACACAGTGGGTAAACGGGAACGATTCACTCCCGTCTGGTACTGTACGGTCCGTGTGTGTCTCAGTTTCAGCTCCTGTACATGTACAGCACACAGCGGGTAAAAGGGAACGATTCACTCCCATCTGGTACTGTACGGCCCGTGTGTGTCTCAGTGACAGCTTCTGTACATGTACAGTACACAGCGGGTAAAAGGGAACGATTCACTCCCATCTGGTACTGTACGGTCCGTGTGTGTCTCAGTGTCAGCTCCTGTATATGTACAGTACACAGCGGGTTAAAGGGAATGATTCACTCCCGTCTGGTACTGTACGGTCCGTGTGTGTCTCAGTGTCAGCGCCTGTACATGTACAGTACACAGCGGGTAAAATGGAACAATTCACTCCCGTCTGGTACTGTACGGCCCGTGTGTGTCTCAGTGTCAGCTCCTGTACATGTACAGCACACAGCGGGTAAAAGGGAACGATTCACTCCCGTCTGGTACAGAACGGCCCGTGTGTGTCTCAGTTTCAACTCCTGTACATGTTTAGTACACAGCGGGTAGAAGGGAACGATTCACTCCCGTCTGGTACTGTGCGGCCCATGTGTGTCTCAGTGTCAGCTCCATTACATGTACAGCACACAGTGGGTAAAAGGGAATGAATCACTCCCGTCTGGTACTGTACGGCCCGTGTGTGTCTCAGTGACAGCTCCTGTACATGTACAGTACACAGCGGGTAAAAGGAAACGATTCACTCCCGTCTGGTGCTGTACGGCCCGTGTGTGTCTCAGTGTCAGCTCCAGTACATGTACAGTACACAGCGGGTAAAAGGGATTGATTCAATCCCGTCTGGTACTGTACGGCCCGTGTGTGTCTCTGTGTCAGCTCCTGTACATGGACAGTACACAGCGGGTAAAAAGGAACGATTCACTCCCGCCTGGTACTGTACGGCCCGTGTGTGTCTCAGTGTCAGCTCCAGTACATGTACAGTACACAGCGGGTAAAAGGGAATGATTCACTCCCGTCTGGTACTGTACGGCCCGTGTGTGTCCCAGTGTCAGCTCCTGTACATGTACAGCACACAGTAGGTAAAAGGGAACGATTCACTCCCGCCTGGTACTGTACGGCCCGTGTGTGTCTCAGTGTCAGCTCCTGTACATGTACAGTACACAGCGGGTAAAAGGGAACGATTCACTCCCGTCTGGTACTGTACGGCCCGTGTGTGTCTCAGTGTCAGCTCCTGTACGTGTACAGCACACAGCGGGTAAAAGGGAACGATTCACTCCCGTCTGGTACTGTATGGCCCGTGTGTGTCTCAGTGTCAGCTCCTGTACATGTACATTACACAGCGGGTAAAAGGGAACGATTCACTCCTGTCTGGTACTGTACGGTGCATGTGTGTCTCAGTGTCAGCTCCAGTACATGTACAGTAAACAGCGGGTAAAAGGGAACGATTCACTCCCGTCTGGTACTGTACGGCCCGTGTGTGTCTCAGTGCCAGCTCCAGTACATGTACAGTACACAGCGGGTAAAAGGGAACGATTCACTCCCATCTGGTACTGTACGGTCCGTGTGTGTCTCAGTGTCAGCTCCTGTATATGTGCTGTACACAGCGGGTAAAAGGGAATGATTCACTCCCGTCTGGTCCTGTACGGTCCGTGTGTGTCTCAGTGTCAGCGCCTGTACATGTACAGTACACAGCGGGTAAAAGGGAACGATTCACTCCCGTCTGGTACTATACGGCCCGTGTGTGTCTCAGTGTCAGCTCCTGTACATGTACAGTACACAGCGGGTAAAAGGGAACGATTCACTCCCGTCTGGTACTGTACAGCCCGTGTGTGTCTCAGTGTCAACTCCTGTACATGTTTAGTACACAGCGGGTAAAAGGGAACGATTCACTCAAGTCTGGTACTGTACGGCACGTGTGTGTCTCAGTGTCAGCTCCAGTACATGTACAGTACACAGCGGGTAAAAGGGAATGATTCACTCCCGTCTGGTACTGTACGGCCCGTGTGTGTCTCAGTGTCAGCTCCTGTACATGTACAGCACACAGTAGGTAAAAGGGAACTATTCACTCCCGCCTGGTACTGTACGGCCCGTGTGTGTCTCAGTGTCAGCTCCTGTAAATGTACAGTACACAGCAGGTAAAAGGGAACGATTCAATCCCGTCTGGTACTGTACGGCCCGTGTGTGTCTCAGTGTCAGCTCCTGTACATGTACAGTACACAGCGGGTAAAAGGGAACGATTCACTCCTGTCTGGTACTGTACGGCCCGTGTGTGTCTCAGTGTCAGCTCCTGTACATGTACAGTACACAGCGGGTAAAAAGGAACGATTCACTCCCGTCTGGTACTGTACGGCCCGTGTGTGTCTCAGTGTCAGCTCCAGTACATGTGCAGTACACAGCGGGTAAAAGGGAACGATTCACTCCCGTCTGGTACTGTACGGCCCGTGTGTGTCTCAGTGTCAGCTCCTGTACATGGACAGTACACAGCGGGTAAAAGGAAACGATTCACTCCCGTCTGGTACTGGACGGCCCGTGTGTGTCTCAGTGTCAGCTCCTGTACATGTACAGTACACAGCGGGTAAAAGGGAATGATTCACACCCGTCTGGTACTGTACGGCCCGTGTGTGTCTCAGTGTCAGCTCCTGTACATGTACAGCACACAGCAGGTAAAAGGGAATGAATCATTCCTGTCTGGTACTGTACGGCCCGTGTGTGTCTCAGTGACAGCTCCTGTACATGTACAGTACACAGCGGGTAAAAGGAAACGAATCACTCCCGTCTGGTGCTGTACGGCCAGTGTGTGTCTCAGTGTCAGCTCCTGTACATGTACATTACACAGCGGGTAAAAGGGAACGATTCACTCCTGTCTGGTACTGTACGGCCCGTGTGTGTCTCAGTGTCAGCTCCTGTACATGTACAGTACACAGCGGGTAAAAGGAAATGATTCACTCCCGTCTGGTGCTGTACGGCCCGTGTGTGTCTCAGTGTCAGCTCCTGTACATGTACATTACACAGCGGGTAAAAGGGAACGATTCACTCCTGTCTGGTACTGTACGGCCCGTGTGTGTCTCAGTGTCAGCTCCTGTACATGTACAGTACACAGCGGGTAAAAAGGAACGATTCACTCCCGTCTGGTACTGTACGATCCGTGTGTGTCTCAGTGTCAGCTCCAGTACATGTACAGTACACAGCGGGTAAAAGGGAACGATTCACTCCCGTCTGGTACTGTACGGCCCGTCTGTGTCTCAGTGTCAGCTCCTGTACATGTACAGCACACAGTAGGTAAAAGGGAACGATTCACTCCCGTCTGGTACTGTACGGCCCGTGTGTGTCTCAGTGTCAGCTCCTGTACATGTACAGTACACAGCGGGTAAAAGGAAACGATTCACTCCCGTCTGGTACTGTACGGCCCGTGTGTGTCTCAGTGTCAGCTCCTGTACATGTACAGTACACAGCGTGTAAAAGGGAACGATTCACTCCCGTCTGGTACTGTACGGCCCGTGTGTGTCTCAGTGTCAGCTCCTGTACATGTACAGTACACAGCGGGTAAAAGGAAACGATTCACTCCCGTCTGGTACTGTACGGTCCGTGTGTGTCTCAGTGTCAGCTCCTGTACATGTACAGCACACAGTGGGTGAAAGGGAACGATTTACTCCCATCTGGTACTGTACGGTCTGTGTGTGTCTCAGTGTCAGCTCCTGTACATGTACAGTACACAGCGGGTAAAAGGGAACGATTCACTCCCATCTGGTACTGTACGGTCCGTGTGTGTCTCAGTGTCAGCTCCTGTACATGTACAGTACACAGCGGGTTAAAGGGAATGATTCACTCCCGTCTGGTACTGAACGGTCCGTGTGTCTCAGTGTCAGCGCCTGTACATGTACAGTACACAGCGGGTAAAAGGGAACAATTCACTCCTGTCTGGTACTGTACAGCCCGTGTGTGTCTCAGTGTCAGCTCCTGTACATGTACAGTACACAGCGGGTAAAAAGGAACGATTCACTCCCGTCTGGTACTGTACGGCCCGTGTGTGTCTCAGTGTCAGCTCCAGTATATGTACAGTACACAGCGGGTAAAAGGGAACGATTCACTCCCGTCTGGTACTGTACGGCCCGTGTGTGTCTCAGTGTCAGCTCCTGTACATGTACAGCACACAGCGGGTAAAAGGGAACGATTCACTCCCGTCTGGTACTGTGCGGCCCGTGTGTGTCTCAGTGTCTGCTCCATTACATGTACAGCACACAGTGGGTAAAAGGGAATGAATCACTCCCGTCTGGTACTGTACGGCCCGTGTGTGTCTCAGTGACAGCTCCTGTACATGTACAGTACACAGCGGGTAAAAGGAAACGATTCACTCCCGTCTGGTGCTGTACGGCCCGTGTGTGTCTCAGTGTCAGCTCCAGTACATGTACAGTACACAGCGGGTAAAAGGGAATGATTCAATCCCGTCTGGTACTGTACGGCCCGTGTGTGTCTCTGTATCAGCTCCTGTACATGGACAGTACACAGCGGGTAAAAAGGAACGATTCACTCCCGCCTGGTACTGTACGGCCCGTGTGTGTCTCAGTGTCAGCTCCAGTACATGTACAGTACACAGCGGGTAAAAGGGAATGATTCACTCCCGTCTGGTACTGTACGGCCCGTGTGTGTCCCAGTGTCAGCTCCTGTACATGTACAGCACACAGTAGGTAAAAGGGAACGATTCACTCCCGCCTGGTACTGTACGGCCCGTGTGTGTCTCAGTGTCAGCTCCTGTAAATGTACAGTACACAGCGGGTAAAAGGGAACGATTCAATCCCGTCTGGTACTGTACGGCCCGTGTGTGTCTCAGTGTCAGCTCCTGTACATGTACAGTACACAGCGGGTAAAAGGGAACGATTCACTCCCGTCTGGTACTGTACGGCCCGTGTGTGTCTCAGTGTCAGCTCCTGTACGTGTACAGCACACAGCGGGTAAAAGGGAACGATTCACTCCCGTCTGGTACTGTATGGCCCGTGTGTGTCTCAGTGTCAGCTCCTGTACATGTACATTACACAGCGGGTAAAAGGGAACGATTCACTCCTGTCTGGTACTGTACGGTGCATGTGTGTCTCAGTGTCAGCTCCAGTACATGTACAGTAAACAGCGGGTAAAAGGGAACGATTCACTCCCGTCTGGTACTGTACGGCCCGTGTGTGTCTCAGTGCCAGCTCCAGTACATGTACAGTACACAGCGGGTAAAAGGGAACGATTCACTCCCATCTGGTACTGTACGGTCCGTGTGTGTCTCAGTGTCAGCTCCTGTATATGTGCTGTACACAGCGGGTAAAAGGTAATGATTCACTCCCGTCTGGTCCTGTACGGTCCGTGTGTGTCTCAGTGTCAGCGCCTGTACATGTACAGTACACAGCGGGTAAAAGGGAACGATTCACTCCCGTCTGGTACTATACGGCCCGTGTGTGTCTCAGTGTCAGCTCCTGTACATGTACAGTACACAGCGGGTAAAAGGGAACGATTCACTCCCGTCTGGTACTGTACAGCCCGTGTGTGTCTCAGTGTCAACTCCTGTACATGTTTAGTACACAGCGGGTAAAAGGGAACGATTCACTCAAGTCTGGTACTGTACGGCACGTGTGTGTCTCAGTGTCAGCTCCAGTACATGTACAGTACACAGCGGGTAAAAGGGAATGATTCACTCCCGTCTGGTACTGTACGGCCCGTGTGTGTCTCAGTGTCAGCTCCTGTACATGTACAGCACACAGTAGGTAAAAGGGAACTATTCACTCCCGCCTGGTACTGTACGGCCCGTGTGTGTCTCAGTGTCAGCTCCTGTAAATGTACAGTACACAGCGGGTAAAAGGGAACGATTCAATCCCGTCTGGTACTGTACGGCCCGTGTGTGTCTCAGTGTCAGCTCCTGTACATGTACAGTACACAGCGGGTAAAAGGGAACGATTCACTCCTGTCTGGTACTGTACGGCCCGTGTGTGTCTCAGTGTCAGCTCCTGTACATGTACAGTACACAGCGGGTAAAAAGGAACGATTCACTCCCGTCTGGTACTGTACGGCCCGTGTGTGTCTCAGTGTCAGCTCCAGTACATGTGCAGTACAGAGCGGGTAAAAGGGAACGATTCACTCCCGTCTGGTACTGTACGGCCCGTGTGTGTCTCAGTGTCAGCTCCTGTACATGGACAGTACACAGCGGGTAAAAGGAAACGATTCACACCCGTCTGGTACTGGATGGCCCGTGTGTGTCTCAGTGTCAGCTCCTGTACATGTACAGTACACAGCGGGTAAAAGGGAACGATTCACTCCCGTCTGGTACTATACGGCCCGTGTGTGTCTCAGTGTCAGCTCCTGTACATGTACAGTACACAGCGGGTAAAAAGGAACGATTCACTCCCGTCTGGTACTGTACGGCCCGTGTGTGTCTCAGTGTCAGCTCCAGTACATGTGCAGTACACAGCGGGTAAAAGGGAACGATTCACTCCCGTCTGGTACTGTACGGCCCGTGTGTGTCTCAGTGTCAGCTCCTGTACATGTACAGCACACAGTAGGTAAAAGGGAACTATTCACTCCCGCCTGGTACTGTACGGCCCGTGTGTGTCTCAGTGTCAGCTCCTGTAAATGTACAGTACACAGCAGGTAAAAGGGAACGATTCAATCCCGTCTGGTACTGTACGGCCCGTGTGTGTCTCAGTGTCAGCTCCTGTACATGTACAGTACACAGCGGGTAAAAGGGAACGATTCACTCCTGTCTGGTACTGTACGGCCCGTGTGTGTCTCAGTGTCAGCTCCTGTACATGTACAGTACACAGAGGGTAAAAAGGAACGATTCACTCCCGTCTGGTACTGTACGGCCCGTGTGTGTCTCAGTGTCAGCTCCAGTACATGTGCAGTACACAGCGGGTAAAAGGGAACGATTCACTCCCGTCTGGTACTGTACGGCCCGTGTGTGTCTCAGTGTCAGCTCCTGTACATGGACAGTACACAGCGGGTAAAAGGAAACGATTCACTCCCGTCTGGTACTGGACGGCCCGTGTGTGTCTCAGTGTCAGCTCCTGTACATGTACAGTACACAGCGGGTAAAAGGGAATGATTCACACCCGTCTGGTACTGTACGGCCCGTGTGTGTCTCAGTGTCAGCTCCTGTACATGTACAGCACACAGCGGGTAAAAGGGAACGATTCACTCCCGTCTGGTACTGTACGGCCCGTGTGTGTCTCTGTGTCAACTCCTGTACATGTTTAGTGCACAGCGGGTAAAAGGGAACGATTCACTCCCGTCTGCTCCTGTACGGCACGTGTGTGTCTCAGTGTCAGCTCCTGTACATGTACAGCACACAGCAGGTAAAAGGGAATGAATCATTCCTGTCTGGTACTGTACGGCCCGTGTGTGTCTCAGTGACAGCTCCTGTACATGTACAGTACACAGCGGGTAAAAGGAAACAAATCACTCCCGTCTGGTGCTGTACGGCCAGTGTGTGTCTCAGTGTCAGCTCCTGTACATGTACATTACACAGCGGGTAAAAGGGAACGATTCACTCCTGTCTGGTACTGTACGGCCCGTGTGTGTCTCAGTGTCAGCTCCTGTACATGTACAGTACACAGCGGGTAAAAGGAAACGATTCACTCCCGTCTGGTGCTGTACGGCCCGTGTGTGTCTCAGTGTCAGCTCCTGTACATGTACATTACACAGCGGGTAAAAAGGAACGATTCACTCCCGTCTGGTACTGTACGATCCGTGTGTGTCTCAGTGTCAGCTCCAGTACATGTACAGTACACAGCGGGTAAAAGGGAACGATTCACTCCCGTCTGGTACTGTACGGCCCGTCTGTGTCTCAGTGTCAGCTCCTGTACATGTACAGCACACAGTAGGTAAAAGGGAACGATTCACTCCCGTCTGGTACTGTACGGCCCGTGTGTGTCTCAGTGTCAGCTCCTGTACATGTACAGTACACAGCGGGTAAAAGGAAACGATTCACTCCCGTCTGGTACTGTACGGCCCGTGTGTGTCTCAGTGTCAGCTCCTGTACATGTACAGTACACAGCGTGTAAAAGGGAACGATTCACTCCCGTCTGGTACTGTACGGCCCGTGTGTGTCTCAGTGTCAGCTCCTGTACATGTACAGTACACAGCGGGTAAAAGAGAACGATTCACTCCCGTCTGGTGCTGTACGGCCCGTGTGTGTCTCAGTGTCAGCTCCAGTACATGTACAGTACACAGCGGGTAAAAGGGAATGATTCAATCCCGTCTGGTACTGTACGGCCCGTGTGTGTCTCTGTATCAGCTCCTGTACATGGACAGTACACAGCGGGTAAAAAGGAACGATTCACTCCCGCCTGGTACTGTACGGCCCGTGTGTGTCTCAGTGTCAGCTCCAGTACATGTACAGTACACAGCGGGTAAAAGGGAATGATTCACTCCCGTCTGGTACTGTACGGCCCGTGTGTGTCCCAGTGTCAGCTCCTGTACATGTACAGCACACAGTAGGTAAAAGGGAACGATTCACTCCCGCCTGGTACTGTACGGCCCGTGTGTGTCTCAGTGTCAGCTCCTGTAAATGTACAGTACACAGCGGGTAAAAGGGAACGATTCAATCCCGTCTGGTACTGTACGGCCCGTGTGTGTCTCAGTGTCAGCTCCTGTACATGTACAGTACACAGCGGGTAAAAGGGAACGATTCACTCCCGTCTGGTACTGTACGGCCCGTGTGTGTCTCAGTGTCAGCTCCTGTACGTGTACAGCACACAGCGGGTAAAAGGGAACGATTCACTCCCGTCTGGTACTGTATGGCCCGTGTGTGTCTCAGTGTCAGCTCCTGTACATGTACATTACACAGCGGGTAAAAGGGAACAATTCACTCCTGTCTGGTACTGTACGGTGCATGTGTGTCTCAGTGTCAGCTCCAGTACATGTACAGTAAACAGCGGGTAAAAGGGAACGATTCACTCCCGTCTGGTACTGTACGGCCCGTGTGTGTCTCAGTGCCAGCTCCAGTACATGTACAGTACACAGCGGGTAAAAGGGAACGATTCACTCCCATCTGGTACTGTACGGTCCGTGTGTGTCTCAGTGTCAGCTCCTGTATATGTGCTGTACACAGCGGGTAAAAGGGAATGATTCACTCCCGTCTGGTCCTGTACGGTCCGTGTGTGTCTCAGTGTCAGCGCCTGTACATGTACAGTACACAGCGGGTAAAAGGGAACGATTCACTCCCGTCTGGTACTATACGGCCCGTGTGTGTCTCAGTGTCAGCTCCTGTACATGTACAGTACACAGCGGGTAAAAGGGAATGATTCACTCCCGTCTGGTACTGTACAGCCCGTGTGTGTCTCAGTGTCAACTCCTGTACATGTTTAGTACACAGCGGGTAAAAGGGAACGATTCACTCAAGTCTGGTACTGTACGGCACGTGTGTGTCTCAGTGTCAGCTCCAGTACATGTACAGTACACAGCGGGTAAAAGGGAATGATTCACTCCCGTCTGGTACTGTACGGCCCGTGTGTGTCTCAGTGTCAGCTCCTGTACATGTACAGCACACAGTAGGTAAAAGGGAACTATTCACTCCCGCCTGGTACTGTACGGCCCGTGTGTGTCTCAGTGTCAGCTCCTGTAAATGTACAGTACACAGCGGGTAAAAGGGAACGATTCAATCCCGTCTGGTACTGTACGGCCCGTGTGTGTCTCAGTGTCAGCTCCTGTACATGTACAGTACACAGCGGGTAAAAGGGAACGATTCACTCCTGTCTGGTACTGTACGGCCCGTGTGTGTCTCAGTGTCAGCTCCTGTACATGTACAGTACACAGCGGGTAAAAAGGAACGATTCACTCCCGTCTGGTACTGTACGGCCCGTGTGTGTCTCAGTGTCAGCTCCAGTACATGTGCAGTACACAGCGGGTAAAAGGGAACGATTCACTCCCGTCTGGTACTGTACGGCCCGTGTGTGTCTCAGTGTCAGCTCCTGTACATGGACAGTACACAGCGGGTAAAAGGAAACGATTCACACCCGTCTGGTACTGGACGGCCCGTGTGTGTCTCAGTGTCAGCTCCTGTACATGTACAGTACACAGCGGGTAAAAGGGAACGATTCACTCCCGTCTGGTACTATACGGCCCGTGTGTGTCTCAGTGTCAGCTCCTGTACATGTACAGTACACAGCGGGTAAAAAGGAACGATTCACTCCCGTCTGGTACTGTACGGCCCGTGTGTGTCTCAGTGTCAGCTCCAGTACATGTGCAGTACACAGCGGGTAAAAGGGAACGATTCACTCCCGTCTGGTACTGTACGGCCCGTGTGTGTCTCAGTGTCAGCTCCTGTACATGTACAGCACACAGTAGGTAAAAGGGAACTATTCACTCCCGCCTGGTACTGTACGGCCCGTGTGTGTCTCAGTGTCAGCTCCTGTAAATGTACAGTACACAGCAGGTAAAAGGGAACGATTCAATCCCGTCTGGTACTGTACGGCCCGTGTGTGTCTCAGTGTCAGCTCCTGTACATGTACAGTACACAGCGGGTAAAAGGGAACGATTCACTCCTGTCTGGTACTGTACGGCCCGTGTGTGTCTCAGTGTCAGCTCCTGTACATGTACAGTACACAGCGGGTAAAAAGGAATGATTCACTCCCGTCTGGTACTGTACGGCCCGTGTGTGTCTCAGTGTCAGCTCCAGTACATGTGCAGTACACAGCGGGTAAAAGGGAACGATTCACTCCCGTCTGGTACTGTACGGCCCGTGTGTGTCTCAGTGTCAGCTCCTGTACATGGACAGTACACAGCGGGTAAAAGGAAACGATTCACTCCCGTCTGGTACTGGACGGCCCGTGTGTGTCTCAGTGTCAGCTCCTGTACATGTACAGTACACAGCGGGTAAAAGGGAATGATTCACACCCGTCTGGTACTGTACGGCCCGTGTGTGTCTCAGTGTCAGCTCCTGTACATGTACAGCACACAGCGGGTAAAAGGGAACGATTCACTCCCGTCTGGTACTGTACGGCCCGTGTGTGTCTCTGTGTCAACTCCTGTACATGTTTAGTGCACAGCGGGTAAAAGGGAACGATTCACTCCCGTCTGCTCCTGTACGGCACGTGTGTGTCTCAGTGTCAGCTCCTGTACATGTACAGCACACAGCAGGTAAAAGGGAATGAATCATTCCTGTCTGGTACTGTACGGCCCGTGTGTGTCTCAGTGACAGCTCCTGTACATGTACAGTACACAGCGGGTAAAAGGAAACGAATCACTCCCGTCTGGTGCTGTACGGCCAGTGTGTGTCTCAGTGTCAGCTCCTGTACATGTACATTACACAGCGGGTAAAAGGGAACGATTCAATCCTGTCTGGTACTGTACGGCCCGTGTGTGTCTCAGTGTCAGCTCCTGTACATGTACAGTACACAGCGGGTAAAAGGAAACGATTCACTCCCGTCTGGTGCTGTACGGCCCGTGTGTGTCTCAGTGTCAGCTCCTGTACATGTACATTACACAGCGGGTAAAAGGGAACGATTCACTCCTGTCTGGTACTGTACGGCCCGTGTGTGTCTCAGTGTCAGCTCCTGTACATGTACAGTACACAGCGGGTAAAAAGGAACGATTCACTCCCGTCTGGTACTGTACGATCCGTGTGTGTCTCAGTGTCAGCTCCAGTACATGTACAGTACACAGCGGGTAAAAGGGAACGATTCACTCCCGTCTGGTACTGTACGGCCCGTCTGTGTCTCAGTGTCAGCTCCTGTACATGTACAGCACACAGTAGGTAAAAGGGAACGATTCACTCCCGTCTGGTACTGTACGGCCCGTGTGTGTCTCAGTGTCAGCTCCTGTACATGTACAGTACACAGCGGGTAAAAGGAAACGATTCACTCCCGTCTGGTACTGTACGGCCCGTGTGTGTCTCAGTGTCAGCTCCTGTACATGTACAGTACACAGCGTGTAAAAGGGAACGATTCACTCCCGTCTGGTACTGTACGGCCCGTGTGTGTCTCAGTGTCATCTCCTGTACATGTACAGTACACAGCGGGTAAAAGGAAACGATTCACTCCCGTCTGGTACTGTACGGTCCGTGTGTGTCTCAGTGTCAGCTCCTGTACATGTACAGCACACAGTGGGTAAAAGGGAACGATTTACTCCCATCTGGTACTGTACGGTCTGTGTGTGTCTCAGTGTCAGCTCCTGTACATGTACAGTACACAGCGGGTAAAAGGGAACGATTCACTCCCATCTGGTACTGTACGGTCCGTGTGTGTCTCAGTGTCAGCTCCTGTACATGTACAGTACACAGCGGGTTAAAGGGAATGATTCACTCCCGTCTGGTACTGAACGGTCCGTGTGTCTCAGTGTCAGCGCCTGTACATGTACAGTACACAGCGGGTAAAAGGGAACAATTCACTCCTGTCTGGTACTGTACAGCCCGTGTGTGTCTCAGTGTCAGCTCCTGTACATGTACAGTACACAGCGGGTAAAAAGGAACGATTCACTCCCGTCTGGTACTGTACGGCCCGTGTGTGTCTCAGTGTCAGCTCCTGTACATGTACAGTACACAGCGGGTAAAAGGAAACGATTCACTCCCGTCTGGTACTGTACGGTCCGTGTGTGTCTCAGTGTCAGCTCCTGTACATGTACAGCACACAGTGGGTAAAAGGGAACGATTTACTCCCATCTGGTACTGTACGGTCTGTGTGTGTCTCAGTGTCAGCTCCTGTACATGTACAGTACACAGCGGGTAAAAGGGAACGATTCACTCCCATCTGGTACTGTACGGTCCGTGTGTGTCTCAGTGTCAGCTCCTGTACATGTACAGTACACAGCGGGTTAAAGGGAATGATTCACTCCCGTCTGGTACTGAACGGTCCGTGTGTCTCAGTGTCAGCGCCTGTACATGTACAGTACACAGCGGGTAAAAGGGAACAATTCACTCCTGTCTGGTACTGTACAGCCCGTGTGTGTCTCAGTGTCAGCTCCTGTACATGTACAGTACACAGCGGGTAAAAAGGAACGATTCACTCCCGTCTGGTACTGTACGGCCCGTGTGTGTCTCAGTGTCAGCTCCAGTACATGTACAGTACACAGCGGGTAAAAGGGAACGATTCACTCCCGTCTGGTACTGTACGGCCCGTGTGTGTCTCAGTGTCAGCTCCTGTACATGTACAGCACACAGCGGGTAAAAGGGAACGATTCACTCCCGTCTGGTACAGAACGGCCCGTGTGTGTCTCAGTTTCAACTCCTGTACATGTTTAGTACACAGCGGGTAAAAGGGAATGATTCACTCCCGTCTGGTACTGTGCGGCCCGTGTGTGTCTCAGTGTCAGCTCCATTACATGTACAGCACACAGTGGGTAAAAGGGAATGAATCACTCCCGTCTGGTACTGTACGGCCCGTGTGTGTCTCAGTGACAGCTCCTGTACATGTACAGTACAAAGCGGGTAAAAGGAAACGATTCACTCCCGTCTGGTGCTGTACGGCCCGTGTGTGTCTCAGTGTCAGCTCCAGTACATGTACAGTACACAGCGGGTAAAAGGGAATGATTCAATCCCGTCTGGTACTGTACGGCCCGTGTGTGTCTCTGTGTCAGCTCCTGTACATGGACAGTACACAGCGGGTAAAAAGGAACGATTCACTCCCGCCTGGTACTGTACGGCCCGTGTGTGTCTCAGTGTCAGCTCCAGTACATGTACAGTACACAGCGGGTAAAAGGGAATGATTCACTCCCGTCTGGTACTGTACGGCCCGTGTGTGTCCCAGTGTCAGCTCCTGTACATGTACAGCACACAGTAGGTAAAAGGGAACGATTCACTCCCGCCTGGTACTGTACGGCCCGTGTGTGTCTCAGTGTCAGCTCCTGTAAATGTACAGTACACAGCGGGTAAAAGGGAACGATTCAATCCCGTCTGGTACTGTACGGCCCGTGTGTGTCTCAGTGTCAGCTCCTGTACATGTACAGTACACAGCGGGTAAAAGGGAACGATTCACTCCCGTCTGGTACTGTACGGCCCGTGTGTGTCTCAGTGTCAGCTCCTGTACGTGTACAGCACACAGCGGGTAAAAGGGAACGATTCACTCCCGTCTGGTACTGTATGGCCCGTGTGTGTCTCAGTGTCAGCTCCTGTACATGTACATTACACAGCGGGTAAAAGGGAACGATTCACTCCTGTCTGGTACTGTACGGTGCATGTGTGTCTCAGTGTCAGCTCCAGTGCATGTACAGTAAACAGCGGGTAAAAGGGAACGATTCACTCCCGTCTGGTACTGTACGGCCCGTGTGTGTCTCAGTGCCAGCTCCAGTACATGTACAGTACACAGCGGGTAAAAGGGAACGATTCACTCCCATCTGGTACTGTACGGTCCGTGTGTGTCTCAGTGTCAGCTCCTGTATATGTGCTGTACACAGCGGGTAAAAGGGAATGATTCACTCCCGTCTGGTCCTGTACGGTCCGTGTGTGTCTCAGTGTCAGCGCCTGTACATGTACAGTACACAGCGGGTAAAAGGGAACGATTCACTCCCGTCTGGTACTATACGGCCCGTGTGTGTCTCAGTGTCAGCTCCTGTACATGTACAGTACACAGCGGGTAAAAGGGAACGATTCACTCCCGTCTGGTACTGTACAGCCCGTGTGTGTCTCAGTGTCAACTCCTGTACATGTTTAGTACACAGCGGGTAAAAGGGAACGATTCACTCAAGTCTGGTACTGTACGGCACGTGTGTGTCTCAGTGTCAGCTCCAGTACATGTACAGTACACAGCGGGTAAAAGGGAATGATTCACTCCCGTCTGGTACTGTACGGCCCGTGTGTGTCTCAGTGTCAGCTCCTGTACATGTACAGCACACAGTAGGTAAAAGGGAACTATTCACTCCCGCCTGGTACTGTACGGCCCGTGTGTGTCTCAGTGTCAGCTCCTGTAAATGTACAGTACACAGCGGGTAAAAGGGAACGATTCAATCCCGTCTGGTACTGTACGGCCCGTGTGTGTCTCAGTGTCAGCTCCTGTACATGTACAGTACACAGCGGGTAAAAGGGAACGATTCACTCCTGTCTGGTACTGTACGGCCCGTGTGTGTCTCAGTGTCAGCTCCTGTACATGTACAGTACACAGCGGGTAAAAAGGAACGATTCACTCCCGTCTGGTACTGTACGGCCCGTGTGTGTCTCAGTGTCAGCTCCAGTACATGTGCAGTACACAGCGGGTAAAAGGAAACGATTCACACCCGTCTGGTACTGGACGGCCCGTGTGTGTCTCAGTGTCAGCTCCTGTACATGTACAGTACACAGCGGGTAAAAGGGAATGATTCACACCCGTCTGGTACTGTACGGCCCGTGTGTGTCTCAGTGTCAGCTCCTGTACATGTACAGCACACAGCGGGTAAAAGGGAACGATTCACTCCCGTCTGGTACTGTACGGCCCGTGTGTGTCTCAGTGTCAACTCCTGTACATGTTTAGTACACAGCGGGTAAAAGGGAACGATTCACTCCCGTCTGGTACTGTACGGCACGTGTGTGTCTCAGTGTCAGCTCCTGTACATGTACAGCACACAGCAGGTAAAAGGGAATGAATCATTCCTGTCTGGTACTGTACGGCCCGTGTGTGTCTCAGTGACAGCTCCTGTACATGTACAGTACACAGCGGGTAAAAGGAAACGATTAACTCCCGTCTGGTGCTGTACGGCCAGTGTGTGTCTCAGTGTCAGCTCCTGTACATGTACATTACACAGCGGGTAAAAGGGAACGATTCACTCCTGTCTGGTACTGTACGGCCCGTGTGTGTCTCAGTGTCAGCTCCTGTACATGTACAGTACACAGCGGGTAAAAGGAAACGATTCACTCCCGTCTGGTGCTGTACGGCCCGTGTGTGTCTCAGTGTCAGCTCCTGTACATGTACATTACACAGCGGGTAAAAGGGAACGATTCACTCCTGTCTGGTACTGTACGGCCCGTGTGTGTCTCAGTGTCAGCTCCTGTACATGTACATTACACAGCGGGTAAAAGGGAACGATTCACTCCTGTCTGGTACTGTACGGCCCGTGTGTGTCTCAGTGACAGCTCCTGTACATGTACAGTACACAGTGGGTAAAAAGGAACGATTCACTCCCGTCTGGTACTGTACGATCCGTGTGTGTCTCAGTGTCAGCTCCAGTACATGTACAGTACACAGCGGGTAAAAGGGAACGATTCACTCCCGTCTGGTACTGTACGGCCCGTCTGTGTCTCAGTGTCAGCTCCTGTACATGTACAGCACACAGTAGGTAAAAGGGAACGATTCACTCCCGTCTGGTACTGTACGGCCCGTGTGTGTCTCAGTGTCAGCTCCTGTACATGTACAGTACACAGCGGGTAAAAGGAAACGATTCACTCCCGTCTGGTACTGTACGGCCCGTGTGTGTCTCAGTGTCAGCTCCTGTACATGTACAGTACACAGCGTGTAAAAGGGAACGATTCACTCCCGTCTGGTACTGTACGGCCCGTGTGTGTCTCAGTGTCAGCTCCTGTACATTTACAGTACACAGCGGGTAAAAGGAAACGATTCACTCCCGTCTGGTACTGTACGGTCCGTGTGTGTCTCAGTGTCAGCTCCTGTACATGTACAGCACAAAGTGGGTAAAAGGGAACGATTTACTCCCATCTGGTACTGTACGGTCTGTGTGTGTCTCAGTGTCAGCTCCTGTACATGTACAGTACACAGCGGGTAAAAGGGAACGATTCACTCCCATCTGGTACTGTACGGTCCGTGTGTGTCTCAGTGTCAGCTCCTGTACATGTACAGTACACAGCGGGTTAAAGGGAATGATTCACTCCCGTCTGGTACTGAACGGTCCGTGTGTCTCAGTGTCAGCGCCTGTACATGTACAGTACACAGCGGGTAAAAGGGAACAATTCACTCCTGTCTGGTACTGTACGGCCCGTGTGTGTCTCAGTGTCAGCTCCTGTACATGTACAGTACACAGCGGGTAAAAAGGAACGATTCACTCCCGTCTGGTACTGTACGGCCCGTCTGTGTCTCAGTGTCAGCTCCAGTACATGTACAGTACACAGCGGGTAAAAGGGAACGATTCACTCCCGTCTGGTACTGTACGGCCCGTCTGTGTCTCAGTGTCAGCTCCTGTACATGTACAGCACACAGTAGGTAAAAGGGAACGATTCACTCCCGTCTGGTACTGTACGGCCCGTGTGTGTCTCAGTGTCATCTCCTGTACATGTACAGTGCACAGCGGGTAAAAGGAAACGATTCACTCCCGTCTGGTACTGTACGGCCCGTGTGTGTCTCAGTGTCAGCTCCTGTACATATCCAGTACACAGCGTGTAAAAGGGAACGATTCACTCCCGTCTGGTACTGTACGGCCCGTGTGTGTCTCAGTGTCAGCTCCTGTACATGTACAGTACACAGCGGGTAAAAGGAAACGATTCACTCCCGTCCGGTACTGTACTGCCCGTGTGTGTCTCAGTGTCAGCTCCTGTACATGTACAGCACACAGCGGGTAAAAGGGAACGATTCAATCCCGTCTGGTACTGTACGGCCCGTGTGTGTCTCAGTGTCAGCTCCTGTACATGTACATTACACAGCGGGTAAAAGGAAACGATTCACTCCCGTCTGGTGCTGTACGGCCCGTGTGTGTCTCAGTGTCAGCTCCTGTACATGTACATTACACAGCGGGTAAAAGGGAATGATTCACTCCTGTCTGGTACTGTACGGCCCGTGTGTGTCTCAGTGTCAGCTCCTGTACATGTACAGCACACAGCGGGTAAAAGGGAACGATTCACTCCCGTCTGGTACTGTACGGCCCGTGTGTGTCTCAGTGTCAACTCCTGTACATGTTTAGTACACAGCGGGTAAAAGGGAACGATTCACTCCCGTCTGGTGCTGTACGGCCAGTGTGTGCCTCAGTGTCAGCTCCTGTACATGTACATTACACAGCGGGTAAAAGGGAACGATGCACTCCTGTCTGGTACTGTACGGCCCATGTGTGTCTCAGTGTCAGCTCCTGTACATGTACAGTACACAGCGGGTAAAAGGAAACGATTCACTCCCGTCTGGTGCTGTACGGCCCGTGTGTGTCTCAGTGTCAGCTCCTGTACATGTACATTACACAGCGGGTAAAAGGGAGCGATTCACTCCTGTCTGGTACTGTACGGCCCGTGTGTGTCTCAGTGTCAGCTCCTGTACATGCACAGTACATAGCGGGTAAAAAGGAACGATTCACTCCCGTCTGGTACTGTACGATCCGTGTGTGTCTCAGTGTCAGCTCCAGTACATGTACAGTACACAGCGGGTAAAAGGGAACGATTCACTCCCGTCTGGTACTGTACGGCCCGTCTGTGTCTCAGTGTCAGCACCTGTACATGTACAGCACACAGTAGGTAAAAGGGAACGATTCACTCCCGTCTGGTACTGTACGGCCCGTGTGTGTCTCAGTGTCAGCTCCTGTACATGTACAGTACACAGCGGGTAAAAGGAAACGATTCACTCCCGTCTGGTACTGTACGGCCCGTGTGTGTCTCAGTGTCAGCTCCTGTACATGTACAGTACACAGCGTGTAAAAGGGAACGATTCACTCCCGTCTGGTACTGTACGGCCCGTGTGTGTCTCAGTGTCAGCTCCTGTACATGTACAGTACACAGCGGGTAAAAGGGAACGATTCACTCCTGTCTGGTACTGTACGGCCCGTGTGTGTCTCAGTGTCAGCTCCTGTACATGGACAGTACACAGCGGGTAAAAGGAAACGATTCACTCCCGTCTGGTACTGGACGGCCCGTGTGTGTCTCAGTGTCAGCTCCTGTACATGTACAGTACACAGCGGGTAAAAGGGAATGATTCACACCCGTCTGGTACTGTACGGCCCGTGTGTGTCTCAGTGTCAGCTCCTGTACATGTACAGCACAAAGCGGGTAAAAGGGAACGATTCACTCCCGTCTGGTACTGTACGGCCCGTGTGTGTCTCAGTGTCAACTCCTGTACATGTTTAGTACACAGCGGGTAAAAGGGAACGATTCACTCCCGTCTGGTACTGTACGGCACGTGTGTGTCTCAGTGTCAGCTCCTGTACATGTACAGCACACAGCAGGTAAAAGGGAATGAATCATTCCTGTCTGGTACTGTACGGCCCGTGTGTGTCTCAGTGACAGCTCCTGTACATGTACAGTACACAGCGGGTAAAAGGAAACGATTCACTCCCGTCTGGTGCTGTACGGCCAGTGTGTGTCTCAGTGTCAGCTCCTGTACATGTACATTACACAGCGGGTAAAAGGGAACGATTCACTCCTGTCTGGTACTGTACGGCCCATGTGTGTCTCAGTGTCAGCTCCTGTACATGTACAGTACACAGCGGGTAAAAGGAAACGATTCACTCCCGTCTGGTGCTGTACGGCCCGTGTGTGTCTCAGTGTCAGCTCCTGTACATGTACATTACACAGCGGGTAAAAGGGAACGATTCACTCCTGTCTGGTACTGTACGGCCCGTGTGTGTCTCAGTGTCAGCTCCTGTACATGCACAGTACATAGCGGGTAAAAAGGAACGATTCACTCCCGTCTGGTACTGTACGATCCGTGTGTGTCTCAGTGTCAGCTCCAGTACATGTACAGTACACAGCGGGTAAAAGGGAACGATTCACTCCCGTCTGGTACTGTACGGCCCGTCTGTGTCTCAGTGTCAGCTCCTGTACATGTACAGCACACAGTAGGTAAAAGGGAACGATTCACTCCCGTCTGGTACTGTACGGCCCGTGTGTGTCTCAGTGTCAGCTCCTGTACATGTACAGTACACAGCGGGTAAAAGGAAACGATTCACTCCCGTCTGGTACTGTATGGCCCGTGTGTGTCTCAGTGTCAGCTCCTGTACATGTACAGTACACAGCGTGTAAAAGGGAACGATTCACTCCCGTCTGGTACTGTACGGCCCGTGTGTGTCTCAGTGTCAGCTCCTGTACATGTACAGTACACAGCGGGTAAAAGGGAACGATTCACTCCCGTCTGGTACTGTCCAGCCCGTGTGTGTCTCAGTGTCAACTCCTGTACATGTTTAGTACACAGCGGGTAAAAGGGAACGATTCACTCAAGTCTGGTACTGTACGGCACGTGTGTGTCTCAGTGTCAGCTCCAGTACATGTACAGTACACAGCGGGTAAAAGGGAATGATTCACTCCCGTCTGGTACTGTACGGCCCGTGTGTGTCTCAGTGTGAGCTCCTGTACATGTACAGCACACAGTAGGTAAAAGGGAACTATTCACTCCCGCCTGGTACTGTACGGCCCGTGTGTGTCTCAGTGTCAGCTCCTGTAAATGTACAGTACACAGCGGGTAAAAGGGAACGATTCAATTCTGTCTGGTACTGTACGGCCCGTGTGTGTCTCAGTGTCAGCTCCTGTACATGTACAGTACACAGCGGGTAAAAGGGAACGATTCACTCCTGTCTGGTACTGTACGGCCCGTGTGTGTCTCAGTGTCACCTCCTGTACATGTACAGTACACAGCGGGTAAAAAGGAACGATTCACTCCCGTCTGGTACTGTACGGCCCGTGTGTGTCTTAGTGTCAGCTCCAGTACATGTGCAGTACACAGCGGGTAAAAGGGAACGATTCACTCCCGTCTGGTACTGTACGGCCCGTGTGTGTCTCAGTGTCAGCTCCTGTACATGGACAGTACACAGCGGGTAAAAGGAAACGATTCACTCCCGTCTGGTACTGGACGGCCCGTGTGTGTCTCAGTGTCAGCTCCTGTACATGTACAGTACACAGCGGGTAAAAGGGAATGATTCACACCCGTCTGGTACTGTACGGCCCGTGTGTGTCTCAGTGTCAGCTCCTGTACATGTTTAGTACACAGCGGGTAAAAGGGAACGATTCACTCCCGTCTGGTACTGTACGGCCAGTGTGTGTCTCAGTGTCAGCTCCTGTACATGTACATTACACAGCGGGTAAAAGGGAACGATTCACTCCTGTCTGGTACTGTACGGCCCGTGTGTGTCTCAGTGTCAGCTCCTGTACATGTACAGTACACAGCGGGTAAAAGGAAACGATTCACTCCCGTCTGGTGCTCTACGGCCAGTGTGTGTCTCAGTGTCAGCTCCTGTACATGTACATTACACAGCGGGTAAAAGGGAACGATTCACTCCTGTCTGGTACTGTACGGCCCGTGTGTGTCTCAGTGTCAGCTCCTGTACATGTACAGTACACAGCGGGTAAAAGGAAACGATTCACTCCCGTCTGGTGCTGTACGGCCCGTGTGTGTCTCAGTGTCAGCTCCTGTACATGTACATTACACAGCGGGTAAAAGGGAACGATTCACTCCTGTCTGGTACTGTACGGCCCGTGTGTGTCTCAGTGTCAGCTCCTGTACATGTACAGTACACAGCGGGTAAAAAGGAACGATTCACTCCCGTCTGGTACTGTACGATCCGCGTGTGTCTCAGTGTCAGCTCCAGTACATGTACAGTACACAGCGGGTAAAAGGGAACGATTCACTCCCGTCTGGTACTGTACGGCCCGTCTGTGTCTCAGTGTCAGCTCCTGTACATGTACAGCACACAGTAGGTAAAAGGGAACGATTCACTCCCGTCTGGTACTATACGGCCCGTGTGTGTCTCAGTGTCAGCTCCTGTACATGTACAGTACACAGCGGGTAAAAGGAAACGATTCACTCCCGTCTGGTACTGTACGGCCCGTGTGTGTCTCAGTGTCAGCTCCTGTACATGTACAGTACACAGCGTGTAAAAGGGAACGATTCACTCCCGTCTGGTACTGTACGGCCCGTGTGTGTCTCAGTGTCAGCTCCTGTACATGTACAGTACACAGCGGGTAAAAGGAAATGATTCACTCCCGTCTGGTACTGTACGGTCCGTGTGTGTCTCAGTGTCAGCTCCTGTACATGTACAGCACACAGTGGGTAAAAGGGAACGATTTACTCCCATCTGGTACTGTACGGTCTGTGTGTGTCTCAGTGTCAACTCCTGTACATGTTTAGTACACAGTGGGTAAAAGGGAACGATTCACTCAAGTCTGGTACTGTACGGCACGTGTGTGTCTCAGTGTCAGCTCCAGTACATGTACAGTACACAGCGGGTAAAAGGGAATGATTCACTCCCGTCTGGTACTGTACGGCCCGTGTGTGTCTCAGTGTCAGCTCCTGTACATGTACAGCACACAGTAGGTAAAAGGGAACTATTCACTCCCGCCTGGTACTGTACGGCCCGTGTGTGTCTCAGTGTCAGCGCCTGTAAATGTACAGTACACAGCGGGTAAAAGGGAACGATTCAATCCCGTCTGGTACTGTACGGCCCGTGTGTGTCTCAGTGTCAGCTCCTGTACATGTACAGTACACAGCGGGTAAAAGGGAACGATTCACTCCTGTCTGGTACTGTACGGCCCGTGTGTGTCTCAGTGTCAGCTCCTGTACATGTACAGTACACAGCGGGTAATAAGGGAACGATTCACTCCCGTCTGGTACTGTACGGCCCGTGTGTGTCTCAGTGTCAGCTCCAGTACATGTGCAGTACACAGCGGGTAAAAGGGAACGATTCACTCCCGTCTGGTACTGTACGGCCCGTGTGTGTCTCAGTGTCAGCTCCTGTACATGGACAGTACACAGCGGGTAAAAGGAAACGATTCACTCCCGTCTGGTACTGGACGGCCCGTGTGTGTCTCAGTGTCAGCTCCTGTACATGTACAGTACACAGCGGGTAAAAGGGAATGATTCACACCCGTCTGGTACTGTACGGCCCGTGTGTGTCTCAGTGTCAGCTCCTGTACATGTACAGCACACAGCGGGTAAAAGGGAACGATTCACTCCCGTCTGGTACTGTACGGCCCGTGTGTGTCTCAGTGTCAACTCCTGTACATGTTTAGTACACAGCGGGTAAAAGGGAACGATTCACTCCCGTCTGGTACTGTACGGCCAGTGTGTGTCTCAGTGTCAGCTCCTGTACATGTACATTACACAGCGGGTAAAAGGGAACGATTCACTCCTGTCTGGTACTGTACGGCCCGTGTGTGTCTCAGTGTCAGCTCCTGTACATGTACAGTACACAGCGGGTAAAAGGAAACGATTCACTCCCGTCTGGTGCTGTACGGCCAGTGTGTGTCTCAGTGTCAGCTCCTGTACATGTACATTACACAGCGGGTAAAAGGGAACGATTCACTCCTGTCTGGTACTGTACGGCCCGTGTGTGTCTCAGTGTCAGCTCCTGTACATGTACAGTACACAGCGGGTAAAAGGAAACGATTCACTCCCGTCTGGTGCTGTACGGCCCGTGTGTGTCTCAGTGTCAGCTCCTGTACATGTACATTACACAGCGGGTAAAAGGGAACGATTCACTCCTGTCTGGTACTGTACGGCCCGTGTGTGTCTCAGTGTCAGCTCCTGTACATGTACAGTACACAGCGGGTAAAAAGGAACGATTCACTCCCGTCTGGTACTGTACGATCCGTGTGTGTCTCAGTGTCAGCTCCAGTACATGTACAGTACACAGCGGGTAAAAGGGAACGATTCACTCCCGTCTGGTACTGTACGGCCCGTCTGTGTCTCAGTGTCAGCTCCTGTACATGTACAGCACACAGTAGGTAAAAGGGAACGATTCACTCCCGTCTGGTACTGTACGGCCCGTGTGTGTCTCAGTGTCAGCTCCTGTACATGTACAGTACACAGCGGGTAAAAGGAAACGATTCACTCCCGTCTGGTACTGTACGGCCCGTGTGTGTCTCAGTGTCAGCTCCTGTACATGTACAGTACACAGCGTGTAAAAGGGAACGATTCACTCCCGTCTGGTACTGTACGGCCCGTGTGTGTCTCAGTGTTAGCTCCTGTACATGTACAGTACACAGCGGGTAAAAGGAAATGATTCACTCCCGTCTGGTACTGTACGGTCCGTGTGTGTCTCAGTGTCAGCTCCTGTACATGTACAGCACACAGTGGGTAAAAGGGAACGATTTACTCCCATCTGGTACTGTACGGTCTGTGTGTGTCTCAGTGTCAGCTCCTGTACATGTACAGTACACAGCGGGTAAAAGGGAACGATTCACTCCCATCTGGTACTGTACGGTCCGTGTGTGTCTCAGTGTCAGCTACTGTACATGTACAGTACACAGCGGGTTAAAGGGAATGATTCACTCCCGTCTGGTACTGAACGGTCCGTGTGTCTCAGTGTCAGCGCCTGTACATGTACAGTACACAGCGGGTAAAAGGGAACAATTCACTCCTGTCTGGTACTGTACGGCCCGTGTGTGTCTCAGTGTCAGCTCCTGTACATGTACAGTACACAGCGGGTAAAAAGGAACGATTCACTCCCGTCTGGTACTGTACGGCCCGTGTGTGTCTCAGTGTCAGCTCCAGTACATGTACAGTACACAGCGGGTAAAAGGGAACGATTCACTCCCGTCTGGTACTGTACGGCCCGTCTGTGTCTCAGTGTCAGCTCCTGTACATGTACAGCACACAGTAGGTAAAAGGGAACGATTCACTCCCGTCTGGTACTGTACGGCCCGTGTGTGTCTCAGTGTCATCTCCTGTACATGTACAGTGCACAGCGGGTAAAAGGAAACGATTCACTCCCGTCTGGTACTGTACGGCCCGTGTGTGTCTCAGTGTCAGCTCCTGTACATGAACAGTACACAGCGTGTAAAAGGGAACGATTCACTCCCGTCTGGTACTGTACGGCCCGTGTGTGTCTCAGTGTCAGCTCCTGTACATGTACAGTACACAGCGGGTAAAAGGAAACGATTCAATCCCGTCCGGTACTGTACTGCCCGTGTGTGTCTCAGTGTCAGCTCCTGTACATGTACAGTACACAGTGGGTAAAAGGGAATGATTCACACCCGTCCGGTACTGTACGGCCCGTGTGTGTCTCAGTGTCAGCTCCTGTACATGTACAGCACACAGCGGGTAAAAGGGAACGATTCACTCCCGTCTGGTACTGTACGGCCCGTGTGTGTCTCAGTGTCAGCTCCTGTACATGTACATTACACAGCGGGTAAAAGGAAACGATTCACTCCCGTCTGGTGCTGTACGGCCCGTGTGTGTCTCAGTGTCAGCTCCTGTACATGTACATTACACAGCGGGTAAAAGGGAATGATTCACTCCTGTCTGGTACTGTACGGCCCGTGTGTGTCTCAGTGTCAGCTCCTGTACATGTACAGCACATAGCGGGTAAAAGGGAACGATTCACGCCCCTCTGGTACTGTACGGTGCGTGTGTTTCTCAGTGTCAGCTCCAGTACATGTACAGTACACAGCGGGTAAAAGGGAACGATTCACTCCCGTCTGGTACTGTACGGCCCGTGTGTGTCTCAGTTTCAGCTCCTGTACATGTACAGCACACAGTGGGTAAAAGGGAACGATTCACTCCCATCTGGTACTGTACGGTCCGTGTGTGTCTCAGTGTCAGCTCCTGTATATGTGCAGTCCACAGCGGCTAAAAGGGAATGATTCACTCCCGTCTGGTACTGTATGGTCCGTGTGTGTCTCAGTGTCAGCGCCTGTACATGTACAGTACACAGCGGGTAAAAGGGAAAGATGCACTCCCGTCTGGTACTATGCGGCCCGTGTGTGTCTCAGTGTCAGCTCCTGTACATGTACAGTACACAGCGGGTAAAAGGGAACGATTCACTCCCGTCTGGTACTGTACGGCCCGTGTGTGTCTCAGTGTCAGCTCCTGTACATGTACAGCACACAGTAGGTAAAAGGGAACTATTCACTCCCGCCTGGTACTGTACGGCCCGTGTGTGTCTCAGTGTCAGCTCCTGTAAATGTACAGTACACAGCGGGTAAAAGGGAACGATTCAATCCCGTCTGGTACTGTACGGCCCGTGTGTGTCTCAGTGTCAGCTCCTGTACATGTACAGTACACAGCGGGTAAAAGGGAACGATTCACTCCTGTCTGGTACTGTACGGCCCGTGTGTGTCTCAGTGTCAGCTCCTGTACATGTACAGTACACAGCGGGTAAAAAGGAACGATTCACTCCCGTCTGGTACTGTACGGCCCGTGTGTGTCTCAGTGTCAGCTCCAGTACATGTGCAGTACACAGCGGGTAAAAGGGAACGATTCACTCCCGTCTGGTACTGTACGGCCCGTGTGTGTCTCAGTGTCAGCTCCTGTACATGGACAGTACACAGCGGGTAAAAGGAAACGATTCACTCCCGTCTGGTACTGGACGGCCCGTGTGTGTCTCAGTGTCAGCTCCTGTACATGTACAGTACACAGCGGGTAAAAGGGAATGATTCACACCCGTCTGGTACTGTACGGCCCGTGTGTGTCTCAGTGTCAGCTCCTGTACATGTACAGCACACAGCGGGTAAAAGGGAACGATTCACTCCCGTCTGGTACTGTACGGCCCGTGTGTGTCTCAGTGTCAACTCCTGTACATGTTTAGTACACAGCGGGTAAAAGGGAACGATTCACTCCCGTCTGGTACTGTACGGCACGTGTGTGTCTCAGTGTCAGCTCCTGTACATGTACAGCACACAGCAGGTAAAAGGGAATGAATCATTCCTGTCTGGTACTGTACGGCCCGTGTGTGTCTCAGTGACAGCTCCTGTACATGTACAGTACACAGCGGGTAAAAGGAAACGATTCACTCCCGTCTGGTGCTGTACGGCCAGTGTGTGTCTCAGTGTCAGCTCCTGTACATGTACATTACACAGCGGGTAAAAGGGAACGATTCACTCCTGTCTGGTACTGTACGGCCCGTGTGTGTCTCAGTGTCAGCTCCTGTACATGTACAGTACACAGCGGGTAAAAAGGAACGATTCACTCCCGTCTGGTACTGTACGATCCGTGTGTGTCTCAGTGTCAGCTCCAGTACATGTACAGTACACAGCGGGTAAAAGGGAACGATTCACTCCCGTCTGGTACTGTACGGCCCGTCTGTGTCTCAGTGTCAGCTCCTGTACATGTACAGCACACAGTAGGTAAAAGGGAACGATTCACTCCCGTCTGGTACTGTACGGCCCGTGTGTGTCTCAGTGTCAGCTCCTGTACATGTACAGTACACAGCGGGTAAAAGGAAACGATTCACTCCCGTCTGGTACTGTACGGCCCGTGTGTGTCTCAGTGTCAGCTCCTGTACATGTACAGTACACAGCGTGTAAAAGGGAACGATTCACTCCCGTCTGGTACTGTACGGCCCGTGTGTGTCTCAGTGTCAGCTCCTGTACATGTACAGTACACAGCGGGTAAAAGGAAACGATTCACTCCCGTCTGGTACTGTACGGTCCGTGTGTGTCTCAGTGTCAGCTCCTGTACATGTACAGCACACAGTGGGTAAAAGGGAACGATTTACTCCCATCTGGTACTGTACGGTCTGTGTGTGTCTCAGTGTCAGCTCCTGTACATGTACAGTACACAGCGGGTAAAAGGGAACGATTCACTCCCATCTGGTACTGTACGGTCCGTGTGTGTCTCAGTGTCAGCTCCTGTACATGTACAGTACACAGCGGGTTAAAGGGAATGATTCACTCCCGTCTGGTACTGAACGGTCCGTGTGTCTCAGTGTCAGCGCCTGTACATGTACAGTACACAGCGGGTAAAAGGGAACAATTCACTCCTGTCTGGTACTGTACGGCCCGTGTGTGTCTCAGTGTCAGCTCCTGTACATGTACAGTACACAGCGGGTAAAAAGGAACGATTCACTCCCGTCTGGTACTGTACGGCC
This sequence comes from Somniosus microcephalus, assembly GCF_052327205.1. NCBI lineage: Eukaryota > Metazoa > Chordata > Chondrichthyes > Squaliformes > Somniosidae > Somniosus > Somniosus microcephalus. Next base: position 46,923,472 of record NW_028225179.1, read on the forward strand.
CGTGTGTGTCTCAGTGTCAGCTCCAGTACATGTACAGTACACAGCGGGTAAAAGGGAACGATTCACTCCCGTCTGGTACTGTACGGCCCGTCTGTGTCTCAGTGTCAGCTCCTGTACATGTACAGCACACAGTAGGTAAAAGGGAACGATTCACTCCCGTCTGGTACTGTACGGCCCGTGTGTGTCTCAGTGTCATCTCCTGTACATGTACAGTGCACAGCGGGTAAAAGGAAACGATTCACTCCCATCTGGTACTGTACGGCCCGTGTGTGTCTCAGTGTCAGCTCCTGTACATGTACAGTACACAGCGTGTAAAAGGGAACGATTCACTCCCGTCTGGTACTGTACGGCCCGTGTGTGTCTCAGTGTCAGCTCCAGTACATGTACAGTACACAGCGGGTAAAAGGAAACGATTCACTCCCGTCCGGTACTGTACTGCCCGTGTGTGTCTCAGTGTCAGCTCCTGTACATGTACAGTACACAGTGGGTAAAAGGGAATGATTCACACCCGTCCGGTACTGTACGGCCCGTGTGTGTCTCAGTGTCAGCTCCTGTACATGTACAGCACACAGCGGGTAAAAGGGAACGATTCACTCCCGTCTGGTACTGTACGGCCCGTGTGTGTCTCAGTGTCAGCTCCTGTACATGTACATTACACAGCGGGTAAAAGGAAACGATTCACTCCCGTCTGGTGCTGTACGGCCCGTGTGTGTCTCAGTGTCAGCTCCTGTACATGTACATTACACAGCGGGTAAAAGGGAATGATTCACTCCTGTCTGGTACTGTACGGCCCGTGTGTGTCTCAGTGTCAGCTCCTGTACATGTACAGCACATAGCGGGTAAAAGGGAACGATTCACGCCCCTCTGGTACTGTACGGTGCGTGTGTTTCTCAGTGTCAGCTCCAGTACATGTACAGTACACAGCGGGTAAAAGGGAACGATTCACTCCCGTCTGGTACTGTACGGCCCGTGTGTGTCTCAGTTTCAGCTCCTGTACATGTACAGCACACAGTCGGTAAAAGGGAACGATTCACTCCCGTCTGGTACTGTACGGCCAGTGCGTGTCTCAGTGTCAGCTCCTGTACATGTACAGTACACAGCGGGTAAAAGGGAACGATTCACTCCCATCTGGTACTGTACGGTCCGTGTGTGTCTCAGTGTCAGCTCCTGTATATGTGCAGTCCACAGCGGCTAAAAGGGAATGATTCACTCCCGTCTGGTACTGTATGGTCCGTGTGTGTCTCAGTGTCAGCGCCTGTACATGTACAGTACACAGCGGGTAAAAGGGAAAGATGCACTCCCGTCTGGTACTATGCGGCCCGTGTGTGTCTCAGTGTCAGCTCCTGTACATGTACAGTACACAGCGGGTAAAAGGGAACGATTCACTCCCGTCTGGTACTGTACGGCCAGTGTGTGTCTCAGTGTCAACTCCTGTACATGTACAGCACACAGCGGGTAAAAGGGAACGATTCACTCCCGTCTGGTACTGTACGGCCCGTGTGTGTCTCAGTGTCAGCTCCTGTACATGTACATTACACAGCGGGTAAAAGGAAACGATTCACTCCCGTCTGGTGCTGTACGGCCCGTGTGTGTCTCAGTGTCAGCTCCTGTACATGTACATTACACAGCGGGTAAAAGAGAACGATTCACTCCCGTCTGGTACTGTACGGTCCGTGTGTGTCTCAGTGTCAGCTCCTGCACATGTACAGTACACAGCGGGTAAAAGGGAACGATTCACACCCATCTGGTACTGTACGGTCCGTGTGTGTCTCAGTGGCAGCTCCTGTACATGTACAGTACACAGCGGGTAAAAGGGAACGATTCACTCCCGTCTGGTACTGTACGGCCCATGTGTGTCTTAGTGTCAACTCCTGTACATGTTTAGTACACAGCGGGTAAAATGGAACGATTCACTCCTGTCTGGTACTGTATGGCCCGTGTGTGTCTCAGTGTCAGCTCCTGTACATGTACAGCACACAGCGTGTAAAAGGGAATGAATCACTCCCTTCTGGTACTGTACGGCCCGTGTGTGTCTCAGTGTCAGCTCCTGTACATGTACAGTACACAGCGGGTAAAAGGAAACGATTCACTCCCGTCTGGTGCTGTACGGCCCGTGTGTGTCTCAGTGTCAGCTCCTGTACATGTACATTACACAGCGGGTAAAATGGAATGATTCACTCCTGTCTAGTACTGTACCGCCCGTGTGTGTCTCAGTGTCAGCTCCTGTACATGTACAGTACACAGCGGGTAAAAGGGAACGATTCACTCCCGTCTGGTACTGTACGGCCCGTGTGTGTCTCAGTGTCAGCTCCTGTACATGTACAGTACACAGCGGGTAAAAGGGAACGATTCACTCCCGTCTGGTACTGTACGGCCCGTGTGTGTCTCAGTGTCAACTCCTGTACATGTTTAGTACACAGCGGGTAAAATGGAACGATTCACTCCCGTCTGGTACTGTACGGCCCGTGCGTGTCTCAGTGTCAGCTCCAGTACATGTACAGTACACAGCGGGTAAAAGGGAACGATTCACTTCCATCTGGTACTGCACGGTCTGTGTGTGTCTCAGTGTCAGCGCCTGCACATGTACAGTACACAGCGGGTAAAAGGGAACGATTCACTCCCGTCTGGTACTGTACGGCCCGTGTGTGTCACAGTGTCACCTCCTGTACATGTACAGTACACAGCGGGTAAAAGGGAACGATTCACTCCCGCCTGGAACTGTACGGCCCGTGTGTGTCTCAGTGTCAGCTCCTGTACATGTACAGCACACAGCGGGTAAAAAGGAATGAATCACTCCCGTCTGGTACTGTATGGCCCGTGTGTGTCTCAGTGACAGCTCCTGTACATGTACAGCACAGAGCAGGTAAAAGGGAACGATTCACTCCCGTCTGGTACTGTACGGCCCGTATGTGTCTCAGTGTCAGCTCCTGTACATGTGCAGCACACAGCGGGTAAAAGGGAACGATTCACTCCAGTCTGGTACTGTACGGCCCGTGTGTGTCTCAGTGTCAGCTCCTGTACATGCACAGTACACAGCGGGTAAAAGGAAACGATTCACTCCCGTCTGGTGCTGTACGGCCTGTGTGTGTCTCAGTGTCAGCTCCTGTACATGTACATTACACAGCGGGTAAAAGGGAACGATTCACTCCTGTCTGGTACTGTACGGCCCGTGTGTGTCTCAGTGTCAGCTCCTGTACATGTACATTACACAGCGGGTAAAAGGGAATGATTCAGTCCTGTCTGGTACTGTACGGTGCGTGTGTGTCTCAGTGTCAGCTCCAGTACATGTACAGTACACAGCGGGTAAAAGGGAACGATTCTCTCCCGTCTGGTACTGTACGGCCCGTGTGTGTCTCAGTGTCAGCTCCTGTACATGTACAGCACACAGTGGGTAAAAGGGAACGATTCACTCCCGTCTGGTACTGTACGGCCCGTGCGTGTCTCAGTTTCAGCTCCTGTACATGTACAGTATACAGCGGGTAAAAGGGAACGATTCACTCCCATCTGGTACTGTACGGTCCGTGTGTGTCTCAGTGTCAGCTCCTGTATATGTGCAGTACACAGCGGGTAAAAGGGAATGATTCACTCCCGTCTGGTACTGTATGGTCCTTGTGTGTCTCAGTGTCAGCGCCTGTACATGTACAGTACACAGCGGGTAAAAGGGAACGATTCACTCCCGTCTGGTACTATACGGCCCGTGTGTGTCTCAGTGTCAGCTCCTGTACATGTACAGTACACAGCGGGTAAAAAGGAACGATTCACTCCCGTCTGGTACTGTACGGCCCGTGTGTGTCTCAGTGTCAACTCCTGTACATGTTTAGTACACAGCGGGTAAAAGGGAACGATTCACTCCCGTCTGGTACTGTACGGCACGTGTGTGTCTCAGTGTCAGCTCCTGTACATGAACAGCACACAGCAGGTAAAAGGGAATGAATCATTCCTGTCTGGTACTGTACGGCCCGTGTGTGTCTCAGTGACAGCTCCGTACATGTACAGTACACAGCGGGTAAAAGGAAACGATTCACTCCCGTCTGGTGCTGTACGGCCCGTGTGTGTCTCAGTGTCAGCTCCTGTACATGTACATTACACAGCAGGTAAAAGGGAACGATTCACTCCTGTCTGGTACTGTACGGCCCGTGTGTCTCTCAGTGTCAGCTCCTGTACATGTACAGTACACAGCGGGTAAAAGGAAACGATTCACTCCCGTCTGGTGCTGTACGGCCCGTGTGTGTCTCAGTGTCAGCTCCTGTACATGTACATTACACAGCGGGTAAAAGGGAACGATTCACTCCTGTCTGGTACTGTACGGCCCGTGTGTGTCTCAGTGTCAGCTCCTGTACATGTACAGTACACAGCGGGTAAAAAGGAACGATTCACTCCCGTCTGGTACAGTACGGCCCGTGTGTGTCTCAGTGTCAGCTCCAGTACATGTAAAGTACACAGCGGGTAAAAGGGAACGATTCACTCCCGTCTGGTACTGTACGGTCCGTGTGTGTCTCAGTGTCAGCTCCTGTACATGTACAGCACACAGTGGGTAAAAGGGAACGATTTACTCCCGTCTGGTACTGTACGGTCCGTGTGTGTCTCAGTGTCAGCTCCTGTACATGTACAGTACACAGCGGGTAAAAGGGAACGATTCACTCCCATCTGGTACTGTACGGTCCGTGTGTGTCTCAGTTTCAGCTCCTGTACATGTACAGTACACAGCGGGTTAAAGGGAATGATTCACTCCCGTCTGGTACTGTACGGTCCGTGTGTGTCTCAGTGTCAGCGCCTGTACATGGACAGTACACAGCGGGTAAAAGGGAACAATTCACTCCTGTCTGGTACTGCACGGCCCGTGTGTGTCTCAGTGTCAGCTCCTGTACATGTACAGTACACAGCGGGTAAAAAGGAACGATTCACTCCCGTCTGGTACTGTACGGCCCGTGTGTGTCTCAGTGTCAGCTCCAGTACATGTACAGTACACAGCGAGTAAAAGGGAACGATTCACTCCCGTCTGGTACTGTACGGCCCGTCTGTGTCTCAGTGTCAGCTCCTGTACATGTACAGCACACAGTAGGTAAAAGGGAACGATTCACTCCCGTCTGTTACTGTACGGCCCGTGTGTGTCTCAGTGTCAGCTCCTGTACATGTACAGTACACAGCGGGTAAAAGGAAATGATTCACTCCCGTCTGGTACTGTACGGCCCGTGTGTGTCTCAGTGTCAGCTCCTGTACATGTACAGTACACAGCGAGTAAAAGGGAGCGATTCACTCCCGTCTGGTACTGTACGGCCCGTGTGTGTCTCAGTGTCAGCTCCTGTACATGTGCAGTACACAGCGGGTAAAAGGGAATGATTCACTCCCGTCTGGTACTGTACGGTCCTTGTGTGTCTCAGTGTCAGCGCCTGTACATGTACAGTACACAGCGGGTAAAAGGGAACGATTCACTCCCGTCTGGTACTGTACGGCCCGTGTGTGTCTCAGTGTCAACTCCTGTACATGTTTAGTACATAGCGGGTAAAAGGGAACGATTCACTCCCGTCTGGTACTGTACGGCACGTGTGTGTCTCAGTGTCAGCTCCTGTACATGTACAGCACACAGCAGGTAAAAGGGAATGAATCATTCCTGTCTGGTAATGTACGGCCCGTGTGTGTCTCAGTGACAGCTCCGTACATGTACAGTACACAGCGGGTAAAAGGAAACGATTCACTCCCGTCTGGTGCTGTACGGCCCGTGTGTGTCTCAGTGTCAGCTCCTGTACATGTACATTACACAGCGGGTAAAAGGGAAAGATTCACTACTGTCTGGTACTGTACGGCCCGTGTGTGTCTCAGTGTCAGCTCCTGTACATGTACAGTACACAGCGGGTAAAAAGGAACGATTCACTCCCGTCTGGTACTGTACGGCCCGTGTGTGTCTCAGTGTCAGCTCCAGTACGGGTAAAGTACACAGCAGGTAAAAGGGAACGATTCACTCCCGTCTGGTACTGTACGGTCCGTGTGTGTCTCAGTGTCAGCTCCTGTACATGTACAGCACACAGTGGGTAAAACGGAACGATTTACTCCCGTCTGGTACTGTACGGTCCGTGTGTGTCTCAGTGTCAGCTCCTGTACATGTACAGTACACAGCGGGTAAAAGGGAACGATTCACTCCCATCTGGTACTGTACGGTCCGTGTGTGTCTCAGTGTCAGCTCCTGTACATGTACAGTACACAGCGGGTTAAAGGGAATGATTCACTCCCGTCTGGTACTGTACGGTCCGTGTGTGTCTCAGTGTCAGCGCCTGTACATGTACAGTACACAGCGGGTAAAAGGGAACAATTCACTCCTGGCTGGTACTGTGCGGCCCGTGTGTATCTCAGTGTCAGCTCCTGTACATGTACAGTACACAGCGGGTAAAAAGGAACGATTCACTCCCGTCTGGTACTGTATGGCCCATGTGTGTCTCAGTGTCAGCTCCAGTACATGTACAGTACACAGCGGGTAAAAGGGAACGATTCACTCCCGTCTGGTACTGTACGGCCCGTCTGTGTCTCAGTGTCAGCTCCTGTACATGTACAGCACACAGTAGGTAAAAGGGAACGATTCACCCCCTCGCCTGGTACTGTACGGCCCGTGTGTGTCTCAGTGTCAGCTCCTGTACATGTACAGTACACAGCGGGTAAAAGGAAATGATTCACTCCCGTCTGGTACTGTGCGGCCCGTGTGTGTCTCAGTGTCAGCTCCTGTACATGTACAGTACACAGCGGGTAAAAGGGAACGAATCATTCCCTTCTGGTACTGTACGGCCCGTGTGTGTCTCAGTGTCAGCTCCTGTACATGTACAGTACACAGCGGGTAAAAGGAAACGATTCACTCCCGTCCGGTACTGTACGGCCCGTGTGTGTCTCAGTGTCAGCTCCTGTACATGTACAGTACACAGTGGGTAAAAGCGAATGATTCACACCCATCTGGTACTGTACGGCCCGTGTGTGTCTCAGTGTCAGCTCCTGTACATGTACAGCACACAGCGGGTAAAAGGGAACGATTCACTCCCGTCTGGGACTGTACGGCCCGTGTGTGTCTCAGTGTCAGCTCCTGTACATGTACATTACACAGCGGGTAAAAGGAAACGATTCACTCCCGTCTGGTACTGTACGGTCCGTGTGTGTCTCAGTGTCAGCTCCTGTACATGTACAGTACACAGCGGGTAAAAGGGAACGATTCACTCCCATCTGGTACTGTACGGTCCGTGTGTGTCTCAGAGTCAGCTCCTGTACATGTACAGTACACAGCGGGTAAAAGGGAACGATTCACTCCCGTCTGGTACTGTACGGCCCGTGTGTGTCTCAGTGTCAACTCCTGTACATGTTTAGTACACAGCGGGTAAAATGGAATGATTCACTCCCGTCTGGTACTGTACGGCCCGTGTGTGTCTCAGTGTCAGCTCCTGTACATGTACAGCACACAGCGGGTAAAAGGGAATGAATCACTCCCTTCTGGTACTGTACGGCCCGTGTGTGTCTCAGTGACAGCTCCTGTACATGTACAGTAAACAGCGGGTAAAAGGAAACGATTCACTCCCGTCTGGTGCTGTACGGCCCGTGTGTGTCTCAGTGTCAGCTCCTGTACATGTACAGTACACAGCGGGTAAAAAGGAAGGATTCACTCCCGTCTGGTACTGTACGGCCCGTGTGTGTCTCAGTGTCAGTTCCAGTACATGTACAGTACACAGCGGGTAAAAGGGAACGATTCACTCCCGTCTGGTACTGTACAGCCCGTGTGTGTCTCAGTGTCAGCTCCTGCACATGTAAAGCACACAGCAGGTAAAAGGGAACGATTCACTCCCGTCTGGTACTGTACGGCCCGTGTGTGTCTCAGTGTCAGCTCCTGTACATGTAAAGCACACAGCGGGTAAAAGGGAATGAATCACTCCCGTCTGGTACTGTACGGCCCGTGTGTGTCTCAGTGTCAGCTCCTGTACATGTACAGTACACAGCGGGTAAAAGGGAATGAATCACTCCCGTCTGGTACTGTACGGCCCGTGTGTGTCTCAGTGACAGCTCCTGTACATGTACAGTACACAGCGGGTAAAAGGAAACGATTCACTCCCGTCTGGTGCTGTACGGCCCGTGTGTGTCTCAGTGTCAGCTCCTGTACATGTACATTACACAGCGGGTAAAATGGAACGATTCACTCCCGTCTGGTACTGTACGGCCCGTGTGTGTCTCAGTGTCAGCTCCTGTACATGTACAGTACACAGCGGGTAAAAGGTAATGAATCACTCCCGTCTGGTACTGTACGGCCCGTGTGTGTCTCAGTGACAGCTCCTGTACATGTACAGTACACAGCGGGTAAAAGGAAACGATTCACTCCCGTCTGGTGCTGTACGGCCCGTGTGTGTCTCAGTGTCAGCTCCTCTACATGTACATTATACAGCGGGTAAAAGGAAACGATTCACTCCCGTCTGGTACTGTACGGTCCGTGTGTGTCTCAGTGTCAGCTCCTGTACATGTACATTACACAGCGGGTAAAAGGAAACGATTCACTCCCGTCTGGTACTGTACGGCCCATGTGTGTCTCAGTGTCAGCTCCTGTACATGTACAGTACACAGCGGGTGAAAAGGAACGATTCACTCCTGTCTGGTACTGTACGGCCCGTGTGTGTCTGTGTCAGCTCCAGTACATGTACAGTACACAGCGGGAAAAAGGGAACGATTCACTCCCGTCTGGTACTGTACGGCCCGTGTGTGTCTCAGTGTCAGCTCCTGTACATGTACAGCACACAGCATGTAAAAGGGAACGATTTACACCCGTCTGGTACTGTACCGCCCGTGTGTGTCTCAGTGTCAGCTCCTGTACATGTACAGTACACAGCGGGTAAAAGGGAACGATTCACTCCCGTCTGGTACTGTACGGCCCGTGTGTGTCTCAGTGTCAGCTCCTGTACATGTACAGTACACAGCGGGTAAAAGGGAACGATTCACTCCCGTCTGGTACTGTACGGCCCGTGTGTGTCTCAGTGTCAGCTCCTGTACATGTACAGCACAGAGCGGGTAAAAGGGAACGATTCACTCCCATCTGGTACTGTACGGTCCGTGTGTGTCTCAGAGTCAGCTCCTGTACATGTACAGTACACAGCGGGTAAAAGGGAACGATTCACTCCCGTCTGGTACTGTACGGCCCGTGTGTGTCTCAGTGTCAACTCCTGTACATGTTTAGTACACAGCGGGTAAAATGGAACGATTCACTCCCGTCTGGTACTGTACGGCCCGTGTGTGTCTCAGTGTCAGCTCCTGTACATGTACAGTACACAGCGGGTAAAAGGGAACGATTCACTCCCATCTGGTACTGTACGGTCCGTGTGTGTCTCAGAGTCAGCTCCTGTACATGTACAGTACACAGCGGGTAAAAGGGAACGATTCACTCCCGTCTGGGACTGTACGGCCCGTGTGTGTCTCAGTGTCAGCTCCTGTACATGTACAGCACAGAGCGGGTAAAAGGGAACGATTCACTCCCGTCTGGTACTGTACGGCCCGTGTGTGTCTCAGTGTCAGCTCCTGTACATGTACAGCACAGAGCGGGTAAAAGGGAACGATTCACTCCCATCTGGTACTGTACGGTCCGTGTGTGTCTCAGAGTCAGCTCCTGTACATGTACAGTACACAGCGGGTAAAAGGGAACGATTCACTCCCGTCTGGTACTGTACGGCCCGTGTGTGTCTCAGTGTCAACTCCTGTACATGTTTAGTACACAGCGGGTAAAATGGAACGATTCACTCCCGTCTGGTACTGTACGGCCCGTGTGTGTCTCAGTGTCAGCTCCTGTACATGTACAGTACACAGCGGGTAAAAGGGAACGATTCACTCCCATCTGGTACTGTACGGTCCGTGTGTGTCTCAGAGTCAGCTCCTGTACATGTACAGTACACAGCGGGTAAAAGGGAACGATTCACTCCCGTCTGGGACTGTACGGCCCGTGTGTGTCTCAGTGTCAGCTCCTGTACATGTACATTACACAGCGGGTAAAAGGAAACGATTCACTCCCGTCTGGTACTGTACGGTCCGTGTGTGTCTCAGTGTCAGCTCCTGTACATGTACAGTACACAGCGGGTAAAAGGGAACGATTCACTCCCATCTGGTACTGTACGGTCCGTGTGTGTCTCAGAGTCAGCTCCTGTACATGTACAGTACACAGCGGGTAAAAGGGAACGATTCACTCCCGTCTGGTACTGTACGGCCCGTGTGTGTCTCAGTGACAACTCCTGTACATGTTTAGTACACAGCGGGTAAAATGGAATGATTCACTCCCGTCTGGTACTGTACGGCCCGTGTGTGTCTCAGTGTCAGCTCCTGTACATGTACAGCACACAGCGGGTAAAAGGGAATGAATCACTCCCTTCTGGTACTGTACGGCCCGTGTGTGTCTCAGTGACAGCTCCTGTACATGTACAGTAAACAGCGGGTAAAAGGAAACGATTCACTCCCGTCTGGTGCTGTACGGCCCGTGTGTGTCTCAGTGTCAGCTCCTGTACATGTACAGTACACAGCGGGTAAAAAGGAAGGATTCACTCCCGTCTGGTACTGTACGGCCCGTGTGTGTCTCAGTGTCAGTTCCAGTACATGTACAGTACACAGCGGGTAAAAGGGAACGATTCACTCCCGTCTGGTACTGTACAGCCCGTGTGTGTCTCAGTGTCAGCTCCTGCACATGTAAAGCACACAGCAGGTAAAAGGGAACGATTCACTCCCGTCTGGTACTGTACGGCCCGTGTGTGTCTCAGTGTCAGCTCCTGTACATGTACAGTACACAGCGGGTAAAAGGGAACGATTCACTCCCGTCTGGTACTGTACGGCCCGTGTGTGTCTCAGTGTCAGCTCCTGTACATGTACAGTACACAGCGGGTAAAAGGGAATGAATCACTCCCGTCTGGTACTGTACGGCCCGTGTGTGTCACAGTGACAGCTCCTGTACATGTACAGTACACAGCGGGTAAAAGGAAACGATTCACTCCCGTCTGGTGCTGTACGGCCCGTGTGTGTCTCAGTGTCAGCTCCTCTACATGTACATTACACAGCGGGTAAAAGGAAACGATTCACTCCCGTCTGGTACTGTACGGTCCGTGTGTGTCTCAGTGTCAGCTCCTGTACATGTACATTACACAGCGGGTAAAATGGAACGATTCACTCCTGTCTAGTACTGTACGGCCCATGTGTGTCTCAGTGTCAGCTCCTGTACATGTACAGTACACAGCGGGTGAAAAGGAACGATTCACTCCTGTCTGGTACTGTACGGCCCGTGTGTGTCTGTGTCAGCTCCAGTACATGTACAGTACACAGCGGGAAAATGGGAACGATTCACTCCCGTCTGGTACTGTACGGCCCGTGTGTGTCTCAGTGTCAGCTCCTGTACATGTACAGCACACAGCATGTAAAAGGGAACGATTTACACCCGTCTGGTACTGTACCGCCCGAGTGTGTCTCAGTGTCAGCTCCTGTACATGTACAGTACACAGCGGGAAAAAGGGAACGATTCACTCCCGTCTGGTACTGTACGGCCCGTGTGTGTCTCAGTGTCAGCTCCTGTACATGTACAGTACACAGCGGGTAAAAGGGAACGATTCACTCCCGTCTGGTACTGTACGGCCCGTGTGTGTCTCAGTGTCAGCTCCTGTACATGTACAGCACAGAGCGGGTAAAAGGGAACGATTCACTCCCATCTGGTACTGTACGGTCCGTGTGTGTCTCAGAGTCAGCTCCTGTACATGTACAGTACACAGCGGGTAAAAGGGAACGATTCACTCCCGTCTGGTACTGTACGGCCCGTGTGTGTCTCAGTGTCAACTCCTGTACATGTTTAGTACACAGCAGGTAAAATGGAACGATTCACTCCCGTCTGGTACTGTACGGCCCGTGTGTGTCTCAGTGTCAGCTCCAGTACATGTACAGTACACAGCGGGTAAAAGGGAACGATTCACTTCCATCTGGTACTGCACGGTCTGTGTGTGTCTCAGTGTCAGCGCCTGTACATGTACATTTCACAGAGGGTAAAAGGGAACGATTCACTCCCGTCTGGTACTGTACGGCCCGTGTGTGTCTAAGTGTCAGCTCCTGTACATGTACAGTACACAGCGGGTAAAAGGGAACGATTCACTCCCGTCTGGAACTGTACGGCCCGTGTGTGTCTCAGTGTCAGCTCCTGTACATGTACAGCACAGAGCGGGTAAAAGGGAACGATTCACTCCCGTCTGGTACTGTACGGCCTGTGTGTGTCTCAGTGTCAGCTCCTGTACATGCACAGGACACAGCGGGTAAAAGGGAACGATTCACTCCCGTCTGGTACTGTACGGCCCGTGTGTGTCTCAGTGTCAGCTCCTGTACATGTACAGCACACAGCGGGTAAAAAGGAATGAATCACTCCCGTCTGGTACTGTACGGCCCGTGTGTGTCTCAGTGTCAGCTCCAGTACATGTACAGTACACAGTGGGTAAAAGGGAATGATTCACTCCCATCTGGTACTGTACGGTCCGTGTGTGTCTCAGAGTCAGCTCCTGTACATGTACAGTACACAGCGGGTAAAAGGGAATGATTCACTCCCGTCTGGTACTGTACGGCCCGTGTGTGTCTCAGTGTCAACTCCTGTACATGTTTAGTACACAACGGGTAAAATGGAACGATTCACTCCCGTCTGGTACTGTACGGCCCGTGCGTGTCTCAGTGTCAGCTCCAGTACATGTACAGTACACAGCGGGTAAAATGGAACGATTCAGTTCCATCTGGTACTGCACGGTCTGTGTGTGTCTGTGTCAGCTCCTGTACATGTACAGTACACAGCGGGTAAAAGGGAACGATTCACTCCCATCTGGTACTGTACGGCCCGTGTGTGTCTCAGTGTCAGCTCCTGTACATGTACAGCACAGAGCGGGTAAAAGGGAACGATTCACTCCCGTCTGGTACTGTACGGCCCGTGTGTGTCTCAGTGTCAGCTCCTGTACATGTACAGGACACAGCGGGTAAAAGGGAATGATTCACTCCCGTCTGGTACTGTACGGCCCGTGTGTGTCTCAGTGTCAGCTCCTTTACATGTGCAGCACACAGCGGGTAAAAGGGAATGAATCACTCCCTTCTGGTACTGTACGGCCCGTGTGTGTCTCAGTGACAGCTCCTGTACATGGACAGCACAGAGCGGGTAAAAGGGAACGATTCACTCCCGTCTGTACTGTACGGCCCGTATGTGTCTCAGTGTCAGCTCCTGTACATGTACAGCACACAGCGGGTAAAAGGGAACGATTCACTCCCGTCTGGTACTGTACGGCCCGTGTGTGTCTCAGTGTCAGCTCCTGTACATGCACAGTACACAGCGGGTAAAAGGAAACGATTCACTCCCGTCTGGTGCTGTACGGCCCGTGTGTGTCTCAGTGTCAGCTCCTGTACATGTACATTACACAGCGGGTAAAAGGGAACGATTCACTCCTGTCTGGTACTGTACGGCCCGTGTGTGTCTCAGTGTCAGCTCCAGTACATGTACAGTACACAGCGGGTAAAAGGGAACGATTCACTCCCGTCTGGTACTGTACGGCCCGTGTGTGTCTCAGTGTCAGCTCCTGTACATGTACAGTACACAGCGGGTAAAAGGGAATGAATCACTCCCGTCTGGTACTGTACGGCCCGTGTGTGTCACAGTGACAGCTCCTGTACATGTACAGTACACAGCGGGTAAAAGGAAACGATTCACTCCCGTCTGGTGCTGTACGGTCCGTGTGTGTCTCAGTGTCAGCTCCTGTACATGTACATTACACAGCGGGTAAAATGGAACGATTCACTCCTGTCTAGTACTGTACGGCCCATGTGTGTCTCAGTGTCAGCTCCTGTACATGTACAGTACACAGCGGGTGAAAAGGAACGATTCACTCCTGTCTGGTACTGTACGGCCCGTGTGTGTCTGTGTCAGCTCCAGTACATGTACAGTACACAGCGGGAAAATGGGAACGATTCACTCCCATCTGGTACTGTACGGCCCGTGTGTGTCTCAGTGTCAGCTCCTGTACATGTACAGCACACAGCATGTAAAAGGGAACGATTTACACCCGCCTGGTACTGTACCGCCCGAGTGTGTCTCAGTGTCAGCTCCTGTACATGTACAGTACACAGCGGGTAAAAGGGAACGATTCACTCCCGTCTGGTACTGTACGGCCCGTGTGTTTCTCAGTTTCAGCTCCTGTACATGTACAGTACACAGCGGGTAAAAGGGAACGATTCACTCCCGTCTGGTACTGTACGGCCCGTGTGTGTCTCAGTGTCAGCTCCTGTACATGTACAGCACAGAGCGGGTAAAAGGGAACGATTCACTCCCATCTGGTACTGTACGGTCCGTGTGTGTCTCAGAGTCAGCTCCTGTACATGTACAGTACACAGCGGGTAAAAGGGAACGATTCACTCCCGTCTGGTACTGTACGGCCCGTGTGTGTCTCAGTGTCAACTCCTGTACATGTTTAGTACACAGCGGGTAAAATGGAACGATTCACTCCCGTCTGGTACTGTACGGCCCGTGTGTGTCTCAGTGTCAGCTCCAGTACATGTACAGTACACAGCGGGTAAAAGGGAACGATTCACTTCCATCTGGTACTGCACGGTCTGTGTGTGTCTCAGTGTCAGCGCCTGTACATGTACAGTACACAGAGGGTAAAAGGGAACGATTCACTCCCGTCTGGTACTGTACGGCCCGTGTGTGTCTAAGTGTCAGCTCCTGTACATGTACAGTACACAGCGGGTAAAAGGGAACGATTCACTCCCGTCTGGAACTGTACGGCCCGTGTGTGTCTCAGTGTCAGCTCCTGTACATGTACAGCACAGAGCGGGTAAAAGGGAACGATTCACTCCCGTCTGGTACTGTACGGCCTGTGTGTGTCTCAGTGTCAGCTCCTGTACATGCACAGGACACAGCGGGTAAAAGGGAACGATTCACTCCCGTCTGGTACTGTACGGCCCGTGTGTGTCTCAGTGTCAGCTCCTGTACATGTACAGCACACAGCGGGTAAAAAGGAATGAATCACTCCCGTCTGGTACTGTACGGCCCGTGTGTGTCTCAGTGTCAGCTCCTGTACATGTACAGTACACAGTGGGTAAAAGGGAACGATTCACTCCCATCTGGTACTGTACGGTCCGTGTGTGTCTCAGAGTCAGCTCCTGTACATGTTTAGTACACAGCGGGTAAAATGGAACGATTCTCTCCCGTCTGGTACTGTACGGCCCGTGTGTGTCTCAGTGTCAGCTCCAGTACATGTACAGTACACAGCGGGTAAAATGGAACGATTCAGTTCCATCTGGTACTGCACGGTCTGTGTGTGTCTGTGTCAGCTCCTGTACATGTACAGTACACAGCGGGTAAAAGGGAACGATTCACTCCCATCTGGTACTGTACGGCCCGTGTGTGTCTCAGTGTCAGCTCCTGTACATGTACAGCACAGAGCGGGTAAAAGGGAACGATTCACTCCCGTCTGGTACTGTACGGCCCGTGTGTGTCTCAGTGTCAGCTCCTGTACATGTACAGGACACAGCGGGTAAAAGGGAATGATTCACTCCCGTCTGGTACTGTACGGCCCGTGTGTGTCTCAGTGTCAGCTCCTTTACATGTGCAGCACACAGCGGGTAAAAGGGAATGAATCACTCCCTTCTGGTACTGTACGGCCCGTGTGTGTCTCAGTGACAGCTCCTGTACATGGACAGCACAGAGCGGGTAAAAGGGAACGATTCACACCCGTCTGTACTGTACGGCCCGTATGTGTCTCAGTGTCAGCTCCTGTACATGTACAGCACACAGCGGGTAAAAGGGAACGATTCACTCCCGTCTGGTACTGTACGGCCCGTGTGTGTCTCAGTGTCAGCTCCTGTACATGCACAGTACACAGCGGGTAAAAGGAAACGATTCACTCCCGTCTGGTGCTGTACGGCCCGTGTGTGTCTCAGTGTCAGCTCCTGTACATGTACATTACACAGCGGGTAAAAGGGAACGATTCACTCCTGTCTGGTACTGTACGGCCCGTGTGTGTCTCAGTGTCAGCTCCAGTACATGTACAGTACACAGCGGGTAAAAGGGAACGATTCACTCCCGTCTGGTACTGTACGGCCCGTGTGTGTCTCAGTGTCAGCTCCTGTACATGTACAGCACACAGCGGGTAAAAGGGAATGAATCACTCCCTTCTGGTACTGTACGGCCCGTGTGTGTCTCAGTGACAGCTCCTGTACATGTACAGTAAACAGCGGGTAAAAGGAAACGATTCACTCCCGTCTGGTGCTGTACGGCCCGTGTGTGTCTCAGTGTCAGCTCCTGTACATGTACAGTACACAGCGGGTAAAAAGGAACGATTCACTCCCGTCTGGTACTGTACGGCCCGTGTGTGTCTCAGTGTCAGCTCCTGTACATGTACAGCACACAGCGGGTAAAAGGGAACGATTCACTCCCGTCTGGTACTGTACAGCCCGTGTGTCTCAGTGTCAGCTCCTGTACATGTACAGCACACAGCGGGTAAAAGGGAACGATTCACTCCCGTCTGGTACTGTATGGCCCGTGTGTGTCTCAGTGTCACCTCCTGTACATGTACAGTACACAGCGGGTAAAAGGGAGCGATTCACTCCCGTCTGGTACTGTACGGCCCGTGTGTGTCTCAGTGTCAGCTCCTATACATGTACAGTACACAGTGGGTAAAAAGGAATGATTCACACCCGTCTGGTACTGTACGGCCCGTGTGTGTCTCAGTGTCAGCTCCTGTACATGTACAGCACACAGCGGGTAAAAGGGAACGATTCACTCCCGTCTGGTACTGTACGGCCCGTGTGTGTCTCAGTATCAGCTCCTGTACATGTACATTACACAGCGGGTAAAAGGGAACGATTCACTCCTGTCTGGTACTGTACGGCCCGTGTGTGTCTCAGTGTCAACTCCAGTACATGTACAGTACACAGCGGGTAAAAGGGAACGATTCACTCCCGTCTGGTACTGTACGGCCCGTGTGTGTCTCAGTGTCAGCTCCTGTACATGTACAGCACACAGCGGGTAAAAGGGAACGATTCACTCCCGTCTGGTACTGTACGGCCCGTGTGTGTCTCAGTGTCAGCTCCTGTACATGTACAGTACACAGCGGGTAAAAGGAAATGATTCACTCCCGTCTGGTACTGTACGGCCCGTGTGTGTCTCAGTGTCAGCACCTGTACATGTACAGTACACAGCGGGTAGAAGGGAACGATTCACTCCCGTCTGGTACTGTACGGCCCGTGTGTGTCTCAGTGTCAGCTCCTGTACATGTGCAGTACACAGCGGGTAAAAGGGAATGATTCACTCCCGTCTGGTACTGTACGGTCCTTGTGTGTCTCAGTGTCAGCGCCTGTACATGTACAGTACACAGCGGGTAAAAGGGAACGATTCACTCCCGTCTGGTACTATACGGCTCCTGTACATGTACATTACACAGCGGGTAAAAGGGAACGATTCACTCCTGTCTGGTACTGTACGGCCCGTGTGTGTCTCAGTGTCAGCTCCAGTACATGTACAGTACACAGCGGGTAAAAGGGAACGATTCACTCCCGTCTGGTACTGTACGGCCCGTGTGTGTCTCAGTGTCAGCTCCTGTACATGTACAGTACACAGCGGGTAAAAGGGAATGAATCACTCCCGTCTGGTACTGTACGGCCCGTGTGTGTCACAGTGACAGCTCCTGTACATGTACAGTACACAGCGGGTAAAAGGAAACGATTCACTCCCGTCTGGTGCTGTACGGCCCGTGTGTGTCTCAGTGTCAGCTCCTCTACATGTACATTACACAGCGGGTAAAAGGAAACGATTCACTCCCATCTGGTACTGTACGGTCCGTGTGTGTCTCAGTGTCAGCTCCTGTACATGTACATTACACAGCGGGTAAAATGGAACGATTCACTCCTGTCTAGTACTGTACGGCCCATGTGTGTCTCAGTGTCAGCTCCTGTACATGTACAGTACACAGCGGGTGAAAAGGAACGATTCACTCCTGTCTGGTACTGTACGGCCCGTGTGTGTCTGTGTCAGCTCCAGTACATGTACAGTACACAGCGGGAAAATGGGAACGATTCACTCCCGTCTGGTACTGTACGGCCCGTGTGTGTCTCAGTGTCAGCTCCTGTACATGTACAGCACACAGCATGTAAAAGGGAACGATTTACACCCGTCTGGTACTGTACCGCCCGAGTGTGTCTCAGTGTCAGCTCCTGTACATGTACAGTACACAGCGGGTAAAAGGGAACGATTCACTCCCGTCTGGTACTGTACGGCCCGTGTGTGTCTCAGTGTCAGCTCCTGTACATGTACAGTACACAGCGGGTAAAAGGGAACGATTCACTCCCGTCTGGTACTGTACGGCCCGTGTGTGTCTCAGTGTCAGCTCCTGTACATGTACAGCACAGAGCGGGTAAAAGGGAACGATTCACTCCCATCTGGTACTGTACGGTCCGTGTGTGTCTCAGAGTCAGCTCCTGTACATGTACAGTACACAGCGGGTAAAAGGGAACGATTCACTCCCGTCTGGTACTGTACGGCCCGTGTGTGTCTCAGTGTCAACTCCTGTACATGTTTAGTACACAGCGGGTAAAATGGGACGATTCACTCCCGTCTGGTACTGTACGGCCCGTGTGTGTCTCAGTGTCAGCTCCAGTACATGTACAGTACACAGCGGGTAAAAGGGAACGATTCACTTCCATCTGGTACTGCACGGTCTGTGTGTGTCTCAGTGTCAGCGCCTGTACATGTACAGTACACAGAGGGTAAAAGGGAACGATTCACTCCCGTCTGGTACTGTACGGCCCGTGTGTGTCTAAGTGTCAGCTCCTGTACATGTACAGTACACAGCGGGTAAAAGGGAACGATTCACTCCCGTCTGGAACTGTACGGCCCGTGTGTGTCTCAGTGTCAGCTCCTGTACATGTACAGCACAGAGCGGGTAAAAGGGAACGATTCACTCCCGTCTGGTACTGTACGGCCTGTGTGTGTCTCAGTGTCAGCTCCTGTACATGCACAGGACACAGCGGGTAAAAGGGAACGATTCACTCCCGTCTGGTACTGTACGGCCCGTGTGTGTCTCAGTGTCAGCTCCTGTACATGTACAGCACACAGCGGGTAAAAAGGAATGAATCACTCCCGTCTGGTACTGTACGGCCCGTGTGTGTCTCAGTGTCAGCTCCTGTACATGTACAGTACACAGTGGGTAAAAGGGAACGATTCACTCCCATCTGGTACTGTACGGTCCGTGTGTGTCTCAGAGTCAGCTCCTGTACATGTACAGTACACAGCGGGTAAAAGGGAATGATTCACTCCCGTCTGGTACTGTACGGCCCGTGTGTGTCTCAGTGTCAACTCCTGTACATGTTTAGTACACAGCGGGTAAAATGGAACGATTCACTCCCGTCTGGTACTGTACGGCCCGTGCGTGTCTCAGTGTCAGCTCCTGTACATGTTTAGTACACAGCGGGTAAAATGGAACGATTCACTCCCGTCTGGTACTGTACGGCCCGTGCGTGTCTCAGTGTCAGCTCCAGTACATGTACAGTACACAGCGGGTAAAATGGAACGATTCAGTTCCATCTGGTACTGCACGGTCTGTGTGTGTCTGTGTCAGCTCCTGTACATGTACAGTACACAGCGGGTAAAAGGGAACGATTCACTCCCATCTGGTACTGTACGGCCCGTGTGTGTCTCAGTGTCAGCTCCTGTACATGTACAGCACAGAGCGGGTAAAAGGGAACGATTCACTCCCGTCTGGTACTGTACGGCCCGTGTGTGTCTCAGTGTCAGCTCCTGTACATGTACAGGACACAGCGGGTAAAAGGGAATGATTCACTCCCGTCTGGTACTGTACGGCCCGTGTGTGTCTCAGTGTCAGCTCCTTTACATGTGCAGCACACAGCGGGTAAAAGGGAATGAATCACTCCCTTCTGGTACTGTACGGCCCGTGTGTGTCTCAGTGACAGCTCCTGTACATGGACAGCACAGAGCGGGTAAAAGGGAACGATTCACTCCCGTCTGTACTGTACGGCCCGTATGTGTCTCAGTGTCAGCTCCTGTACATGTACAGCACACAGCGGGTAAAAGGGAACGATTCACTCCCGTCTGGTACTGTACGGCCCGTGTGTGTCTCAGTGTCAGCTCCTGTACATGCACAGTACACAGCGGGTAAAAGGAAACGATTCACTCCCGTCTGGTGCTGTACGGCCCGTGTGTGTCTCAGTGTCAGCTCCTGTACATGTACATTACACAGCGGGTAAAAGGGATCGATTCACTCCTGTCTGGTACTGTACGGCCCGTGTGTGTCTCAGTGTCAGCTCCAGTACATGTACAGTACACAGCGGGTAAAAGGGAACGATTCACTCCCGTCTGGTACTGTACGGCCCGTGTGTGTCTCAGTGTCAGCTCCTGTACATGTACAGCACACAGCGGGTAAAAGGGAATGAATCACTCCCTTCTGGTACTGTACGGCCCGTGTGTGTCTCAGTGACAGCTCCTGTACATGTACAGTAAACAGCGGGTAAAAGGAAACGATTCACTCCCGTCTGGTGCTGTACGGCCCGTGTGTGTCTCAGTGTCAGCTCCTGTACATGTACAGTACACAGCGGGTAAAAAGGAACGATTCACTCCCGTCTGGTACTGTACGGCCCGTGTGTGTCTCAGTGTCAGCTCCTGTACATGTACAGCACACAGCGGGTAAAAGGGAACGATTCACTCCCGTCTGGTACTGTACAGCCCGTGTGTCTCAGTGTCAGCTCCTGTACATGTACAGCACACAGCGGGTAAAAGGGAACGATTCACTCCCGTCTGGTACTGTATGGCCCGTGTGTGTCTCAGTGTCACCTCCTGTACATGTACAGTACACAGCGGGTAAAAGGGAGCGATTCACTCCCGTCTGGTACTGTACGGCCCGTGTGTGTCTCAGTGTCAGCTCCTATACATGTACAGTACACAGTGGGTAAAAAGGAATGATTCACACCCGTCTGGTACTGTACGGCCCGTGTGTGTCTCAGTGTCAGCTCCTGTACATGTACAGCACACAGCGGGTAAAAGGGAACGATTCACTCCCGTCTGGTACCGTACGGCCCGTGTGTGTCTCAGTATCAGCTCCTGTACATGTACATTACACAGCGGGTAAAAGGGAACGATTCACTCCTGTCTGGTACTGTACGGCCCGTGTGTGTCTCAGTGTCAACTCCAGTACATGTACAGTACACAGCGGGTAAAAGGGAACGATTCACTCCCGTCTGGTACTGTACGGCCCGTGTGTGTCTCAGTGTCAGCTCCTGTACATGTACAGCACACAGCGGGTAAAAGGGAACGATTCACTCCCGTCTGGTACTGTACGGCCCGTGTGTGTCTCAGTGTCAGCTCCTGTACATGTACAGTACACAGCGGGTAAAAGGAAATGATTCACTCCCGTCTGGTACTGTACGGCCCGTGTGTGTCTCAGTGTCAGCTCCTGTACATGTACAGTACACAGCGGGTAAAAGGGAACGATTCACTCCAGTCTGGTACTGTACGGCCCGTGTGTGTCTCAGTGTCAGCTCCTGTACATGTGCAGTACACAGCGGGTAAAAGGGAATGATTCACTCCCGTCTGGTACTGTACGGTCCTTGTGTGTCTCAGTGTCAGCGCCTGTACATGTACAGTACACAGCGGGTAAAAGGGAACGATTCACTCCCGTCTGGTACTATACGGCCCGTGTGTGTCTCAGTGTCAGCTCCTGTACATGTACAGTACACAGCGGGTAAAAAGGAACGATTCACTCCCGTCTGGTACTGTACGGCCCGTGTGTGTCTCAGTGTCAACTCCTGTACATGTTTAGTAAACAGCGGGTAAAAGGGAACGAATCACTCCCGTCTGGTACTGTACGGCCCGTGTGTGTCTCAGTGTCAGCTCCTGTACATGTACAGTACACAGCGGGTTAAAGGGAATGATTCACTCCCGTCTGGTACTGTACGGTCCGTGTGTGTCTCAGTGTCAGCGCCTGTACATGTACAGTACACAGCGGGTAAAAGGGAACAATTCACTCCTGGCTGGTACTGTACGGCCCGTGTGTGTCTCAGTGTCAGCTCCTGTACATGTACAGTACACAGTGGGTAAAAGGGAATGATTCACACCCATCTGGTACTGTACGGCCCGTGTGTGTCTCAGTGTCAGCTCCTGTACATGTACAGCACACAGCGGGTAAAAGGGAACGATTCACTCCCGTCTGGCACTGTACGGCCCGTGTGTGTCTCAGTGTCAGCTCCTGTACATGTACATTACACAGCGGGTAAAAGGAAACGATTCACTCCCGTCTGGTACTGTACGGTCCGTGTGTGTCTCAGTGTCAGCTCCTGTACATGTACAGTACACAGCGGGTAAAAGGGAACGATTCACTCCCATCTGGTACTGTACGGTCCGTGTGTGTCTCAGAGTCAGCTCCTGTACATGTACAGTACACAGCGGGTAAAAGGGAACGATTCACTCCCGTCTGGTACTGTACGGCCCGTGTGTGTCTCAGTGTCAACTCCTGTACATGTTTAGTACACAGCGGGTAAAATGGAATGATTCACTCCCGTCTGGTACTGTACGGCCCGTGTGTGTCTCAGTGTCAGCTCCTGTACATGTACAGCACACAGCGGGTAAAAGGGAATGAATCACTCCCTTCTGGTACTGTACGGCCCGTGTGTGTCTCAGTGACAGCTCCTGTACATGTACAGTAAACAGCGGGTAAAAGGAAACGATTCACTCCCGTCTGGTGCTGTACGGCCCGTGTGTGTCTCAGTGTCAGCTCCTGTACATGTACAGTACACAGCGGGTAAAAAGGAACGATTCACTCCCGTCTGGTACTGTACGGCCCGTGTGTGTCTCAGTGTCAGTTCCAGTACATGTACAGTACACAGCGGGTAAAAGGGAACGATTCACTCCCGTCTGGTACTGCAAAGCCCGTGTGTGTCTCAGTGTCAGCTCCTGCACATGTAAAGCACACAGCAGGTAAAAGGGAACGATTCACTCCCGTCTGGTACTGTACGGCCCGTGTGTGTCTCAGTGTCAGCTCCTGTACATGTACAGTACACAGCGGGTAAAAGGGAACGATTCACTCCCGTCTGGTACTGTACGGCCCGTGTGTGTCTCAGTGTCAGCTCCTGTACATGTACAGTACACAGCGGGTAAAAGGGAATGAATCACTCCCGTCTGGTACTATACGGCCCGTGTGTGTCTCAGTGACAGCTCCTGTACATGTACAGTACACAGCGGGTAAAAGGAAACGATTCACTCCCGTCTGGTGCTGTACGGCCCGTGTGTGTCTCAGTGTCAGCTCCTGTACATGTACATTACACAGCGGGTAAAATGGAACGATTCACTCCTGTCTAGTACTGTACGGCCCATGTGTGTCTCAGTGTCAGCTCCTGTACATGTACAGTACACAGCGGGTGAAAAGGAACGATTCACTCCTGTCTGGTACTGTACGGCCCGTGTGTGTCTGTGTCAGCTCCAGTACATGTACAGTACACAGCGGGAAAAAGGGAACGATTCACTCCCGTCTGGTACTGTACGGCCCGTGTGTGTCTCAGTGTCAGCTCCTGTACATGTACAGCACACAGCATGTAAAAGGGAACGATTTACTCCCGTCTGGTACTGTACCGCCCGTGTGTGTCTCAGTGACAGCTCCTGTACATGTACAGTACACAGCGGGTAAAAGGGAACGATTCACTCCCGTCTGGTACTGTACGGCCAGTGTGTGTCTCAGTGTCAGCTCCTGTACATGTACAGTACACAGTGGGTAAAAGGGAACGATTCACTCCCATCTGGTACTGTACGGCCCGTGTGTGTCTCAGTGACAGCTCCTGTACATGTACAGTACACAGCGGGTAAAAGGGAATGATTCACTCCCGTCTGGTACTGTACGGCCCGTGTGTGTCTCAGTGTCAGCTCCTGTACATGTATAGTACACAGCGGGTAAAAGGGAACGATTCACTCCCGTCTGGTACTCTACGGCCCGTGTGTGTCTAAGTGTCAGCTCCTGTACATGTACAGTACACAGCGGGTAAAAGGGAACGATTCATTCCCGTCTGGAACTGTACGGCCCGTGTGTGTCTCAGTGTCAGCTCCTGTACATGTACAGCACAGAGCGGGTAAAAGGGAATGATTCACTCCCGTCTGGTACTGTACGGCCCGTGTGTGTCTCAGTGTCAGCTCCTGTACATGCACAGGACACAGCGGGTAAAAGGGAACGATTCACTCCCGTCTGGTACTGTACGGCCCGTGTGTGTCTCAGTGTCAGCTCCTGTACATGTACAGCACACAGCGGGTAAAAAGGAATGAATCACTCCCGTCTGGTACTGTACGGCCCGTGTGTGTCTCAGTGTCAGCTCCTGTACATGTACAGTACACAGTGGGTAAAAGGGAACGATTCACTCCCGTCTGGTACTGTACGGTCCGTGTGTGTCTCAGAGTCAGCTCCTGTACATGTACAGTACACAGCGGGTAAAAGGGAACGATTCACTCCCGTCTGGTACTGTACGGCCCGTGTGTGTCTCAGTGTCAACTCCTGTACATGTTTAGTGCACAGCGGGTAAAATGGAACGATTCACTCCCGTCTGGTACTGTACGGCCCGTGCGTGTCTCAGTGTCAGCTCCAGTACATGTACAGTACACAGCGGGTAAAATGGAACGATTCAGTTCCATCTGGTACTGCACGGTCTGTGTGTGTCTCAGTGTCAGTGCCTGTACATGTACAGTACACAGAGGGTAAAAGGGAACGATTCACTCCCGTCTGGTACTGTACGGCCCGTGTGTGTCTCAGTGTCAGCTCCTGTACATGCACAGTACACAGCGGGTAAAAGGGAACGATTCACTCCCGTCTGGTACTGTACGGCCCGTGTGTGTCTCAGTGTCAGCTCCTGTACATGTACAGTACACAGCTGGTAAAAGGGAATGATTCACTCCCGTCTGGTACTGTACGGCCCGTGTGTGTCTCAGTGACAGCTCCTGTACATGTACAGCACAGAGCGGGTAAAAGGGAACGATTCACTCCCGTCTGTACTGTACGGCCCGTATGTGTCTCAGTGTCAGCTTCTGTACATGTACAGCACACAGCGGGTAAAAGGGAACGATTCACTCCCGTCTGGTACTGTACGGCCCGTGTGTGTCTCAGTGTCAGCTCCTGTACATGCACAGTACACAGCGGGTAAAAGGAAACGATTCACTCCCGTCTGGTGCTGTACGGCCCGTGTGTGTCTCAGTGTCAGCTCCTGTACATGTACATTACACAGCGGGTAAAAGGGAACGATTCACTCCCGTCTGGTACTGTACGGCCCGTGTGTGTCTCAGTGTCAGCTCCTGTACATGTACAGCACACAGCGGGTAAAAGGGAATGAATCACTCCCTTCTGGTACTGTACGGCCCGTGTGTGTCTCAGTGACAGCTCCTGTACATGTACAGTAAACAGCGGGTAAAAGGAAACGATTCACTCCCGTCTGGTGCTGTATGGCCCGTGTGTGTCTGAGTGTCAGCTCCTGTACATGTACAGCACACAGCGGGTAAAAGGGAACGATTCACTCCCGTCTGGTACTGTACGGCCCGTGTGTGTCTCAGTGTCACCTCCTGTACATGTACAGTACACAGCGGGTAAAAGGGAGCGATTCACTCCCGTCTGGTACTGTACGGCCCGTGTGTGTCTCAGTGTCAGCTCCTGTACATGTGCAGTACACAGTGGGTAAAAGGGAACGATTCACACCCGTCTGGTACTGTACGGCCCGTGTGTGTCTCAGTGTCAGCTCCTGTACATGTACAGCACACAGCGGGTAAAAGGGAACGATTCACTCCCGTCTGGTACTGTACGGCCCGTGTGTGTCTCAGTATCAGCTCCTGTACATGTACATTACACAGCGGGTAAAAGGGAACGATTCACTCCTGTCTGGTACTGTACGGCCCGTGTGTGTCTCAGTGTCAACTCCAGTACATGTACAGTACACAGCGGGTAAAAGGGAACGATTCACTCCCGTCTGGTACTGTACGGCCCGTGTGTGTCTCAGTGTCAGCTCCTGTACATGTACAGCACACAGCGGGTAAAAGGGAACGATTCACTCCCGTCTGGTACTGTACGGCCCGTGTGTGTCTCAGTGTCAGCTCCTGTACATGTACAGTACACAGCGGGTAAAAGGAAAAGATTCACTCACGTCTGGTACTGTACGGCCCGTGTGTGTCTCAGTGTCAGCTCCTGTACATGTACAGTACACAGCGGGTAAAAGGGAACGATTCACTCCAGTCTGGTACTGTACGGCCCGTGTGTGTCTCAGTGTCAGCTCCTGTACATGTGCAGTACACAGCGGGTAAAAGGGAATGATTCACTCCCGTCTGGTACTGTACGGTCCTTGTGTGTCTCAGTGTCAGCGCCTGTACATGTACAGTACACAGCGGGTAAAAGGGAACGATTCACTCCCGTCTGGTACTATACGGCCCGTGTGTGTCTCAGTGTCAGCTCCTGTACATGTACAGTACACAGCGGGTAAAAAGGAACGATTCACTCCCGTCTGGTACTGTACGGCCCGTGTGTGTCTCAGTGTCAACTCCTGTACATGTTTAGTACACAGCGGGTAAAAGGGAACGATTCACTCCCGTCTGGTACTGTACGGCACGTGTGTGTCTCAGTGTCAGCTCCTGTACATGTACAGCACACAGCAGGTAAAAGGGAATGAATCATTCCTGTCTGGTACTGTACGGCCCGTGTGTGTCTCAGTGTCAGCTCCTGTACATGTACAGTACACAGCGGGTAAAAAGGAACGATTCACTCCCGTCTGGTACTGTACGGCCCGTGTGTGTCTCAGTGTCAGCTCCTGTACATGTACAGTACACAGCGGGTAAAAAGGAACGATTCACTCCCGTCTGGTACTGTACGGCCCGTGTGTGTCTCAGTGTCAGCTCCAGTACATGTGAAGTACACAGCAGGTAAAAGGGAACGATTCACTCCGGTCTGGTACTGTACGGTCCGTGTGTGTCTCAGTGTCAGCTCCTGTACATGTACAGCACACAGTGGGTAAAACGGAACGATTTACTCCCGTCTGGTACTGTACGGCCCGTGTGTGTCTCAGTGTCAGCTCCTGTACATGTACAGTACACAGCGGGTAAAAAGGAACGATTCACTCCCGTCTGGTACTGTACGGCCCGTGTGTGTCTCAGTGTCAGCTCCAGTACATGTACAGTACACAGCGGGTAAAAGGGAACGATTCACTCCCGTCTGGTACTGTACGGCCCGTCTGTGTCTCAGTGTCAGCTCCTGTACATGTACAGCACACAGTAGGTAAAAGGGAACGATTCACTCCCGTCTGGTACTGTGCGGCCCGTGTGTGTCTCAGTGTCAGCTCCTGTACATGTACAGTACACAGCGGGTAAAAGGAAACGATTCACTCCCGTCTGGTACTGTACGGCCCGTGTGTATCTCAGTGTCAGCTCCTGTACATGTACAGTACACAGCGGGTAAAAGGGAATGATTCACTCCCGTCTGGTACTGTACGGCCCGTGTGTGTCTCAGTGTGTGCTCCTGTACATGTACAGTACACAGCGGGTAAAAGGAAACGATTCACTCCCGTCCGGTACTGTACGGCCCGTGTGTGTCTCAGTGTCAGCTCCTGCACATGTACAGTACACAATGAGTAAAAGGGAATGATTCACACCCATCTGGTACTGTATGGCCCGTGTGTGTCTCAGTGTCAGCTCCTGTACATGTACAGCACACAGCGGGTAAAAGGGAACGATTCACTCCCGTCTGGCACTGTACGGCCCGTGTGTGTCTCAGTGTCAGCTCCTGTACATGTACAGTACACAGTGGGAAAAAGGGAACGATTCACTCCCGTCTGGTACTGTACGGTCCGTGTGTGTCTCAGAGTCAGCTCCTGTACATGTACAGTACACAGCGGGTAAAAGGGAACGATTCACTCCCGTCTGTTACTGTACGGCCCGTGTGTGTCTCAGTGTCAACTCCTGTACATGTTTAGTACACAGCGGGTAAAATGGAACGATTCAGTTCCATCTGGTACTGCACGGTCTGTGTGTGTCTCAGTGTCAGTGCCTGTACATGTACAGTACACAGAGGGTAAAAGGGAACGATTCACTCCCGTCTGGTACTGTACGGCCCGTGTGTGTCTCAGTGTCAGCTCCTGTACATGCACAGTACACAGCGGGTAAAAGGGAACGATTCACTCCCGTCTAGTACTGTACGGCCCGTGTGTGTCTCAGTGTCAGCTCCTGTACATGTACAGTACACAGCTGGTAAAAGGGAATGATTCACTCCCGTCTGGTACTGTACGGCCCGTGTGTGTCTCAGTGACAGCTCCTGTACATGTACAGCACAGAGCGGGTAAAAGGGAACGATTCACTCCCGTCTGTACTGTACGGCCCGTATGTGTCTCAGTGTCAGCTTCTGTACATGTACAGCACACAGCGGGTAAAAGGGAACGATTCACTCCCGTCTGGTACTGTACGGCCCGTGTGTGTCTCAGTGTCAGCTCCTGTACATGCACAGTACACAGCGGGTAAAAGGAAACGATTCACTCCCGTCTGGTGCTGTACGGCCCGTGTGTGTCTCAGTGTCAGCTCCTGTACATGTACATTACACAGCGGGTAAAAGGGAACGATTCACTCCCGTCTGGTACTGTACGGCCCGTGTGTGTCTCAGTGTCAGCTCCTGTACATGTACAGCACACAGCGGGTAAAAGGGAATGAATCACTCCCTTCTGGTACTGTACGGCCCGTGTGTGTCTCAGTGACAGCTCCTGTACATGTACAGTAAACAGCGGGTAAAAGGAAACGATTCACTCCCGTCTGGTGCTGTATGGCCCGTGTGTGTCTGAGTGTCAGCTCCTGTACATGTACAGCACACAGCGGGTAAAAGGGAACGATTCACTCCCGTCTGGTACTGTACGGCCCGTGTGTGTCTCAGTGTCACCTCCTGTACATGTACAGTACACTGCGGGTAAAAGGGAGCGATTCACTCCCGTCTGGTACTGTACGGCCCGTGTGTGTCTCAGTGTCAGCTCCTGTACATGTGCAGTACACAGTGGGTAAAAGGGAACGATTCACACCCGTCTGGTACTGTACGGCCCGTGTGTGTCTCAGTGTCAGCTCCTGTACATGTACAGCACACAGCGGGTAAAAGGGAACGATTCACTCCCGTCTGGTACTGTACGGCCCGTGTGTGTCTCAGTATCAGCTCCTGTACATGTACATTACACAGCGGGTAAAAGGGAACGATTCACTCCTGTCTGGTACTGTACGGCCCGTGTGTGTCTCAGTGTCAACTCCAGTACATGTACAGTACACAGCGGGTAAAAGGGAACGATTCACTCCCGTCTGGTACTGTACGGCCCGTGTGTGTCTCAGTGTCAGCTCCTGTACATGTACAGCACACAGCGGGTAAAAGGGAACGATTCACTCCCGTCTGGTACTGTACGGCCCGTGTGTGTCTCAGTGTCAGCTCCTGTACATGTACAGTACACAGCGGGTAAAAGGAAAAGATTCACTCACGTCTGGTACTGTACGGCCCGTGTGTGTCTCAGTGTCAGCTCCTGTACATGTACAGTACACAGCGGGTAAAAGGGAACGATTCACTCCAGTCTGGTACTGTACGGCCCGTGTGTGTCTCAGTGTCAGCTCCTGTACATGTGCAGTACACAGCGGGTAAAAGGGAATGATTCACTCCCGTCTGGTACTGTACGGTCCTTGTGTGTCTCAGTGTCAGCGCCTGTACATGTACAGTACACAGCGGGTAAAAGGGAACGATTCACTCCCGTCTGGTACTATACGGCCCGTGTGTGTCTCAGTGTCAGCTCCTGTACATGTACAGTACACAGCGGGTAAAAAGGAACGATTCACTCCCGTCTGGTACTGTACGGCCCGTGTGTGTCTCAGTGTCAACTCCTGTGCATGTTTAGTACACAGCGGGTAAAAGGGAACGATTCACTCCCGTCTGGTACTGTACGGCACGTGTGTGTCTCAGTGTCAGCTCCTGTACATGTACAGCACACAGCAGGTAAAAGGGAATGAATCATTCCTGTCTGGTACTGTACGGCCCGTGTGTGTCTCAGTGACAGCTCCGTACATGTACAGTACACAGCGGGTCAAAGGAAACGATTCACTCCCGTCTGGTGCTGTACGGCCCGTGTGTGTCTCAGTGTCAGCTACTGTACATGTACATTACACAGCGGGTAAAAGGGAACGATTCACTCCTGTCTGGTACTGTACGGCCCGTGTGTGTCTCAGTGTCAGCTCCTGTACATGTACAGTACACAGCGGGTAAAAAGGAACGATTCACTCCCGTCTGGTACTGTACGGCCCGTGTGTGTCTCAGTGTCAGCTCCAGTACATGTGAAGTACACAGCAGGTAAAAGGGAACGATTCACTCCGGTCTGGTACTGTACGGTCCGTGTGTGTCTCAGTGTCAGCTCCTGTACATGTACAGCACACAGTGGGTAAAACGGAACGATTTACTCCCGTCTGGTACTGTACGGCCCGTGTGTGTCTCAGTGTCAGCTCCTGTACATGTACAGTACACAGCGGGTAAAAAGGAACGATTCACTCCCGTCTGGTACTGTACGGCCAGTGTGTGTCTCAGTGTCAGCTCCAGTACATGTACAGTACACAGCGGGTAAAAGGGAACGATTCACTCCCGTCTGGTACTGTACGGCCCGTCTGTGTCTCAGTGTCAGCTCCTGTACATGTACAGCACACAGTAGGTAAAAGGGAACGATTCACTCCCGTCTGGTACTGTGCGGCCCGTGTGTGTCTCAGTGTCAGCTCCTGTACATGTACAGTACACAGCGGGTAAAAGGAAACGATTCACTCCCGTCTGGTACTGTACGGCCCGTGTGTATCTCAGTGTCAGCTCCTGTACATGTACAGTACACAGCGGGTAAAAGGGAATGATTCACTCCCGTCTGGTACTGTACGGCCCGTGTGTGTCTCAGTGTCTGCTCCTGTACATGTACAGTACACAGCGGGTAAAAGGAAACGATCCACTCCCGTCCGGTACTGTACGGCCCGTGTGTGTCTCAGTGTCAGCTCCTGCACATGTACAGTACACAATGAGTAAAAGGGAATGATTCACACCCATCTGGTACTGTATGGCCCGTGTGTGTCTCAGTGTCAGCTCCTGTACATGTACAGCACACAGCGGGTAAAAGGGAACGATTCACTCCCGTCTGGCACTGTACGGCCCGTGTGTGTCTCAGTGTCAGCTCCTGTACATGTACATTACACAGGGGGTAAAAGGAAACGATTCACTCCCGTCTGGTATTGTACGGTCCGTGTGTGTCTCAGTGTCAGCTCCTGTAAATGTACAGTACACAGCGGGTAAAAGGGAACGATTCACTCCCGTCTGGTACTGTACGGCCCGTGTGTGTCTCAGTGTCAACTCCTGTACATGTTTAGTACACAGCGGGTAAAATGGAATGATTCACTCCCGTCTGGTACTGTACGGCCCGTGTGTGTCTCAGTGTCAGCTCCTGTACATGTACAGTACACAGCGGGTAAAATGGAACGATTCACTCCTGTCTGGTACTGTACGGCCCGTGTGTGTCTCTGTGTCAGCTCCTGTACATGTACAGTACACAGCGGGTAAAAAGGAACGGTTCACTCCCGTCTGGTACTGTACGGCCCGTGTGTGTCTCAGTGTCAGTTCCAGTACATGTACAGTGCACAGCGGGTAAAAGGGAATGATTCACTCCCGTCTGGTACTGTACAGCCCGTGTGTGTCTCAGTGTCAGCTCCTGCACATGTAAAGCACACAGCAGGTAAAAGGGAACGATTCACTCCCGTCTGGGACTGTACGGCACGTGTGTGTCTCAGTGTCAGCTCCTGTACATGTACAGTACACAGTGGGTAAAAGGGAATGATTCACACCCGTCTGGTACTGTACGGCCCGTGTGTGTCTCAGTGGCAGCTCCTGTACATGTACAGCACACAGCGGGTAAAAGGGAACGATTCACTCCCGTCTGGTACTGTACGGCCCGTGTGTGTCTCAGTATCAGCTCCTGTACATGTACATTACACAGCGGGTAAAAGGGAACGATTCACTCCTGTCTGGTACTGTACGGCCCGTGTGTCTCTCAGTGTCAACTCCAGTACATGTACAGTACACAGCGGGTAAAAGGGAACGATTCACTCCCGTCTGGTACTGTACGGCCCGTGTGTGTCTCAGTGTCAGCTCCTGTACATGTACAGCACACAGAGGGTAAAAGGGAACGATTCACTCCCGTCTGGTACTGTACGGCCCGTGTGTGTCTCAGTGTCAGCTCCTGCACATGTACAGTACACAGCGGGTAAAAGGAAAAGATTCACTCCCGTCTGGTACTGTACGGCCCGTGTGTGTCTCAGTGTCAGCTCCTGTACATGTACAGTACACAGCGGGTAAAAGGGAACGATTCACTCCCGTCTGGTACTGTACGGCCCGTGTGTGTCTCAGTGTCAGCTCCTGTACATGTGCAGTACACAGCGGGTAAAAGGGAATGATTCACTCCCGTCTGGTACTGTACGGTCCTTGTGTGTCTCAGTGTCAGCGCCTGTACATGTACAGTACACAGCGGGTAAAAGGGAACGATTCACTCCCGTCTGGTACTATACGGCCCGTGTGTGTCTCAGTGTCAGCTCCTGTACATGTACAGTACACAGCGGGTAAAAAGGAACGATTCACTCCCGTCTGGTACTGTACGGCCCGTGTGTGTCTCAGTGTCAACTCCTGTACATGTTTAGTACACAGCGGGTAAAAGGGAACGATTCACTCCCGTCTGGTACTGTACGGCACGTGTGTGTCTCAGTGTCAGCTCCTGTACATGAACAGCACACAGCAGGTAAAAGGGAATGAATCATTCCTGTCTGGTACTATACGGCCCGTGTGTGTCTCAGTGACAGCTCCGTACATGTACAGTACACAGCGGGTAAAAGGAAACGATTCACTCCCGTCTGGTGCTGTACGGCCCGTGTGTGTCTCAGTGTCAGCTACTGTACATGTACATTACACAGCGGGTAAAAGGGAGCGATTCACTCCTGTCTGGTACTGTACGGCCCGTGTGTGTCTCAGTGTCAGCTCCTGTACATGTACAGTACACAGCGGGTAAAAAGGAACGATTCACTCCCGTCTGGTACTGTACGGCCCGTGTGTGTCTCAGTGTCAGCTCCAGTACATGTAAAGTACACAGCAGGTAAAAGGGAACGATTCACTCCCGTCTGGTACTGTACGGTCCGTGTGTGTCTCAGTGTCAGCTCCTGTACATGTACAGCACACAGTGGGTAAAACGGAAGGATTTACCCCCGTCTGGTACTGTACGGTCCGTGTGTGTCTCAGTGTCAGCTCCTGTACATGTACAGTACACAGCGGGTAAAAAGGAACGATTCACTCCCATCTGGTACTGTACGGTCCGTGTGTGTCTCAGTGTCAGCTCCTGTACATGTACAGTACACAGCGGGTTAAAGGGAATGATTCACTCCCGTCTGGTACTGTACGGTCCGTGTGTGTCTCAGTGTCAGCGCCTGTACATGTACAGTACACAGCGGGTAAAAGGGAACAATTCACTCCTGTCTGGTACTGTACGGCCCGTGTGTGTCTCAGTGTCAGCTCCTGTACATGTACAGTACACAGCGGGTAAAAAGGAACGATTCACTCCCGTCTGGTACTGTACGGCCCGTGTGTGTCTCAGTGTCAGCTCCAGTACATGTACAGTACACAGCGGGTAAAAGGGAACGATTCACTCCCGTCTGGTACTGTACGGCCCGTCTGTGTCTCAGTGTCAGCTCCTGTACATGTACAGCACACAGTAGGTAAATGGGAACGATTCACTCCCGTCTGGTACTGTGCGGCCCGTGTGTGTCTCAGTGTCAGCTCCTGTACATGTACAGTACACAGCGGGTAAAAGGAAACGATTCACTCCCGTCTGGTACTGTACGGCCCGTGTGTGTCTCAGTGTCAGCTCCTGTACATGTACAGTACACAGCGGGTAAAAGGGAACGATTCACTCCCGTCTGGTACTGTACGGCCCGTGTGTGTCTCAGTGTCAGCTCCTGTACATGTACAGTACACAGCGGGTAAAAGGAAACGATTCACTCCCGTCCGGTACTGTACGGCCCGTGTGTGTCTCAGTGTCAGCTCCTGTACATGTACAGTACACTGTGAGTAAAAGGGAATGATTCACACCCATCTGGTACTGTACGGCCCGTGTGTGTCTCAGTGTCAACTCCTGTACATGTTTAGTACACAGCGGGTAAAATGGAATGATTCACTCCCGTCTGGTACTGTACGGCCTGTGTGTGTCTCAGTGTCAGCTCTTGTACATGTACAGCACACAGCGGGTAAAAGGGAATGAATCACTCCCTTCTGGTACTGTACGGCCCGTGTGTGTCTCAGTGACAGCTCCTGTACATGTACAGTAAACAGCGGGTAAAAGGAAACGATTCACTCCCGTCTGGTGCTGTACGGCCCGTGTGTGTCTCAGTGTCAGCTCCTGTACATGTACAGTACACAGCGGGTAAAATGGAACGATTCACTCCTGTCTGGTACTGTGCGGCCCGTGTGTGTCTCAGTGTCAGCTCCTGTACATGTACAGTACACAGCGGGTAAAAAGGAACGGTTCACTCCCGTCTGGTACTGTACGGCCCGTGTGTGTCTCAGTGTCAGTTCCAGTACATGTACAGTACACAGCGGGTAAAAGGGAACGATTCACTCCCGTCTGGTACTGTACAGCCCGTGTGTGTCTCATTGTCAGCTCCTGCACATGTAAAGCACACAAAAGGTAAAAGGGAACGATTCACTCCCGTCTGGTACTGCACGGCCCGTGTGTGTCTCAGTGTCAGCTCCTGTACATGTACAGTACACAGCGGGTAAAAGGGAACGATTCACGCCCGTCTGGTACTGTACGGCCCGTGTGTGTCTCAGTGTCAGCTCCTGTACATGTACAGTACACAGCGGGTAAAAGGGAATGAATCACTCCCGTCTGGTACTGTACGGCCCGTGTGTGTCTCAGTGACAGCTCCTGTACATGTACAGTACACAGCGGGTAAAAGGGAACGATTCACTCCCATCTGGTGCTGTACGGCCCGTGTGTGTCTCAGTGTCAGCTCCTGTATATGTACAGTACACAGCGGGTAAAAGGGAACGATTCACTCCCGTCTGGTACTGTACGGCCCGTGTGTGTCTCAGTGTCAGCTCCTGTACATGTACATTACACAGCGGGAAAAATGGAACGATTCACTCCCGTCTGGTACTGTACGGCCCGTGTGTGTCTCAGTGTCAGCTCTTGTACATGTACAGTACACAGCGGGTAAAAGGGAACGATTCACTCCCGTCTGGTACTGTACGGCCCGTGTGTGTCTCAGTGTCAGCTCTTGTACATGTACAGCACACAGCGGGTAAAAGGAACGAATCACTCCCGTCTGGTACTGTACGGCCCGTGTGTGTCTCAGTGTCAGCTCCTGTACATGTACAGCACACAGCAGGTAAAAGGGAATGATTCACTCCCGTCTGGTACTGTACGGCCCGTGTGTGTCTCAGTATCAGCTCCTGTACATGTACATTACACAGCGGGTAAAAGGGAACGATTCACTCCTGTCTGGTACTGTACGGCCCGTGTGTGTCTCTGTGTCAACTCCAGTACATGTACAGTACACAGCGGGTAAAAGGGAACGATTCACTCCCGTCTGGTACTGTACGGCCCGTGTGTGTCTCAGTGTCAGCTCCTGTACATGTACAGCACACAGCGGGTAAAAGGGAACGATTCACTCCCGTCTGGTACTGTACGGCCCGTGTGTGTCTCAGTGTCAGCTCCTGCACATGTACAGTACACAGCGGGTAAAAGGAAAAGATTCACTCCCGTCTGGTACTGTACGGCCCGTGTGTGTCTCAGTGTCAGCTCCTGTACATGTACAGTACACAGCGCGTAAAAGGGAACGATTCACTCCCGTCTGGTACTGTACGGCCCGTGTGTGTCTCAGTGTCAGCTCCTGTACATGTGCAGTACACAGCGGGTAAAAGGGAATGATTCACACCCGTCTGGTACTGTACGGTCCTTGTGTGTCTCAGTGTCAGCGCCTGTACATGTACAGTACACAGCGGGTAAAAGGGAACGATTCACTCCCGTCTGGTACTATACGGCCCGTGTGTGTCTCAGTGTCAGCTCCTGTACATGTGCAGTACACAGCGGGTAAAAAGGAACGATTCACTCCCGTCTGGTACTGTACGGCCCGTGTGTGTCTCAGTGTCAACTCCTGTACATGTTTAGTACACAGCGGGTAAAAGGGAACGATTCACTCCGGTCTGGTACTGTACGGCCCGTGTGTGTCTGTGTCAGCTCCTGTACATGTACAGCACACAGCGGGTAAAAGGGAATGATTCACACCCGTCTGGTACTGTACGGCCCGTGTGTGTCTCAGTGTCAGCTCCTGTACATGTACAGCACACAGCGGGTAAAAGGGAACGATTCACTCCCGTCTGGTACTGAACGGCCCGTGTGTGTCTCAGTATGAGCTCCTGTACATGTACATTACACAGCGGGTAAAAGGGAACGATTCACTCCTGTCTGGTACTGTACGGCCCGTGTGTGTCTCAGTGTCAACTCCAGTACATGTACAGTACACAGCGGGTAAAAGGGAACGATTCACTCCCGTCTGGTACTGTACGGCCCGTGTGTGTCTCAGTATCAGCTCCTGTACATGTACAGCACACAGCGGGTAAAAGGGAACGATTCACTCCCGTCTGGTACTGTACGGCCCGTGTGTGTCTCAGTGTCAGCTCCTGTACATGTACAGTACACAGCGGGTAAAAGGAAAAGATTCACTCACGTCTGGTACTGTACGGCCCGTGTGTGTCTCAGTGTCAGCTCCTGTACATGTACAGTACACAGCGGGTAAAAGGGAACGATTCACTCCCGTCTGGTACTGTACGGCCCGTGTGTGTCTCAGT
Organism: Somniosus microcephalus; assembly: GCF_052327205.1. Classification (NCBI taxonomy): domain Eukaryota; kingdom Metazoa; phylum Chordata; class Chondrichthyes; order Squaliformes; family Somniosidae; genus Somniosus; species Somniosus microcephalus. The sequence continues at coordinate 46,960,395 of NW_028225179.1, forward strand.
GTCAGCTCCTGTACATGTGCAGTACACAGCGGGTAAAAGGGAATGATTCACTCCCGTCTGGTACTGTACGGTCCTTGTGTGTCTCAGTGTCAGCGCCTGTACATGTACAGTACACAGCGGGTAAAAGGGAACGATTCACTCCCGTCTGGTACTATACGGCCCGTGTGTGTCTCAGTGTCAGCTCCTGTACATGTACAGTACACAGCGGGTAAAAAGGAATGATTCACTCCCGTCAGGTACTGTACGGCCCGTGTGTGTCTCAGTGTCAACTCCTGTACATGTTTATTACACAGCGGGTAAAAGGGAACGATTCACTCCCGTCTGGTACTGTACGGCACGTGTGTGTCTCAGTGTCAGCTCCTGTACATGTACAGCACACAGCAGGTAAAAGGGAATGAATCATTCCTGTCTGGTACTGTACGGCCCGTGTGTGTCTCAGTGACAGCTCCGTACATGTACAGTACACAGCGGGTCAAAGGAAACGATTCACTCCCGTCTGGTACTGTACGGCCCGTGTGTGTCTCAGTGTCAGCTACTGTACATGTACATTACACAGCGGGTAAAAGGGAACGATTCACTCCTGTCTGGTACTGTACGGCCCGTGTGTGTCTCAGTGTCAGCTGCTGTACATGTACAGTACACAGCGGGTAAAAAGGAACGATTCACTCCCGTCTGGTACTGTACGGCCCGTGTGTGTCTCAGTGTCAGCTCCAGTACATGTGAAGTACACAGCAGGTAAAAGGGAACGATTCACTCCGGTCTGGTACTGTACGGTCCGTGTGTGTCTCAGTGTCAGCTCCTGTACATGTACAGCACACAGTGGGTAAAACGGAACGATTTACTCCCGTCTGGTACTGTACGGCCCGTGTGTGTCTCAGTGTCAGCTCCTGTACATGTACAGTACACAGCGGGTAAAAAGGAACGATTCACTCCCGTCTGGTACTGTACGGCCCGTGTGTGTCTCAGTGTCAGCTCCAGTACATGTACAGTACACAGCGGGTAAAAGGGAACGATTCACTCCCGTCTGGTAATGTACGGCCCGTCTGTGTCTCAGTGTCAGCTCCTGTACATGTACAGCACACAGTAGGTAAAAGGGAACGATTCACTCCCGTCTGGTACTGTGCGGCCCGTGTGTGTCTCAGTGTCAGCTCCTGTACATGTACAGTACACAGCGGGTAAAAGGAAACGATTCACTCCCGTCTGGTACTGTACGGCCCGTGTGTGTCTCAGTGTCAGCTCCTGTACATGTACAGTACACAGCGGGTAAAAGGGAATGATTCACTCCCGTCTGGTACTGTACGGCCCATGTGTGTCTCAGTGTCAGCTCCTGTACATGTACAGTACACAGCGGGTAAAAGGAAACGATTCACTCCCGTCCGGTACTGTACGGCCCGTGTGTGTCTCAGTGTCAGCTCCTGCACATGTACAGTACACAATGAGTAAAAGGGAATGATTCACACCCATCTGGTACTGTACGGCCCGTGTGTGTCTCAGTGTCAGCTCCTGTACATGTACAGCACACAGCGGGTAAAAGGGAACGATTCACTCCCGTCTGGCACTGTACGGCCCGTGTGTGTCTCAGTGTCAGCTCCTGTACATGTACATTACACAGGGGGTAAAAGGGAACGATTCACTCCCGTCTGGTACTGTATGGCCCGTGTGTGTCTCAGTGTCAACTCCTGTACATGTTTAGTACACAGCGGGTAAAATGGAATGATTCACTCCCGTCTGGTACTGTACGGCCCGTGTGTGTCTCAGTGTCAGCTCCTGTACATGTACAGCACACAGCGGGTAAAAGGGAATGAATCACTCCCTTCTGGTACTGTACGGCCCGTGTGTGTCTCAGTGACAGCTCCTGTACATGTACAGTAAACAGCGGGTAAAAGGAAACGATTCACTCCCGTCTGGTGCTGTACGGCCCGTGTGTGTCTCAGTGTCAGCTCCTGTACATGTACAGTACACAGCGGGTAAAATGGAACGATTCACTCCTGTCTGGTACTGTACGGCCCGTGTGTGTCTCTGTGTCAGCTCCTGTACATGTACAGTACACAGCGGGTAAAAAGGAACGGTTCACTCCCGTCTGGTACTGTACGGCCCGTGTGTGTCTCAGTGTCAGTTCCAGTACATGTACAGTGCACAGCGGGTAAAAGGGAACGATTCACTCCCGTCTGGTACTGTACAGCCCGTGTGTGTCTCAGTGTCAGCTCCTGCACATGTAAAGCACACAGCAGGTAAAAGGGAACGATTCACTCCCGTCTGGTACTGTACGGCCCGTGTGTGTCTCAGTGTCAGCTCCTGTACATGTACAGTACACAGTGGGTAAAAGGGAATGATTCACACCCGTCTGGTACTGTACGGCCCGTGTGTGTCTCAGTGTCAGCTCCTGTACATGTACAGCACACAGAGGGTAAAAGGGAACGATTCACTCCCGTCTGGTACTGTACGGCCCGTGTGTGTCTCAGTGTCAGCTCCTGCACATGTACAGTACACAGCGGGTAAAAGGAAAAGATTCACTCCCGTCTGGTACTGTACGGCCCGTGTGTGCCTCAGTGTCAGCTCCTGTACATGTACAGTACACAGCGGGTAAAAGGGAACGATTCACTCCCGTCTGGTACTGTACGGCCCGTGTGTGTCTCAGTGTCAGCTCCTGTACATGTGCAGTACACAGCGGGTAAAAGGGAATGATTCACTCCCGTCTGGTACTGTACGGTCCTTGTGTGTCTCAGTGTCAGCGCCTGTACATGTACAGTACACAGCGGGTAAAAGGGAACGATTCACTCCCATCTGGTACTATACGGCCCGTGTGTGTCTCAGTGTCAGCTCCTGTACATGTACAGTACACAGCGGGTAAAAAGGAACGATTCACTCCCGTCTGGTACTGTACGGCCCGTGTGTGTCTCAGTGTCAACTCCTGTACATGTTTAGTACACAGCGGGTAAAAGGGAACGATTCACTCCCGTCTGGTACTGTACGGCACGTGTGTGTCTCAGTGTCAGCTCCTGTACATGTACAGCACACAGCAGGTAAAAGGGAATGAATCATTCCTGTCTGGTACTATACGGCCCGTGTGTGTCTCAGTGACAGCTCCGTACATGTACAGTACACAGCGGGTAAAAGGAAACGATTCACTCCCGTCTGGTGCTGTACGGCCCGTGTGTGTCTCAGTGTCAGCTACTGTACATGTACATTACACAGCGGGTAAAAGGGAGCGATTCACTCCTGTCTGGTACTGTACGGCCCGTGTGTGTCTCAGTGTCAGCTCCTGTACATGTACAGTACACAGCGGGTAAAAAGGAACGATTCACTCCCGTCTGGTACTGTACGGCCCGTGTGTGTCTCAGTGTCAGCTCCAGTACATGTAAAGTACACAGCAGGTAAAAGGGAACGATTCACTCCCGTCTGGTACTGTACGGTCCGTGTGTGTCTCAGTGTCAGCCCCTGTACATGTACAGCACACAGTGGGTAAAACGGAACGATTTACCCCCGTCTGGTACTGTACGGTCCGTGTGTGTCTCAGTGTCAGCTCCTGTACATGTACAGTACACAGCGGGTAAAAAGGAACGATTCACTCCCATCTGGTACTGTACGGTCCGTGTGTGTCTCAGTGTCAGCTCCTGTACATGTACAGTACACAGCGGGTTAAAGGGAATGATTCACTCCCGTCTGGTACTGTACGGTCCGTGTGTGTCTCAGTGTCAGCGCCTGTACATGTACAGTACACAGCGGGTAAAAGGGAACAATTCACTCCTGTCTGGTACTGTACGGCCCGTGTGTGTCTCATTGTCAGCTCCTGTACATGTACAGTACACAGCGGGTAAAAAGGAACGATTCACTCCCGTCTGGTACTGTACGGCCCGTGTGTGTCTCAGTGTCAGCTCCAGTACATGTACAGTACACAGCGGGTAAAAGGGAACGATTCACTCCCGTCTGGTACTGTACGGCCCGTCTGTGTCTCAGTGTCAGCTCCTGTACATGTACAGCACACAGTAGGTAAAAGGGAACGATTCACTCCCGTCTGGTACTGTGCGGCCCGTGTGTGTCTCAGTGTCAGCTCCTGTACATGTACAGTACACAGCGGGTAAAAGGAAACGATTCACTCCCGTCTGGTACTGTATGGCCCGTGTGTGTCTCAGTGTCAGCTCCTGTACATGTACAGTACACAGCGGGTAAAAGGGAACGATTCACTCCCGTCTGGTACTGTACGGCCCGTGTGTGTCTCAGTGTCAGCTCCTGTACATGTACAGTACACAGCGGGTAAAAGGAAACGATTCACTCCCGTCCGGTACTGTACGGCCCGTGTGTGTCTCAGTGTCAGCTCCTGTACATGTACAGTACACAGTGAATAAAAGGGAATGATTCACACCCATCTGGTACTGTACGGCCCGTGTGTGTCTCAGTGTCAACTCCTGTACATGTTTAGTACACAGCGGGTAAAATGGAATGATTCACTCCCGTCTGGTACTGTACGGCCTGTGTGTGTCTCAGTGTCAGCTCTTGTACATGTACATCACACAGCGGGTAAAAGGGAATGAATCACTCCCTTCTGGTACTGTACGGCCCGTGTGTGTCTCAGTGACAGCTCCTGTACATGTACAGTAAACAGCGGGTAAAAGGAAACGATTCACTCCCGTCTGGTGCTGTACGGCCCGTGTGTTTCTCAGTGTCAGCTCCTGTACATGTACAGTACACAGCGGGTAAAATGGAACGATTCACTCCTGTCTGGTACTGTACGGCCCGTGTGTGTCTCAGTGTCAGCTCCTGTACATGTACAGTACACAGCGGGTAAAAAGGAACGGTTCACTCCCGTCTGGTACTGTACGGCCCGTGTGTGTCTCAGTGTCAGTTCCAGTACATGTACAGTACACAGCGGGTAAAAGGGAACGATTCACTCCCGTCTGGTACTGTACAGCCCGTGTGTGTCTCATTGTCAGCTCCTGCACATGTAAAGCACACAGCAGGTAAAAGGGAACGATTCACTCCCGTCTGGTACTGTACGGCCCGTGTGTGTCTCAGTGTCAGCTCCTGTACATGTACAGTACACAGCGGGTAAAAGGGAACGATTCACGCCCGTCTGGTACTGTACGGCCCGTGTGTGTCTCAGTGTCAGCTCCTGTACATGTACAGTACACAGCGGGTAAAAGGGAATGAATCACTCCCGTCTGGTACTGTACGGCCCGTGTGTGTCTCAGTGACAGCTCCTGTACATGTACAGTACACAGCGGGTAAAAGGGAACGATTCACTCCCATCTGGTGCTGTACGGCCCGTGTGTGTCTCAGTGTCAGCTTCTGTACATGTACATTACACAGCGGGAAAAATGGAACGATTCACTCCCGTCTGGTACTGTACGGCCCGTGTGTGTCTCAGTGTCAGCTCCTGTACATGTACAGCACACAGCGGGTAAAAGGGAACGATTCACTCCCGTCTGGTACTGTACGGCCCGTGTGTGTCTCAGTATCAGCTCCTGTACATGTACATTACACAGCGGGTAAAAGGGAACGATTCACTCCTGTCTGGTACTGTACGGCCCGTGTGTGTCTCAGTGTCAACTCCAGTACATGTACAGTACACAGCGGGTAAAAGGGAATGATTCACTCCCGTCTGGTACTGTACGGCCCGTGTGTGTCTCAGTGTCAGCTCCTGTACATGTACAGCACACAGCGGGTAAAAGGGAACGATTCACTCCCGTCTGGTACTGTACGGCCCGTGTGTGTCTCAGTGTCAGCTCCTGCACATGTACAGTACACAGCGGGTAAAAGGAAAAGATTCACTCCTGTCTGGTACTGTACGGCCCGTGTGTGTCTCAGTGTCAGCTCCTGTACATGTACAGTACACAGCGGGTAAAAGGGAACGATTCACTCCCGTCTGGTACTGTACGGCCCGTGTGTGTCTCAGTGTCAGCTCCTGTACATGTGCAGTACACAGCGGGTAAAAGGGAATGATTCACTCCCGTCTGGTACTGTACGGTCCTTGTGTGTCTCAGTGTCAGCGCCTGTACATGTACAGTACACAGCGGGTAAAAGGGAACGATTCACTCCCGTCTGGTACTATACGGCCCGTGTGTGTCTCAGTGTCAGCTCCTGTACATGTACAGTACACAGCGGGTAAAAAGGAACGATTCACTCCCGTCTGGTACTGTACGGCCCGTGTGTGTCTCAGTGTCAACTCCTGTACATGTTTAGTACACAGCGGGTAAAAGGGAACGATTCACTCCCGTCTGGTACTGTACGGCCCGTGTGTGTCTCAGTGTCAGCTCCTGTACATGTACAGCACACAGCAGGTAAAAGGGAATGAATCATTCCTGTCTGGTACTGTACGGCCCGTGTGTGTCTCAGTGACAGCTCCGTACATGTACAGTACACAGCGGGTAAAAGGAAACGATTCACTCCCGTCTGGTGCTGTACGGCCCGTGTGTGTCTCAGTGTCAGCTCCTGTACATGTACAGTACACAGCGGGTAAAAAGGAGCGATTCACTCCCGTCTGGTACTGTACGGCCCGTGTGTGTCTCAGTGTCAGCTCCAGTACATGTAAAGTACACAGCAGGTAAAAGGGAACGATTCACTCCCGTCTGGTACTGTACGGTCCGTGTGTGTCTCAGTGTCAGCTCCTGTACATGTACAGCACACAGTGGGTAAAACGGAACGATTTACCCCCGTCTGGTACTGTACGGTCCGTGTGTGTCTCAGTGTCAGCTCCTGTACATTTACAGTACACAGCGGGTAAAAAGGAACGATTCACTCCCATCTGGTACTGTACGGTCCGTGTGTGTCTCAGTGTCAGCTCCTGTACATGTACAGTACACAGCGGGTTAAAGGGAATGATTCACTCCCGTCTGGTACTGTACGGTCCGTGTGTGTCTCAGTGTCAGCGCCTGTACATGTACAGTACACAGCGGGTAAAAGGGAACAATTCACTCCTGTCTGGTACTGTACGGCCCGTGTGTGTCTCAGTGTCAGCTCCTGTAAATGTACAGTACAGAGCGGGTAAAAAGGAACGATTCACTCCCGTCTGGTACTGTACGGCCCGTGTGTGTCTCAGTGTCAGCTCCAGTACATGTAGAGTACACAGCGGGTAAAAGGGAACGATTCACTCCCGTCTGGTACTGTACGGCCCGTCTGTGTCTCAGTGTCAGCTCCTGTACATGTACAGCACACAGTAGGTAAAAGGGAACGATTCACTCCCGTCTGGTACTGTGCGGCCCGTGTGTGTCTCAGTGTCAGCTCCTGTACATGTACAGTACACAGCGGGTAAAAGGAAACGATTCACTCCCGTCTGGTACTGTACGGCCCGTGTGTGTCTCAGTGTCAGCTCCTGTACATGTACAGTACACAGCGGGTAAAAGGGAACGATTCACTCCCGTCTGGTACTGTACGGCCCGTGTGTGTCTCAGTGTCAGCTCCTGTACTTGTACAGTACACAGCGGGTAAAAGGAAACGATTCACTCCCGTCCGGTACTGTACGGCCCGTGTGTGTCTCAGTGTCAGCTCCTGTACATGTTTAGTGCACAGCGGGTAAAATGGAATGATTCACTCCCGTCTGGTACTGTACGGCCTGTGTGTGTCTCAGTGTCAGCTCTTGTACATGTACAGCACACAGCGGGTAAAAGGGAATGAATCACTCCCTTCTGGTACTGTACGGCCCGTGTGTGTCTCAGTGACAGCTCCTGTACATGTACAGTAAACAGCGGGTAAAAGGAAACGATTCACTCCCGTCTGGTGCTGTACGGCCCGTGTGTGTCTCAGTGTCAGCTCCTGTACATGTACAGCACACAGTGGGTAAAAGGGAATGATTCACTCCCGTCTGGTACTGTACGGCCCGTGCGTGTCTCAGTGTCAGCTCCAGTACAGGTACAGTAAACAGCGGGTAAAAGGGAACGATTCACTCCCATCTGGTACTGTACGGTCCGTGTGTGTCTCAGTGTCAGCTCCTGTATATGTACAGTACACAGCGGGTAAAAGGGAACGATTCACTCCCGTCTGGTACTGTACGGCCCGTGTGTGTCTCAGTGTCAGCTCCTGTACATGTACAGTACACATCGGGGAAAAGGGAATGATTCACTCCCGTCTGGTTCTGTACGGCCCGTGTGTGTCTCAGTGTCAACTCCTGTACATGTTTAGTACACAGCGGGTAAAAGGAAATGATTCACTCCCGTCTGGTACTATACGGCCCGTGTGTGTCTCAATGTCAGCTCCTGTACATGTGCAGTACACAGCGGGTAAAAGGGAATGATTCACTCCCGTCTGGTACTGTACGGTCCTTGTGTGTCTCAGTGTCAGCGCCTGTACATGTACAGTACACAGCAGGTAAAAGGGAACGATTCACTCCCGTCTGGTACTATACGGCCCGTGTGTGTCTCAGTGTCAGCTCCTGTACATGTACAGTACACAGCGGGTAAAAAGGAACGATTCACTCCCGTCTGGTACTGTACGGCCCGTGTGTGTCTCAGTGTCAACTCCTGTACATGTTTAGTACACAGCGGGTAAAAGGGAACGATTCACTCCGGTCTGGTACTGTACGGCCCGTGTGTGTCTGTGTCAGCTCCTGTACATGTACAGCACACAGCGGGTAAAAGGGAACGATTCACTCCCGTCTGGTACTGTACGGCCCGTGTGTGTCTCAGTGTCACCTCCTGTACATGTACAGTACACAGCGGGTAAAAGGGAGCGATTCACTCCCGTCTGGTACTGTACGGCCCGTGTGTGTCTCAGTGTCAGCTCCTGTACATGTACAGTACACAGCGGGTAAAAGGGAACGATTCACTCCCGTCTGGTACTGTACGGCCCGTGTGTGTCTCAGTGTCAGCTCCTGTACATGTGCAGTACACAGCGGGTAAAAGGGAATGATTCACTCCCGTCTGGTACTGTACGGTCCTTGTGTGTCTCAGTGTCAGCGCCTGTACATGTACAGTACACAGCGGGTAAAAGGGAACGATTCACTCCCGTCTGGTACTATACGGCCCGTGTGTGTCTCAGTGTCAGCTCCTGTACATGTACAGTACACAGCGGGTAAAAAGGAATGATTCACTCCCGTCTGGTACTGTACGGCCCGTGTGTGTCTCAGTGTCAACTCCTGTACATGTTTATTACACAGCGGGTAAAAGGGAACGATTCACTCCCGTCTGGTACTGTACGGCACGTGTGTGTCTCAGTGTCAGCTCCTGTACATGTACAGCACACAGCAGGTAAAAGGGAATGAATCATTCCTGTCTGGTACTGTACGGCCCGTGTGTGTCTCAGTGACAGCTCCGTACATGTACAGTACACAGCGGGTCAAAGGAAACGATTCACTCCCGTCTGGTGCTGTACGGCCCGTGTGTGTCTCAGTGTCAGCTACTGTACATGTACATTACACAGCGGGTAAAAGGGAACGATTCACTCCTGTCTGGTACTGTACGGCCCGTGTGTGTCTCAGTGTCAGCTGCTGTACATGTACAGTACACAGCGGGTAAAAAGGAACGATTCACTCCCGTCTGGTACTGTACGGCCCGTGTGTGTCTCAGTGTCAGCTCCAGTACATGTGAAGTACACAGCAGGTAAAAGGGAACGATTCACTCCGGTCTGGTACTGTACGGTCCGTGTGTGTCTCAGTGTCAGCTCCTGTACATGTACAGCACACAGTGGGTAAAACGGAACGATTTACCCACGTCTGGTACTGTACGGCCCGTGTGTGTCTCAGTGTCAGCTCCTGTACATGTACAGTACACAGCGGGTAAAAAGGAACGATTCACTCCCGTCTGGTACTGTACGGCCCGTGTGTGTCTCAGTGTCAGCTCCAGTACATGTACAGTACACAGCGGGTAAAAGGGAACGATTCACTCCCGTCTGGTAATGTACGGCCCGTCTGTGTCTCAGTGTCAGCTCCTGTACATGTACAGCACACAGTAGGTAAAAGGGAACGATTCACTCCCGTCTGGTACTGTGCGGCCCGTGTGTGTCTCAGTGTCAGCTCCTGTACATGTACAGTACACAGCGGGTAAAAGGAAACGATTCACTCCCGTCTGGTACTGTACGGCCCGTGTGTGTCTCAGTGTCAGCTCCTGTACATATACAGTACACAGCGGGTAAAAGGGAATGATTCACTCCCGTCTGGTACTGTACGGCCCATGTGTGTCTCAGTGTCAGCTCCTGTACATGTACAGTACACAGCGGGTAAAAGGAAACGATTCACTCCCGTCCGGTACTGTACGGCCCGTGTGTGTCTCAGTGTCAGCTCCTGCACATGTACAGTACACAATGAGTAAAAGGGAATGATTCACACCCATCTGGTACTGTACGGCCCGTGTGTGTCTCAGTGTCAGCTCCTGTACATGTACAGCACACAGCGGGTAAAAGGGAACGATTCACTCCCGTCTGGCACTGTACGGCCCGTGTGTGTCTCAGTGTCAGCTCCTGTACATGTACATTACACAGGGGGTAAAAGGAAACGATTCACTCCCGTCTGGTACTGTACGGTCCGTGTGTGTCTCAGTGTCAGCTCCTGTACATGTACAGTACACAGCGGGTAAAAGGGAACGATTCACTCCCGTCTGGTACTGTACGGTCCGTGTGTGTCTCAGTGTCAGCTCCTGTACATGTACAGCACACAGTGGGTAAAACGGAACGATTTACCCCCGTCTGGTACTGTACGGTCCGTGTGTGTCTCAGTGTCAGCTCCTGTACATTTACAGTACACAGCGGGTAAAAAGGAACGATTCACTCCCATCTGGTACTGTACGGTCCGTGTGTGTCTCAGTGTCAGCTCCTGTACATGTACAGTACACAGCGGGTTAAAGGGAACGATTCACTCCCGTCTGGTACTGTACGGTCCGTGTGTGTCTCAGTGTCAGCGCCTGTACATGTACAGTACACAGCGGGTAAAAGGGAACAATTCACTCCTGTCTGGTACTGTACGGCCCGTGTGTGTCTCAGTGTCAGCTCCTGTAAATGTACAGTACAGAGCGGGTAAAAAGGAACGATTCACTCCCGTCTGGTACTGTACGGCCCGTGTGTGTCTCAGTGTCAGCTCCAGTACATGTAGAGTACACAGCGGGTAAAAGGGAACGATTCACTCCCGTCTGGTACTGTACGGCCCGTCTGTGTCTCAGTGTCAGCTCCTGCACATGTACAGCACACAGTAGGTAAAAGGGAACGATTCACTCCCGTCTGGTACTGTGCGGCCCGTGTGTGTCTCAGTGTCAGCTCCTGTACATGTACAGTACACAGCGGGTAAAAGGAAACGATTCACTCCCGTCTGGTACTGTACGGCCCGTGTGTGTCTCAGTGTCAGCTCCTGTACATGTACAGTACACAGCGGGTAAAAGGGAACGATTCACTCCCGTCTGGTACTGTACGGCCCGTGTGTGTCTCAGTGTCAGCTCCTGTACTTGTACAGTACACAGCGGGTAAAAGGAAACGATTCACTCCCGTCCGGTACTGTACGGCCCGTGTGTGTCTCAGTGTCAGCTCCTGTACATGTTTAGTGCACAGCGGGTAAAATGGAATGATTCACTCCCGTCTGGTACTGTACGGCCTGTGTGTGTCTCAGTGTCAGCTCTTGTACATGTACAGCACACAGCGGGTAAAAGGGAACGAATCACTCCCTTCTGGTACTGTACGGCCCGTGTGTGTCTCAGTGACAGCTCCTGTACATGTACAGTAAACAGCGGGTAAAAGGAAACGATTCACTCCCGTCTGGTGCTGTACGGCCCGTGTGTGTCTCAGTGTCAGCTCCTGTACATGTACAGCACACAGTGGGTAAAAGGGAACGATTCACTCCCGTCTGGTACTGTACGGCCCGTGCGTGTCTCAGTGTCAGCTCCAGTACAGGTACAGTAAACAGCGGGTAAAAGGGAACGATTCACTCCCATCTGGTACTGTACGGTCCGTGTGTGTCTCAGTGTCAGCTCCTGTATATGTACAGTACACAGCGGGTAAAAGGGAACGATTCACTCCCGTCTGGTACTGTACGGCCCGTGTGTGTCTCAGTGTCAGCTCCTGTACATGTACAGTACACATCGGGGAAAAGGGAATGATTCACTCCCGTCTGGTTCTGTACGGCCCGTGTGTGTCTCAGTGTCAACTCCTGTACATGTTTAGTACACAGCGGGTAAAAGGAAATGATTCACTCCCGTCTGGTACTATACGGCCCGTGTGTGTCTCAATGTCAGCTCCTGTACATGTGCAGTACACAGCGGGTAAAAGGGAATGATTCACTCCCGTCTGGTACTGTACGGTCCTTGTGTGTCTCAGTGTCAGCGCCTGTACATGTACAGTACACAGCAGGTAAAAGGGAACGATTCACTCCCGTCTGGTACTATACGGCCCGTGTGTGTCTCAGTGTCAGCTCCTGTACATGTACAGTACACAGCGGGTAAAAAGGAACGATTCACTCCCGTCTGGTACTGTACGGCCCGTGTGTGTCTCAGTGTCAACTCCTGTACATGTTTAGTACACAGCGGGTAAAAGGGAACGATTCACTCCGGTCTGGTACTGTACGGCCCGTGTGTGTCTGTGTCAGCTCCTGTACATGTACAGCACACAGCGGGTAAAAGGGAACGATTCACTCCCGTCTGGTACTGTACGGCCCGTGTGTGTCTCAGTGTCACCTCCTGTACATGTACAGTACACAGCGGGTAAAAGGGAGCGATTCACTCCCGTCTGGTACTGTACGGCCCGTGTGTGTCTCAGTGTCAGCTCCTGTACATGTACAGTACACAGCGGGTAAAAGGGAACGATTCACTCCCGTCTGGTACTGTACGGCCCGTGTGTGTCTCAGTGTCAGCTCCTGTACATGTGCAGTACACAGCGGGTAAAAGGGAATGATTCACTCCCGTCTGGTACTGTACGGTCCTTGTGTGTCTCAGTGTCAGCGCCTGTACATGTACAGTACACAGCGGGTAAAAGGGAACGATTCACTCCCGTCTGGTACTATACGGCCCGTGTGTGTCTCAGTGTCAGCTCCTGTACATGTACAGTACACAGCGGGTAAAAAGGAATGATTCACTCCCGTCTGGTACTGTACGGCCCGTGTGTGTCTCAGTGTCAACTCCTGTACATGTTTATTACACAGCGGGTAAAAGGGAACGATTCACTCCCGTCTGGTACTGTACGGCACGTGTGTGTCTCAGTGTCAGCTCCTGTACATGTACAGCACACAGCAGGTAAAAGGGAATGAATCATTCCTGTCTGGTACTGTACGGCCCGTGTGTGTCTCAGTGACAGCTCCGTACATGTACAGTACACAGCGGGTCAAAGGAAACGATTCACTCCCGTCTGGTACTGTACGGCCCGTGTGTGTCTCAGTGTCAGCTGCTGTACATGTACAGTACACAGCGGGTAAAAAGGAACGATTCACTCCCGTCTGGTACTGTACGGCCCGTGTGTGTCTCAGTGTCAGCTCCAGTACATGTAGAGTACACAGCGGGTAAAAGGGAACGATTCACTCCCGTCTGGTACTGTACGGCCCGTCTGTGTCTCAATGTCAGCTCCTGTACATGTGCAGTACACAGCGGGTAAAAGGGAATGATTCACTCCCGTCTGGTACTGTACGGTCCTTGTGTGTCTCAGTGTCAGCGCCTGTACATGTACAGTACACAGCAGGTAAAAGGGAACGATTCACTCCCGTCTGGTACTATACGGCCCGTGTGTGTCTCAGTGTCAGCTCCTGTACATGTACAGTACACAGCGGGTAAAAAGGAACGATTCACTCCCGTCTGGTACTGTACGGCCCGTGTGTGTCTCAGTGTCAACTCCTGTACATGTTTAGTACACAGCGGGTAAAAGGGAACGATTCACTCCGGTCTGGTACTGTACGGCCCGTGTGTGTCTGTGTCAGCTCCTGTACATGTACAGCACACAGCGGGTAAAAGGGAACGATTCACTCCCGTCTGGTACTGTACGGCCCGTGTGTGTCTCAGTGTCACCTCCTGTACATGTACAGTACACAGCGGGTAAAAGGGAGCGATTCACTCCCGTCTGGTACTGTACGGCCCGTGTGTGTCTCAGTGTCAGCTCCTGTACATGTACAGTACACAGCGGGTAAAAGGGAACGATTCACTCCCGTCTGGTACTGTACGGCCCGTGTGTGTCTCAGTGTCAGCTCCTGTACATGTGCAGTACACAGCGGGTAAAAGGGAATGATTCACTCCCGTCTGGTACTGTACGGTCCTTGTGTGTCTCAGTGTCAGCGCCTGTACATGTACAGTACACAGCGGGTAAAAGGGAACGATTCACTCCCGTCTGGTACTATACGGCCCGTGTGTGTCTCAGTGTCAGCTCCTGTACATGTACAATACACAGCGGGTAAAAAGGAATGATTCACTCCCGTCTGGTACTGTACGGCCCGTGTGTGTCTCAGTGTCAACTCCTGTACATGTTTATTACACAGCGGGTAAAAGGGAACGATTCACTCCCGTCTGGTACTGTACGGCACGTGTGTGTCTCAGTGTCAGCTCCTGTACATGTACAGCACACAGCAGGTAAAAGGGAATGAATCATTCCTGTCTGGTACTGTACGGCCCGTGTGTGTCTCAGTGACAGCTCCGTACATGTACAGTACACAGCGGGTCAAAGGAAACGATTCACTCCCGTCTGGTGCTGTACGGCCCGTGTGTGTCTCAGTGTCAGCTACTGTACATGTACATTACACAGCGGGTAAAAGGGAACGATTCACTCCTGTCTGGTACTGTACGGCCCGTGTGTGTCTCAGTGTCAGCTGCTGTACATGTACAGTACACAGCGGGTAAAAAGGAACGATTCACTCCCGTCTGGTACTGTACGGCCCGTGTGTGTCTCAGTGTCAGCTCCAGTACATGTGAAGTACACAGCAGGTAAAAGGGAACGATTCACTCCGGTCTGGTACTGTACGGTCCGTGTGTGTCTCAGTGTCAGCTCCTGTACATGTACAGCACACAGTGGGTAAAACGGAACGATTTACCCACGTCTGGTACTGTACGGCCCGTGTGTGTCTCAGTGTCAGCTCCTGTACATGTACAGTACACAGCGGGTAAAAAGGAACGATTCACTCCCGTCTGGTACTGTACGGCCCGTGTGTGTCTCAGTGTCAGCTCCAGTACTTGTACAGTACACAGCGGGTAAAAGGGAACGATTCACTCCCGTCTGGTAATGTACGGCCCGTCTGTGTCTCAGTGTCAGCTCCTGTACATGTACAGCACACAGTAGGTAAAAGGGAACGATTCACTCCCGTCTGGTACTGTGCGGCCCGTGTGTGTCTCAGTGTCAGCTCCTGTACATGTACAGTACACAGCGGGTAAAAGGAAACGATTCACTCCCGTCTGGTACTGTACGGCCCGTGTGTGTCTCAGTGTCAGCTCCTGTACATATACAGTACACAGCGGGTAAAAGGGAATGATTCACTCCCGTCTGGTACTGTACGGCCCATGTGTGTCTCAGTGACAGCTCCTGTACATGTACAGTAAACAGCGGGTAAAAGGAAACGATTCACTCCCGTCTGGTGCTGTACGGCCCGTGTGTGTCTCAGTGTCAGCTCCTGTACATGTACAGCACACAGTGGGTAAAAGGGAACGATTCACTCCCGTCTGGTACTGTACGGCCCGTGCGTGTCTCAGTGTCAGCTCCTGTACATGTACAGTACACAGCGGGTAAAAAGGAACGATTCACTCCCGTCTGGTACTGTACATGTACAGCACACAGCGGGTAAAAGGGAATGAATCACTCCCTTCTGGTACTGTACGGCCCGTGTGTGTCTCAGTGACAGCTCCTGTACATGTACAGTACACAGCGGGTAAAAGGAAACGATTCAATCCCGTCCGGTACTGTACGGCCCGTGTGTGTCTCAGTGTCAGCTCCTGCACATGTACAGTACACAATGAGTAAAAGGGAATGATTCACACCCATCTGGTACTGTACGGCCCGTGTGTGTCTCAGTGTCAGCTCCTGTACATGTACAGCACACAGCGGGTAAAAGGGAACGATTCACTCCCGTCTGGCACTGTACGGCCCGTGTGTGTCTCAGTGTCAGCTCCTGTACATGTACATTACACAGGGGGTAAAAGGAAACGATTCACTCCCGTCTGGTACTGTACGGTCCGTGTGTGTCTCAGTGTCAGCTCCTGTACATGTACAGTACACAGCGGGTAAAAGGGAACGATTCACTCCCGTCTGGTACTGTATGGCCCGTGTGTGTCTCAGTGTCAACTCCTGTACATGTTTAGTACACAGCGGGTAAAATGGAATGATTCACTCCCGTCTGGTACTGTACGGCCCGTGTGTGTCTCAGTGTCAGCTCCTGTACATGTACAGCACACAGCGGGTAAAAGGGAATGAATCACTCCCTTCTGGTACTGTACGGCCCGTGTGTGTCTCAGTGACAGCTCCTGTACATGTACAGTAAACAGCGGGTAAAAGGAAACGATTCACTCCCGTCTGGTGCTGTACGGCCCGTGTGTGTCTCAGTGTCAGCTCCTGTACATGTACAGTACACAGCGGGTAAAATGGAACGATTCACTCCTGTCTGGTACTGTACGGCCCGTGTGTGTCTCTGTGTCAGCTCCTGTACATGTACAGTACACAGCGGGTAAAAAGGAACGGTTCACTCCCGTCTGGTACTGTACGGCCCGTGTGTGTCTCAGTGTCAGTTCCAGTACATGTACAGTGCACAGCGGGTAAAAGGGAACGATTCACTCCCGTCTGGTACTGTACAGCCCGTGTGTGTCTCAGTGTCAGCTCCTGCACATGTAAAGCACACAGCAGGTAAAAGGGAACGATTCACTCCCGTCTGGTACTGTACGGCCCGTGTGTGTCTCAGTGTCAGCTCCTGTACATGTACAGTACACAGTGGGTAAAAGGGAATGATTCACACCCGTCTGGTACTGTACGGCCCGTGTGTGTCTCAGTGTCAGCTCCTGTACATGTACAGCACACAGCAGGTAAAAGGGAATGAATCATTCCTGTCTGGTACTGTACGGCCCGTGTGTGTCTCAGTGACAGCTCCGTACATGTACAGTACACAGCGGGTCAAAGGAAACGATTCACTCCCGTCTGGTGCTGTACGGCCCGTGTGTGTCTCAGTGTCAGCTACTGTACATGTACATTACACAGCGGGTAAAAGGGAACGATTCACTCCTGTCTGGTACTGTACGGCCCGTGTGTGTCTCAGTGTCAGCTGCTGTACATGTACAGTACACAGCGGGTAAAAAGGAACGATTCACTCCCGTCTGGTACTGTACGGCCCGTGTGTGTCTCAGTGTCAGCTCCAGTACATGTGAAGTACACAGCAGGTAAAAGGGAACGATTCACTCCGGTCTGGTACTGTACGGTCCGTGTGTGTCTCAGTGTCAGCTCCTGTACATGTACAGCACACAGTGGGTAAAACGGAACGATTTACTCCCGTCTGGTACTGTACGGCCCGTGTGTGTCTCAGTGTCAGCTCCTGTACATGTACAGTACACAGCGGGTAAAAAGGAACGATTCACTCCCGTCTGGTACTGTACATGTACAGCACACAGCGGGTAAAAGGGAATGAATCACTCCCTTCTGGTACTGTACGGCCCGTGTGTGTCTCAGTGACAGCTCCTGTACATGTACAGTACACAGCGGGTAAAAGGAAACGATTCACTCCCGTCCGGTACTGTACGGCCCGTGTGTGTCTCAGTGTCAGCTCCTGCACATGTACAGTACACAATGAGTAAAAGGGAATGATTCACACCCATCTGGTACTGTACGGCCCGTGTGTGTCTCAGTGTCAGCTCCTGTACATGTACAGCACACAGCGGGTAAAAGGGAACGATTCACTCCCGTCTGGCACTGTACGGCCCGTGTGTGTCTCAGTGTCAGCTCCTGTACATGTACATTACACAGGGGGTAAAAGGAAACGATTCACTCCCGTCTGGTACTGTACGGTCCGTGTGTGTCTCAGTGTCAGCTCCTGTACATGTACAGTACACAGCGGGTAAAAGGGAACGATTCACTCCCGTCTGGTACTGTATGGCCCGTGTGTGTCTCAGTGTCAACTCCTGTACATGTTTAGTACACAGCGGGTAAAATGGAATGATTCACTCCCGTCTGGTACTGTACGGCCCGTGTGTGTCTCAGTGTCAGCTCCTGTACATGTACAGCACACAGCGGGTAAAAGGGAATGAATCACTCCCTTCTGGTACTGTACGGCCCGTGTGTGTCTCAGTGACAGCTCCTGTACATGTACAGTAAACAGCGGGTAAAAGGAAACGATTCACTCCCGTCTGGTGCTGTACGGCCCGTGTGTGTCTCAGTGTCAGCTCCTGTACATGTACAGTACACAGCGGGTAAAATGGAACGATTCACTCCTGTCTGGTACTGTACGGCCCGTGTGTGTCTCTGTGTCAGCTCCTGTACATGTACAGTACACAGCGGGTAAAAAGGAACGGTTCACTCCCGTCTGGTACTGTACGGCCCGTGTGTGTCTCAGTGTCAGTTCCAGTACATGTACAGTGCACAGCGGGTAAAAGGGAACGATTCACTCCCGTCTGGTACTGTACAGCCCGTGTGTGTCTCAGTGTCAGCTCCTGCACATGTAAAGCACACAGCAGGTAAAAGGGAACGATTCACTCCCGTCTGGTACTGTACGGCCCGTGTGTGTCTCAGTGTCAGCTCCTGTACATGTACAGTACACAGTGGGTAAAAGGGAATGATTCACACCCGTCTGGTACTGTACGGCCCGTGTGTGTCTCAGTGTCAGCTCCTCTACATGTACAGCACACAGAGGGTAAAAGGGAACGATTCACTCCCGTCTGGTACTGTACGGCCCGTGTGTGTCTCAGTGTCAGCTCCTGCACATGTACAGTACACAGCGGGTAAAAGGAAAAGATTCACTCCCGTCTGGTACTGTACGGCCCGTGTGTGCCTCAGTGTCAGCTCCTGTACATGTACAGTACACAGCGGGTAAAAGGGAACGATTCACTCCCGTCTGGTACTGTACGGCCCGTGTGTGTCTCAGTGTCAGCTCCTGTACATGTGCAGTACACAGCGGGTAAAAGGGAATGATTCACTCCCGTCTGGTACTGTACGGTCCTTGTGTGTCTCAGTGTCAGCGCCTGTACATGTACAGTACACAGCGGGTAAAAGGGAACGATTCACTCCCGTCTGGTACTATACGGCCCGTGTGTGTCTCAGTGTCAGCTCCTGTACATGTACAGTACACAGCGGGTAAAAAGGAACGATTCACTCCCGTCTGGTACTGTACGGCCCGTGTGTGTCTCAGTGTCAACTCCTGTACATGTTTAGTACACAGCGGGTAAAAGGGAACGATTCACTCCCGTCTGGTACTGTACGGCACGTGTGTGTCTCAGTGTCAGCTCCTGTACATGTACAGCACACAGCAGGTAAAAGGGAATGAATCATTCCTGTCTGGTACTATACGGCCCGTGTGTGTCTCAGTGTCAGCTCCTGTACATGTACAGTACACAGCGGGTAAAATGGAACGATTCACTCCTGTCTGGTACTGTACGGCCCGTGTGTGTCTCTGTGTCAGCTCCTGTACATGTACAGTACACAGCGGGTAAAAAGGAACGGTTCACTCCCGTCTGGTACTGTACGGCCCGTGTGTGTCTCAGTGTCAGTTCCAGTACATGTACAGTGCACAGCGGGTAAAAGGGAACGATTCACTCCCGTCTGGTACTGTACAGCCCGTGTGTGTCTCAGTGTCAGCTCCTGCACATGTAAAGCACACAGCAGGTAAAAGGGAACGATTCACTCCCGTCTGGTACTGTACGGCCCGTGTGTGTCTCAGTGTCAGCTCCTGTACATGTACAGTACACAGTGGGTAAAAGGGAATGATTCACACCCGTCTGGTACTGTACGGCCCGTGTGTGTCTCAGTGTCAGCTCCTCTACATGTACAGCACACAGAGGGTAAAAGGGAACGATTCACTCCCGTCTGGTACTGTACGGCCCGTGTGTGTCTCAGTGTCAGCTCCTGCACATGTACAGTACACAGCGGGTAAAAGGAAAAGATTCACTCCCGTCTGGTACTGTACGGCCCGTGTGTGCCTCAGTGTCAGCTCCTGTACATGTACAGTACACAGCGGGTAAAAGGGAACGATTCACTCCCGTCTGGTACTGTACGGCCCGTGTGTGTCTCAGTGTCAGCTCCTGTACATGTGCAGTACACAGCGGGTAAAAGGGAATGATTCACTCCCGTCTGGTACTGTACGGTCCTTGTGTGTCTCAGTGTCAGCGCCTGTACATGTACAGTACACAGCGGGTAAAAGGGAACGATTCACTCCCGTCTGGTACTATACGGCCCGTGTGTGTCTCAGTGTCAGCTCCTGTACATGTACAGTACACAGCGGGTAAAAAGGAACGATTCACTCCCGTCTGGTACTGTACGGCCCGTGTGTGTCTCAGTGTCAACTCCTGTACATGTTTAGTACACAGCGGGTAAAAGGGAACGATTCACTCCCGTCTGGTACTGTACGGCACGTGTGTGTCTCAGTGTCAGCTCCTGTACATGTACAGCACACAGCAGGTAAAAGGGAATGAATCATTCCTGTCTGGTACTATACGGCCCGTGTGTGTCTCAGTGACAGCTCCGTACATGTACAGTACACAGCGGGTAAAAGGAAACGATTCACTCCCGTCTGGTGCTGTACGGCCCGTGTGTGTCTCAGTGTCAGCTACTGTACATGTACATTACACAGCGGGTAAAAGGGAGCGATTCACTCCTGTCTGGTACTGTACGGCCCGTGTGTGTCTCAGTGTCAGCTCCTGTACATGTACAGTACACAGCGGGTAAAAAGGAACGATTCACTCCCGTCTGGTACTGTACGGCCCGTGTGTGTCTCAGTGTCAGCTCCAGTACATGTAAAGTACACAGCAGGTAAAAGGGAACGATTCACTCCCGTCTGGTACTGTACGGTCCGTTTGTGTCTCAGTGTCAGCCCCTGTACATGTACAGCACACAGTGGGTAAAACGGAACGATTTACCCCCGTCTGGTACTGTACGGTCCGTGTGTGTCTCAGTGTCAGCTCCTGTACATGTACAGTACACAGCGGGTAAAAAGGAACGATTCACTCCCATCTGGTACTGTACGGTCCGTGTGTGTCTCAGTGTCAGCTCCTGTACATGTACAGTACACAGCGGGTTAAAGGGAATGATTCACTCCCGTCTGGTACTGTACGGTCCGTGTGTGTCTCAGTGTCAGCGCCTGTACATGTACAGTACACAGCGGGTAAAAGGGAACAATTCACTCCTGTCTGGTACTGTACGGCCCGTGTGTGTCTCAGTGTCAGCTCCTGTACATGTACAGTACACAGCGGGTAAAAAGGAACGATTCACTCCCGTCTGGTACTGTACGGCCCGTGTGTGTCTCAGTGTCAGCTCCAGTACATGTACAGTACACAGCGGGTAAAAGGGAACGATTCACTCCCGTCTGGTACTGTACGGCCCGTCTGTGTCTCAGTGTCAGCTCCTGTACATGTACAGCACACAGTAGGTAAAAGGGAACGATTCACTCCCGTCTGGTACTGTGCGGCCCGTGTGTGTCTCAGTGTCAGCTCCTGTACATGTACAGTACACAGTGGGTAAAAGGAAACGATTCACTCCCGTCTGGTACTGTATGGCCCGTGTGTGTCTCAGTGTCAGCTCCTGTACATGTACAGTACACAGCGGGTAAAAGGGAACGATTCACTCCCGTCTGGTACTGTACGGCCCGTGTGTGTCTCAGTGTCAGCTCCTGTACATGTACAGTACACAGCGGGTAAAAGGAAACGATTCACTCCCGTCCGGTACTGTACGGCCCGTGTGTGTCTCAGTGTCAGCTCCTGTACATGTACAGTACACAGTGAATAAAAGGGAATGATTCACACCCATCTGGTACTGTACGGCCCGTGTGTGTCTCAGTGTCAACTCCTGTACATGTTTAGTACACAGCGGGTAAAATGGAATGATTCACTCCCGTCTGGTACTGTACGGCCTGTGTGTGTCTCAGTGTCAGCTCTTGTACATGTACAGCACACAGCGGGTAAAAGGGAATGAATCACTCCCTTCTGGTACTGTACGGCCCGTGTGTGTCTCAGTGACAGCTCCTGTACATGTACAGTAAACAGCGGGTAAAAGGAAACGATTCACTCCCGTCTGGTGCTGTACGGCCCGTGTGTGTCTCAGTGTCAGCTCCTGTACATGTACAGTACACAGCGGGTAAAATGGAACGATTCACTCCTGTCTGGTACTGTACGGCCCGTGTGTGTCTCAGTGTCAGCTCCTGTACATGTACAGTACACAGCGGGTAAAAAGGAACGGTTCACTCCCGTCTGGTACTGTACGGCCCGTGTGTGTCTCAGTGTCAGTTCCAGTACATGTACAGTACACAGCGGGTAAAAGGGAACGATTCACTCCCGTCTGGTACTGTACAGCCCGTGTGTGTCTCATTGTCAGCTCCTGCACATGTAAAGCACACAGCAGGTAAAAGGGAACGATTCACTCCCGTCTGGTACTGTACGGCCCGTGTGTGTCTCAGTGTCAGCTCCTGTACATGTACAGTACACAGCGGGTAAAAGGGAACGATTCACGCCCGTCTGGTACTGTACGGCCCGTGTGTGTCTCAGTGTCAGCTCCTGTACATGTACAGTACACAGCGGGTAAAAGGGAATGAATCACTCCCGTCTGGTACTGTACGGCCCGTGTGTGTCTCAGTGACAGCTCCTGTACATGTACAGTACACAGCGGGTAAAAGGAAAAGATTCACTCCCGTCTGGTACTGTACGGCCCGTGTGTGCCTCAGTGTCAGCTCCTGTACATGTACAGTACACAGCGGGTAAAAGGGAACGATTCACTCCCGTCTGGTACTGTACGGCCCGTGTGTGTCTCAGTGTCAGCTCCTGTACATGTGCAGTACACAGCGGGTAAAAGGGAATGATTCACTCCCGTCTGGTACTGTACGGTCCTTGTGTGTCTCAGTGTCAGCGCCTGTACATGTACAGTACACAGCGGGTAAAAGGGAACGATTCACTCCCGTCTGGTACTATACGGCCCGTGTGTGTCTCAGTGTCAGCTCCTGTACATGTACAGTACACAGCGGGTAAAAAGGAACGATTCACTCCCGTCTGGTACTGTACGGCCCGTGTGTGTCTCAGTGTCAACTCCTGTACATGTTTAGTACACAGCGGGTAAAAGGGAACGATTCACTCCCGTCTGGTACTGTACGGCACGTGTGTGTCTCAGTGTCAGCTCCTGTACATGTACAGCACACAGCAGGTAAAAGGGAATGAATCATTCCTGTCTGGTACTATACGGCCCGTGTGTGTCTCAGTGACAGCTCCGTACATGTACAGTACACAGCGGGTAAAAGGAAACGATTCACTCCCGTCTGGTGCTGTACGGCCCGTGTGTGTCTCAGTGTCAGCTACTGTACATGTACATTACACAGCGGGTAAAAGGGAGCGATTCACTCCTGTCTGGTACTTTACGGCCCGTGTGTGTCTCAGTGTCAGCTCCTGTACATGTACAGTACACAGCGGGTAAAAAGGAACGATTCACTCCCGTCTGGTACTGTACGGCCCGTGTGTGTCTCAGTGTCAGCTCCAGTACATGTAAAGTACACAGCAGGTAAAAGGGAACGATTCACTCCCGTCTGGTACTGTACGGTCCATGTGTGTCTCAGTGTCAGCCCCTGTACATGTACAGCACACAGTGGGTAAAACGGAACGATTTACCCCCGTCTGGTACTGTACGGTCCGTGTGTGTCTCAGTGTCAGCTCCTGTACATGTACAGTACACAGCGGGTAAAAAGGAACGATTCACTCCCATCTGGTACTGTACGGTCCGTGTGTGTCTCAGTGTCAGCTCCTGTACATGTACAGTACACAGCGGGTTAAAGGGAATGATTCACTCCCGTCTGGTACTGTACGGTCCGTGTGTGTCTCAGTGTCAGCGCCTGTACATGTACAGTACACAGCGGGTAAAAGGGAACAATTCACTCCTGTCTGGTACTGTACGGCCCGTGTGTGTCTCAGTGTCAGCTCCTGTACATGTACAGTACACAGCGGGTAAAAAGGAACGATTCACTCCCGTCTGGTACTGTACGGCCCGTGTGTGTCTCAGTGTCAGCTCCAGTACATGTACAGTACACAGCGGGTAAAAGGGAACGATTCACTCCCGTCTGGTACTGTACGGCCCGTCTGTGTCTCAGTGTCAGCTCCTGTACATGTACAGCACACAGTAGGTAAAAGGGAACGATTCACTCCCGTCTGGTACTGTGCGGCCCGTGTGTCTCTCAGTGTCAGCTCCTGTACATGTACAGTACACAGCGGGTAAAAGGAAACGATTCACTCCCGTCTGGTACTGTATGGCCCGTGTGTGTCTCAGTGTCAGCTCCTGTACATGTACAGTACACAGCGGGTAAAAGGGAACGATTCACTCCCGTCTGGTACTGTACGGCCCGTGTGTGTCTCAGTGTCAGCTCCTGTACATGTACAGTACACAGCGGGTAAAAGGAAACGATTCACTCCCGTCCGGTACTGTACGGCCCGTGTGTGTCTCAGTGTCAGCTCCTGTACATGTACAGTACACAGTGAATAAAAGTGAATGATTCACACCCATCTGGTACTGTACGGCCCGTGTGTGTCTCAGTGTCAACTCCTGTACATGTTTAGTACACAGCGGGTAAAATGGAATGATTCACTCCCGTCTGGTACTGTACGGCCTGTGTGTGTCTCAGTGTCAGCTCTTGTACATGTACAGCACACAGCGGGTAAAAGGGAATGAATCACTCCCTTCTGGTACTGTACGGCCCGTGTGTGTCTCAGTGACAGCTCCTGTACATGTACAGTAAACAGCGGGTAAAAGGAAACGATTCACTCCCGTCTGGTGCTGTACGGCCCGTGTGTGTCTCAGTGTCAGCTCCTGTACATGTACAGTACACAGCGGGTAAAATGGAATGATTCACTCCTGTCTGGTACTGTACGGCCCGTGTGTGTCTCAGTGTCAGCTCCTGTACATGTACAGTACACAGCGGGTAAAAAGGAACGGTTCACTCCCGTCTGGTACTGTACGGCCCGTGTGTGTCTCAGTGTCAGTTCCAGTACATGTACAGTACACAGCGGGTAAAAGGGAACGATTCACTCCCGTCTGGTACTGTACAGCCCGTGTGTGTCTCATTGTCAGCTCCTGCACATGTAAAGCACACAGCAGGTAAAAGGGAACGATTCACTCCCGTCTGGTACTGTACGGCCCGTGTGTGTCTCAGTGTCAGCTCCTGTACATGTACAGTACACAGCGGGTAAAAGGGAACGATTCACGCACGTCTGGTACTGTACGGCCCGTGTGTGTCTCAGTGTCAGCTCCTGTACATGTACAGTACACAGCGGGTAAAAGGGAATGAATCACTCCCGTCTGGTACTGTACGGCCCGTGTGTGTCTCAGTGACAGCTCCTGTACATGTACAGTACACAGCGGGTAAAAGGGAACGATTCACTCCCATCTGGTGCTGTACGGCCCGTGTGTGTCTCAGTGACAGCTCCTGTACATGTACAGTACACAGCGGGTAAAAGGGAACGATTCACTCCTGTCTGGTACTGTACGGCCCGTGTGTGTCTCAGTGTCAGCTCCTGTACATGTACAGTACACAGCGGGAAAAATGGAATGATTCACTCCCGTCTGGTACTGTACGGCCCGTGTGTGTCTCAGTGTCAGCTCCTGTACATGTACAGCACACAGCGGGTAAAAGGGAACGATTCACTCCCGTCTGGTACTGTACGGCCCGTGTGTGTCTCAGTGTCAGCTCCTGTACATGTACAGTACACAGCGGGTAAAAAGGAACGGTTCACTCCCGTCTGGTACTGTACGGCCCGTGTGTGTCTCAGTGTCAGTTCCAGTACATGTACAGTGCACAGCGGGTAAAAGGGAACGATTCACTCCCGTCTGGTACTGTACAGCCTGTGTGTGTCTCAGTGTCAGCTCCTGCACATGTAAAGCACACAGCAGGTAAAAGGGAACGATTCACTCCCGTCTGGTACTGTACGGCCCGTGTGTGTCTCAGTGTCAGCTCCTGTACATGTACAGTACACAGTGGGTAAAAGGGAATGATTCACACCCGTCTGGTACTGTACGGCCCGTGTGTGTCTCAGTGTCAGCTCCTGTACATGTACAGCACACAGAGGGTAAAAGGGAACGATTCACTCCCGTCTGGTACTGTACGGCCCGTGTGTGTCTCAGTGTCAGCTCCTGCACATGTACAGTACACAGCGGGTAAAAGGAAAAGATTCACTCCCGTCTGGTACTGTACGGCCCGTGTGTGCCTCAGTGTCAGCTCCTGTACATGTACAGTACACAGCGGGTAAAAGGGAACGATTCACTCCCGTCTGGTACTGTACGGCCCGTGTGTGTCTCAGTGTCAGCTCCTGTACATGTGCAGTACACAGCGGGTAAAAGGGAATGATTCACTCCCGTCTGGTACTGTACGGTCCTTGTGTGTCTCAGTGTCAGCGCCTGTACATGTACAGTACACAGCGGGTAAAAGGGAACGATTCACTCCCGTCTGGTACTATACGGCCCGTGTGTGTCTCAGTGTCAGCTCCTGTACATGTACAGTACACAGCGGGTAAAAAGGAACGATTCACTCCCGTCTGGTACTGTACGGCCCGTGTGTGTCTCAGTGTCAACTCCTGTACATGTTTAGTACACAGCGGGTAAAAGGGAACGATTCACTCCCGTCTGGTACTGTACGGCACGTGTGTGTCTCAGTGTCAGCTCCTGTACATGTACAGCACACAGCAGGTAAAAGGGAATGAATCATTCCTGTCTGGTACTATACGGCCCGTGTGTGTCTCAGTGACAGCTCCGTACATGTACAGTACACAGCGGGTAAAAGGAAACGATTCACTCCCGTCTGGTGCTGTACGACCCGTGTGTGTCTCAGTGTCAGCTACTGTACATGTACATTACACAGCGGGTAAAAGGGAGCGATTCACTCCTGTCTGGTACTGTACGGCCCGTGTGTGTCTCAGTGTCAGCTCCTGTACATGTACAGTACACAGCGGGTAAAAAGGAACGATTCACTCCCGTCTGGTACTGTACGGCCCGTGTGTGTCTCAGTGTCAGCTCCAGTACATGTAAAGTACACAGCAGGTAAAAGGGAACGATTCACTCCCGTCTGGTACTGTACGGTCCGTGTGTGTCTCAGTGTCAGCCCCTGTACATGTACAGCACACAGTGGGTAAAACGGAACGATTTACCCCCGTCTGGTACTGTACGGTCCGTGTGTGTCTCAGTGTCAGCTCCTGTACATGTACAGTACACAGCGGGTAAAAAGGAACGATTCACTCCCATCTGGTACTGTACGGTCCGTGTGTGTCTCAGTGTCAGCTCCTGTACATGTACAGTACACAGCGGGTTAAAGGGAATGATTCACTCCCGTCTGGTACTGTACGGTCCGTGTGTGTCTCAGTGTCAGCGCCTGTACATGTACAGTACACAGCGGGTAAAAGGGAACAATTCACTCCTGTCTGGTACTGTACGGCCCGTGTGTGTCTCAGTGTCAGCTCCTGTACATGTACAGTACACAGCGGGTAAAAAGGAACGATTCACTCCCGTCTGGTACTGTACGGCCCGTGTGTGTCTCAGTGTCAGCTCCAGTACATGTACAGTACACAGCGGGTAAAAGGGAACGATTCACTCCCGTCTGGTACTGTACGGCCCGTCTGTGTCTCAGTGTCAGCTCCTGTACATGTACAGCACACAGTAGGTAAAAGGGAACGATTCACTCCCGTCTGGTACTGTGCGGCCCGTGTGTGTCTCAGTGTCAGCTCCTGTACATGTACAGTACACAGCGGGTAAAAGGAAACGATTCACTCCCGTCTGGTACTGTATGGCCCGTGTGTGTCTCAGTGTCAGCTCCTGTACATGTACAGTACACAGCGGGTAAAAGGGAACGATTCACTCCCGTCTGGTACTGTACGGCCCGTGTGTGTCTCAGTGTCAGCTCCTGTACATGTACAGTACACAGCGGGTAAAAGGAAACGATTCACTCCCGTCCGGTACTGTACGGCCCGTGTGTGTCTCAGTGTCAGCTCCTGTACATGTACAGTACACAGTGAATAAAAGGGAATGATTCACACCCATCTGGTACTGTACGGCCCGTGTGTGTCTCAGTGTCAACTCCTGTACATGTTTAGTACACAGCGGGTAAAATGGAATGATTCACTCCCGTCTGGTACTGTACGGCCCGTGTGTGTCTCAGTGTCAGTTCCAGTACATGTACAGTACACAGCGGGTAAAAGGGAACGATTCACTCCCGTCTGGTACTGTACAGCCCGTGTGTGTCTCATTGTCAGCTCCTGCACATGTAAAGCACACAGCAGGTAAAAGGGAACGATTCACTCCCGTCTGGTACTGTACGGCCCGTGTGTGTCTCAGTGTCAGCTCCTGTACATGTACAGTACACAGCGGGTAAAAGGGAACGATTCACGCCCGTCTGGTACTGTACGGCCCGTGTGTGTCTCAGTGTCAGCTCCTGTACATGTACAGTACACAGCGGGTAAAAGGGAATGAATCACTCCCGTCTGGTACTGTACGGCCCGTGTGTGTCTCAGTGACAGCTCCTGTACATGTACAGTACACAGCGGGTAAAAGGGAACGATTCACTCCCATCTGGTGCTGTACGGCCCGTGTGTGTCTCAGTGTCAGCTCCTGTACATGTACATTACACAGCGGGAAAAATGGAACGATTCACTCCCGTCTGGTACTGTACGGCCCGTGTGTGTCTCAGTGTCAGCTCCTGTACATGTACAGCACACAGCGGGTAAAAGGGAACGATTCACTCCCGTCTGGTACTGTACGGCCCGTGTGTGTCTCAGTATCAGCTCCTGTACATGTACATTACACAGCGGGTAAAAGGGAACGATTCACTCCTGTCTGGTACTGTACGGCCCGTGTGTGTCTCAGTGTCAACTCCAGTACATGTACAGTACACAGCGGGTAAAAGGGAACGATTCACTCCCGTCTGGTACTGTACGGCCCGTGTGTGTCTCAGTGTCAGCTCCTGTACATGTACAGCACACAGCGGGTAAAAGGGAACGATTCACTCCCGTCTGGTACTGTACGGCCCGTGTGTGTCTCAGTGTCAGCTCCTGCACATGTACAGTACACAGCGGGTAAAAGGAAAAGATTCACTCCCGTCTGGTACTGTACGGCCCGTGTGTGTCTCAGTGTCAGCTCCTGTACATGTACAGTACACAGCGGGTAAAAGGGAACGATTCACTCCCGTCTGGTACTGTACGGCCCGTGTGTGTCTCAGTGTCAGCTCCTGTACATGTGCAGTACACAGCGGGTAAAAGGGAATGATTCACTCCCGTCTGGTACTGTACGGTCCTTGTGTGTCTCAGTGTCAGCGCCTGTACATGTACAGTACACAGCGGGTAAAAGGGAACGATTCACTCCCGTCTGGTACTATACGGCCCGTGTGTGTCTCAGTGTCAGCTCCTGTACATGTACAGTACACAGCGGGTAAAAAGGAACGATTCACTCCCGTCTGGTACTGTACGGCCCGTGTGTGTCTCAGTGTCAACTCCTGTACATGTTTAGTACACAGCGGGTAAAAGGGAACGATTCACTCCCGTCTGGTACTGTACGGCCCGTGTGTGTCTCAGTGTCAGCTCCTGTACATGTACAGCACACAGCAGGTAAAAGGGAATGAATCATTCCTGTCTGGTACTGTACGGCCCGTGTGTGTCTCAGTGACAGCTCCGTACATGTACAGTACACAGCGGGTAAAAGGAAACGATTCACTCCCGTCTGGTGCTGTACGGCCCGTGTGTGTCTCAGTGTCAGCTACTGTACATGTACATTACACAGCGGGTAAAAGGGAACGATTCACTCCTGTCTGGTACTGTACGGCCCGTGTGTGTCTCAGTGTCAGCTCCTGTACATGTACAGTACACAGCGGGTAAAAAGGAACGATTCACTCCCGTCTGGTACTGTACGGCCCGTGTGTGTCTCAGTGTCAGCTCCAGTACATGTAAAGTACACAGCAGGTAAAAGGGAACGATTCACTCCCGTCTGGTACTGTACGGTCCGTGTGTGTCTCAGTGTCAGCTCCTGTACATGTACAGCACACAGTGGGTAAAACGGAACGATTTACCCCCGTCTGGTACTGTACGGTCCGTGTGTGTCTCAGTGTCAGCTCCTGTACATGTACAGTACACAGCGGGTAAAAAGGAACGATTCACTCCCATCTGGTACTGTACGGTCCGTGTGTGTCTCAGTGTCAGCTCCTGTACATGTACAGTACACAGCGGGTTAAAGGGAATGATTCACTCCCGTCTGGTACTGTACGGTCCGTGTGTGTCTCAGTGTCAGCGCCTGTACACGTACAGTACACAGCGGGTAAAAGGGAACAATTCACTCCTGTCTGGTACTGTACGGCCCGTGTGTGTCTCAGTGTCAGCTCCTGTAAATGTACAGTACAGAGCGGGTAAAAAGGAACGATTCACTCCCGTCTGGTACTGTACGGCCCGTGTGTGTCTCAGTGTCAGCTCCAGTACATGTACAGTACACAGCGGGTAAAAGGGAACGATTCACTCCCGTCTGGTACTGTACGGCCCGTCTGTGTCTCAGTGTCAGCTCCTGTACATGTACAGCACACAGTAGGTAAAAGGGAACGATTCACTCCCGTCTGGTACTGTGCAGCCCGTGTGTGTCTCAGTGTCAGCTCCTGTACATGTACAGTACACAGCGGGTAAAAGGAAACGATTCACTCCCGTCTGGTACTGTACGGCCCGTGTGTGTCTCAATGTCAGCTCCTGTACATGTACAGTACACAGCGGGTAAAAGGGAACGATTCACTCCCGTCTGGTACTGTACGGCCCGTGTGTGTCTCAGTGTCAGCTCCTGTACTTGTACAGTACACAGCGGGTAAAAGGAAACGATTCACACCCGTCCGGTACTGTACGGCCCGTGTGTGTCTCAGTGTCAGCTCCTGTACATGTTTAGTGCACAGCGGGTAAAATGGAATGATTCACTCCCGTCTGGTACTGTACGGCCTGTGTGTGTCTCAGTGTCAGCTCTTGTACATGTACAGCACACAGCGGGTAAAAGGGAATGAATCACTCCCTTCTGGTACTGTACGGCCCGTGTGTGTCTCAGTGACAGCTCCTGTACATGTACAGTAAACAGCGGGTAAAAGGAAACGATTCATTCCCGTCTGGTGCTGTACGGCCCGTGTGTGTCTCAGTGTCAGCTCCTGTACATGTACAGCACACAGTGGGTAAAAGGGAACGATTCACTCCCGTCTGGTACTGTACGGCCCGTGCGTGTCTCAGTGTCAGCTCCAGTACAGGTACAGTAAACAGCGGGTAAAAGGGAACGATTCACTCCCATCTGGTACTGTACGGTCCGTGTGTGTCTCAGTGTCAGCTCCTGTATATGTACAGTACACAGCGGGTAAAAGGGAACGATTCACTCCCGTCTGGTACTGTACAGCCCGTGTGTGTCTCAGTGTCAGCTCCTGTACATGTACAGTACACATCGGGGAAAAGGGAATGATTCACTCCCGTCTGGTTCTGTACGGCCCGTGTGTGTCTCAGTGTCAACTCCTGTACATGTTTAGTACACAGCGGGTAAAAGGAAATGATTCACTCCCGTCTGGTACTATACGGCCCGTGTGTGTCTCAATGTCAGCTCCTGTACATGTACAGTACACAGCGGGTAAAAGGGAATGATTCACTCCCGTCTGGTACTGTATGGCCCGTGTGTGTCTCAGTGTCAGCTCCTGTACATGTACAACACACAGCGGGTAAAAGGGAACGATTCACTCCTGTCTGGTACTGTGCGGCCCGTGTGTGTCTCATTGTCAGCTCCTGTACATGTACAGCACACAGCGGGTAAAAGGGAATGAATCACTCCCGTCTGGTACTGTATGTCCCGTGTGTGTCTCATTGGCAGCTCCTGTACATGCACAGTACACAGCGGGGAAAAGGGAACGATTCACTCCTGTCTGGAACTGTACGGCCCGTGTGTGTCTCAGTGTCAGCTCCTGTACATGTGAAGTACACAGCGGGTAAAAGGAAACGAGTCACTCCCGTCTGGTGCTGTACGGCCCGTGTGTGTCTCAGTGTCAGCTCCTGTACATTTACATTACACAGCGGGTAAAAGGGAACGATTCACTCCTGTCTGGTACTGTACGGCCCGTGTGTGTCTCAGTGTCAGCTCCTGTACATGTACAGTACACAGCGGGTAAAAGGGAACGATTCACTCCCGCCTGGTACTGTACGGCCCGTGTGTGTCTCAGTGTCAGCTCCTGTACATGTACAGCACACAGCAGGTAAAAGGGAACGATTCACTCCCGTCTGGTACTGTACGGCCTGTGTGTGTCTCAGTGTCAGCTCCTGTACATGTACAGTACACAGCGGGTAAAAGGGAACTATTCACTCCCGTCTGGTACAGTACGGCCCGTGTGTGTCTCAGTGTCAGCTCCGGTACATGCACAGCATACAGCGGGTAAAAGGGAACTATTCACCCCCGTCTGGTACTGTACGGCCCGGGTGTGTCTCAGTTTCAGCGCCTGTACATGTACAGTACACAGCGGGTAAAAGGGAACGATTCACTCCCGTCTGGTAGTGTACGGCCCGTGTGTGTCTCAGTGTCAGCTCCTGTACATGTACAGCACACAACGGGTAAAAGGGAATGAATCACTCCCGTCTGGTACTGTACGGCCCGTGTGTGTCTCAGTGGCAGCTCCTGTACATGTACAGTACACAGCGGGGAAAAGGGAACGATTCACTCCTGTCTGCTGCTGTACGGCCCGTGTGTGTCTCAGTGTCAGCGCCTGTACATGTACAGTACACAGCGGGTAAAAGAGAACAATTCACTCCCATCTGGTGCTGTACGGCCCGTGTGTGTCTCAGTGTCAACTCCTGTACATGTTTAGTGCATAGCGGGTAAAAGGGAACGATTCACTCCCATCTGGTACTGTACGGCCCGTGTGTGTCTCAGTGTCAGCACCGGTACATGTACAGCACACAGCGGGTAAAAGGGAATGAATCACTCCCGTCTGGTACTGTACGGCCCGTGTGTGTCTCAGTGACAGCTCCTGTACATGTACAGTACACAGCGGGTAAAAGCAAACGATTCACTCCCGTCTGGTGCGGTACGGCCCGTGTGTGTCTCAGTTTCAGCTCCTGTACATGTACATTACACAGCGGGTAAAATGGAACGATTCACTCCTGTCTAGTACTGTACGGCCCGTGTGTGTCTCAGTGTCAGCTCCTGTACATGTACAGTACACAGCGGGTGAAAAGGAACGATTCACTCCCGTCTGGTACTGTACGGCCCGTGTGTGTCTGTGTCAGCTCCAGTACATGTACAGTACACAGCGGGTAAAAGGGAACGATTCACTCCCGTCTGGTACTGTACGGCCCGTGTGTGTCTCAGTGTCAGCTCCAGTACATGTACAGTACACAGCGGGTAAAAGGGAACGATTCACTCCTGTCTGGAACTGTACGGCCCGTGTGTGTCTCAGTGTCAGCTCCTGTACATGTAAAGTACACAGCGGGTAAAAGGAAACGATTCACTCCCGTCTGGTGCTGTACGGCCCATGTGTGTCTCAGTGTCAGCGCCTGTACATGTACAGTACACAGCGGGTAAAAGGGAATAATTCACTCCCGTCTGGTACTGTACGGCCCGTGTGTGTCTCAGTGTCAGCTCCTGTACATGTACAGTACACAGCGGGTAAAAGGGAACGATTCACTCCTGTCTGGTACTGTACGGCCCGTGTGTGTCTCAGTGTCAACTCCTGTACATGTTTAGTACACAGCGGGTAAAAGGGAACGATTCACTCCCGTCTGGTACTGTACGGCCCGTGTGTGTCTCAGTGTCAGCTCCTGTACATGTACAGCACACAGCGGGTAAAAGGGAATGAATCACTCCCGTCTGGTACTGTACGGCCCGTGTGTGTCTCAGTGACAGCTCCTGTACATGTACAGTACACAGCGGGTAAAAGGAAACGATTCACTCCCGTCTGTTGCTGTACGGCCCGTGTGTGTCTCAGTGTCAGCTCCTGTACATGTACATTACACAGCGGGTAAAATGTAACGATTCACTCCTGTCTGGTACTGTACGGCCCGTGTGTGTCTCAGTGTCAGCTCCGGTACATGTACAGTACACAGCGGGTGAAAAGGAACGATTCACTCCCGTCTGGTACTGTACGGCCCGTGTGTGTCTGTGTCAGCTCCAGTACATGTCCAGTACACAGCGTGTAAAAGGGAACGATTCACTCCCGTCTGGTGCTGTACGGCCCGTGTGTGTCTCAGTGTCAGCTCCTGTACATGTACAGCACACAGTGGGTAAAAGGGAACGATTCACTCCCGTCTGGTACTGTACGGCCCGTGTGTGTCTCAGTGTCAGCTCCTGTACATGTACAGTACACAGCGGGTAAAAGGGAACGATTCACTCCCATCTGGTACTGTGCAGTCCGTGTGTGTCTCAGTGTCAGCTCCTGTATATGTACAGTACACAGCGGGTAAGAGGGAACGATTCACTCCCATCTGGTACTGTACGGTCCGTGTGTGTCTCAGTGTCAGTTCCTGTACATGTACAGTACACAGCGGGTAAAAAGGAACGATTCACTCCCGTCTGGTACTGTACGGCCCGTGTGTGTCTCAGTGTCAGCTCCAGTACATGTACAGCACACAGCGGTTAAAAGGGAACGATTCACTCCCGTCTGGTACTGTACGGCCCGTGTGTGTCTCAGTGTCAGCTCCTGTACATGTACAGTACACAGTGGGTAAAAGGGAACGATTCACTCCCGTCTGGTACTGTACGGCCCATGTGTGTCTCAGTGTCAGCTCCTGTACATGTACAGTACACAGCGGGTAAAAGGGAATGATTCACTCCCGTCTGCTACTGTACGGCCTGTGTGTGTCTCAGTGTCAGCTCCTGTACATGTACAGCACACAGCAGGTAAAAGGGAACGATTCACTCCCATCTGGTACTGCACGGCCCGTGTGTGTTTCAGTGTCAGCTCCTGTACATGTACAGTACATAGCGGGTAAAAGGGAATGATTCACTCCCGTCTGGTACTGTACAGCCCGTGTGTGTCTCAGTGTCAACTCCTGTACATGTACAGTATACAGCGGGTAAAAGGGAACGATTCACTCCGGTCTGGTACTGTACGGCCCGTGTGTGTCTGTGTCAGCTCCTGTACATGTACAGCACACAGCGGGTAAAAGGGAACGATTCACTCCCGTCTGGTACTGTACGGCCCGTGTGTGTCTCAGTTTCAGCTCCTGTACATGTACAGTACACAGCGGGTAAAAGGGAACAATTCACTCCCGTCTGGTACTGTACGGCCCGTGTGTGTCTCAGTGTCAGCTCCTGTACATGTACATTACACAGCGGGTAAAAGGGAACGATTCACTCCTGTCTGGTACTGTACGGCCCGTGTGTGTCTCAGTGTCAGCTCCAGTACATGTACAGTACACAGCGGGTAAAAGGGAACGATTCACTCCCGTCTGCTACTGTACGGCCCGTGTCTGTCTCAGTGTCAGCTCTTGTACATGTTCGGCACACAGCGGGCAAAAGGGAACGATTCAATCCCGTCTGGTACTGCACAGCCCGTGTGTGTCTCTGTGTCAACTCCTGTACATGTACAGCACACAGAGGGTAAAAGGGAACGATTCACTCCCATCTGGTACTGTACGGCCCGTGTGTGTCTCAGTGTCAGCTCCAGTACATGTACAGTACACAGCGGGTAAAAGGGAACGATTCACTCCTGTCTGGTACTGTACGGCCCGTGTGTGTCTCAGTGTCAGCTCCTGTACATGTACAGTACACAGCGGGTAAAAGGGAACGATTCACTCCTGTCTGGTACTGTACGGCCCGTGTGTGTCTCAGTGTCAGCTCCTGTACATGTACAGTACACAGCGGGTAAAAGGGAATGATTCACTCCCTCTGGTACTGTACGGCCCGTGTGTGTCTCAGTGTCAGCTCCAGTACCTGTACAGTACACAGCGGGTAAAAGGGAACGATTCACTCCCGTCTGGTACTGTACGGCCCGTGTGTGTCTCAGTGTCAGCTCCTGTACATGTACAGCACACAGCAGGTAAAAGGGAACGATTCACTCCCGTCTGGTACTGTACGGCCCGTGTGTGTCTCAGTTTCAGCTCCTCTACATGTACAGTACACAGAGGGTAAAAGGGAACGATTCACTCCCGTCTGGTACTGTACGGCCCGTGTGTGTCTCAGTGTCAGCTCCTGCACATGTACAGTACACAGCGGGTAAAAGGAAAAGATTCACTCCCGTCTGGTACTGTACGGCCCGTGTGTGCCTCAGTGTCAGCTCCTGTACATGTACAGTACACAGCGGGTAAAAGGGAACGATTCACTCCCGTCTGGTACTGTACGGCCCGTGTGTGTCTCAGTGTCAGCTCCTGTACATGTGCAGTACACAGCGGGTAAAAGGGAATGATTCACTCCCGTCTGGTACTGTACGGTCCTTGTGTGTCTCAGTGTCAGCGCCTGTACATGTACAGTACACAGCGGGTAAAAGGGAACGATTCACTCCCATCTGGTACTATACGGCCCGTGTGTGTCTCAGTGTCAGCTCCTGTACATGTACAGTACACAGCGGGTAAAAAGGAACGATTCACTCCCGTCTGGTACTGTACGGCCCGTGTGTGTCTCAGTGTCAACTCCTGTACATGTTTAGTACACAGCGGGTAAAAGGGAACGATTCACTCCCGTCTGGTACTGTACGGCACGTGTGTGTCTCAGTGTCAGCTCCTGTACATGTACAGCACACAGCAGGTAAAAGGGAATTGATCATTCCTGTCTGGTACTATACGGCCCGTGTGTGTCTCAGTGACAGCTCCGTACATGTACAGTACACAGCGGGTAAAAGGAAACGATTCACTCCCGTCTGGTGCTGTACGGCCCGTGTGTGTCTCAGTGTCAGCTACTGTACATGTACATTACACAGCGGGTAAAAGGGAGCGATTCACTCCTGTCTGGTACTGTACGGCCCGTGTGTGTCTCAGTGTCAGCTCCTGTACATGTACAGTACACAGCGGGTAAAAAGGAACGATTCACTCCCGTCTGGTACTGTACGGTCCGTGTGTGTCTCAGTGTCAGCTCCTGTACATGTACAGTACACAGCGGGTTAAAGGGAATGATTCACTCCCGTCTGGTACTGTACGGTCCGTGTGTGTCTCAGTGTCAGCGCCTGTACATGTACAGTACACAGCGGGTAAAAGGGAACAATTCACTCCTGTCTGGTACTGTACGGCCCGTGTGTGTCTCAGTGTCAGCTCCTGTACATGTACAGTACACAGCGGGTAAAAAGGAACGATTCACTCCCGTCTGGTACTGTACGGCCCGTGTGTGTCTCAGTGTCAGCTCCAGTACATGTACAGTACACAGCGGGTAAAAGGGAACGATTCACTCCCGTCTGGTACTGTACGGCCCGTCTGTGTCTCAGTGTCAGCTCCTGTACATGTACAGCACACAGTAGGTAAAAGGGAACGATTCACTCCCATCTGGTACTGTGCGGCCCGTGTGTGTCTCAGTGTCAGCTCCTGTACATGTACAGTACACAGCGGGTAAAAGGAAACGATTCACTCCCGTCTGGTACTGTATGGCCCGTGTGTGTCTCAGTGTCAGCTCCTGTACATGTACAGTACACAGCGGGTAAAAGGGAACGATTCACTCCCGTCTGGTACTGTACGGCCCGTGTGTGTCTCAGTGTCAGCTCCTGTACATGTACAGTACACAGCGGGTAAAAGGAAACGATTCACTCCCGTCCGGTACTGTACGGCCCGTGTGTGTCTCAGTGTCAGCTCCTGTACATGTACAGTACACAGTGAATAAAAGGGAATGATTCACACCCATCTGGTACTGTACGGCCCGTGTGTGTCTCAGTGTCAACTCCTGTACATGTTTAGTACACAGCGGGTAAAATGGAATGATTCACTCCCGTCTGGTACTGTACGGCCTGTGTGTGTCTCAGTGTCAGCTCCTGTACATGTACAGTACACAGCGGGTAAAAGGGAATGATTCACTCCCGTCTGCTACTGTACGGCCTGTGTGTGTCTCAGTGTCAGCTCCTGTACATGTACAGCACACAGCAGGTAAAAGGGAACGATTCACTCCCATCTGGTACTGCACGGCCCGTGTGTGTTTCAGTGTCAGCTCCTGTACATGTACAGTACATAGCGGGTAAAAGGGAATGATTCACTCCCGTCTGGTACTGTACAGCCCGTGTGTGTCTCAGTGTCAACTCCTGTACATGTACAGTATACAGCGGGTAAAAGGGAACGATTCACTCCGGTCTGGTACTGTACGGCCCGTGTGTGTCTGTGTCAGCTCCTGTACATGTACAGCACACAGCGGGTAAAAGGGAACGATTCACTCCCGTCTGGTACTGTACGGCCCGTGTGTGTCTCAGTTTCAGCTCCTGTACATGTACAGTACACAGCGGGTAAAAGGGAACAATTCACTCCCGTCTGGTACTGTACGGCCCGTGTGTGTCTCAGTGTCAGCTCCTGTACATGTACATTACACAGCGGGTAAAAGGGAACGATTCACTCCTGTCTGGTACTGTACGGCCCGTGTGTGTCTCAGTGTCAGCTCCAGTACATGTACAGTACACAGCGGGTAAAAGGGAACGATTCACTCCCGTCTGCTACTGTACGGCCCGTGTCTGTCTCAGTGTCAGCTCTTGTACATGTTCGGCACACAGCGGGCAAAAGGGAACGATTCAATCCCGTCTGGTACTGCACAGCCCGTGTGTGTCTCTGTGTCAACTCCTGTACATGTACAGCACACAGAGGGTAAAAGGGAACGATTCACTCCCATCTGGTACTGTACGGCCCGTGTGTGTCTCAGTGTCAGCTCCAGTACATGTACAGTACACAGCGGGTAAAAGGGAACGATTCACTCCTGTCTGGTACTGTACGGCCCGTGTGTGTCTCAGTGTCAGCTCCTGTACATGTACAGTACACAGCGGGTAAAAGGGAACGATTCACTCCTGTCTGGTACTGTACGGCCCGTGTGTGTCTCAGTGTCAGCTCCTGTACATGTACAGTACACAGCGGGTAAAAGGGAATGATTCACTCCCTCTGGTACTGTACGGCCCGTGTGTGTCTCAGTGTCAGCTCCAGTACCTGTACAGTACACAGCGGGTAAAAGGGAACGATTCACTCCCGTCTGGTACTGTACGGCCCGTGTGTGTCTCAGTGTCAGCTCCTGTACATGTACAGCACACAGCAGGTAAAAGGGAACGATTCACTCCCGTCTGGTACTGTACGGCCCGTGTGTGTCTCAGTTTCAGCTCCTCTACATGTACAGTACACAGAGGGTAAAAGGGAACGATTCACTCCCGTCTGGTACTGTACGGCCCGTGTGTGTCTCAGTGTCAGCTCCTGCACATGTACAGTACACAGCGGGTAAAAGGAAAAGATTCACTCCCGTCTGGTACTGTACGGCCCGTGTGTGCCTCAGTGTCAGCTCCTGTACATGTACAGTACACAGCGGGTAAAAGGGAACGATTCACTCCCGTCTGGTACTGTACGGCCCGTGTGTGTCTCAGTGTCAGCTCCTGTACATGTGCAGTACACAGCGGGTAAAAGGGAATGATTCACTCCCGTCTGGTACTGTACGGTCCTTGTGTGTCTCAGTGTCAGCGCCTGTACATGTACAGTACACAGCGGGTAAAAGGGAACGATTCACTCCCATCTGGTACTATACGGCCCGTGTGTGTCTCAGTGTCAGCTCCTGTACATGTACAGTACACAGCGGGTAAAAAGGAACGATTCACTCCCGTCTGGTACTGTACGGCCCGTGTGTGTCTCAGTGTCAACTCCTGTACATGTTTAGTACACAGCGGGTAAAAGGGAACGATTCACTCCCGTCTGGTACTGTACGGCACGTGTGTGTCTCAGTGTCAGCTCCTGTACATGTACAGCACACAGCAGGTAAAAGGGAATTGATCATTCCTGTCTGGTACTATACGGCCCGTGTGTGTCTCAGTGACAGCTCCGTACATGTACAGTACACAGCGGGTAAAAGGAAACGATTCACTCCCGTCTGGTGCTGTACGGCCCGTGTGTGTCTCAGTGTCAGCTACTGTACATGTACATTACACAGCGGGTAAAAGGGAGCGATTCACTCCTGTCTGGTACTGTACGGCCCGTGTGTGTCTCAGTGTCAGCTCCTGTACATGTACAGTACACAGCGGGTAAAAAGGAACGATTCACTCCCGTCTGGTACTGTACGGTCCGTGTGTGTCTCAGTGTCAGCTCCTGTACATGTACAGTACACAGCGGGTTAAAGGGAATGATTCACTCCCGTCTGGTACTGTACGGTCCGTGTGTGTCTCAGTGTCAGCGCCTGTACATGTACAGTACACAGCGGGTAAAAGGGAACAATTCACTCCTGTCTGGTACTGTACGGCCCGTGTGTGTCTCAGTGTCAGCTCCTGTACATGTACAGTACACAGCGGGTAAAAAGGAACGATTCACTCCCGTCTGGTACTGTACGGCCCGTGTGTGTCTCAGTGTCAGCTCCAGTACATGTACAGTACACAGCGGGTAAAAGGGAACGATTCACTCCCGTCTGGTACTGTACGGCCCGTCTGTGTCTCAGTGTCAGCTCCTGTACATGTACAGCACACAGTAGGTAAAAGGGAACGATTCACTCCCATCTGGTACTGTGCGGCCCGTGTGTGTCTCAGTGTCAGCTCCTGTACATGTACAGTACACAGCGGGTAAAAGGAAACGATTCACTCCCGTCTGGTACTGTATGGCCCGTGTGTGTCTCAGTGTCAGCTCCTGTACATGTACAGTACACAGCGGGTAAAAGGGAACGATTCACTCCCGTCTGGTACTGTACGGCCCGTGTGTGTCTCAGTGTCAGCTCCTGTACATGTACAGTACACAGCGGGTAAAAGGAAACGATTCACTCCCGTCCGGTACTGTACGGCCCGTGTGTGTCTCAGTGTCAGCTCCTGTACATGTACAGTACACAGTGAATAAAAGGGAATGATTCACACCCATCTGGTACTGTACGGCCCGTGTGTGTCTCAGTGTCAACTCCTGTACATGTTTAGTACACAGCGGGTAAAATGGAATGATTCACTCCCGTCTGGTACTGTACGGCCTGTGTGTGTCTCAGTGTCAGCTCTTGTACATGTACAGCACACAGCGGGTAAAAGGGAATGAATCACTCCCTTCTGGTACTGTACGGCCCGTGTGTGTCTCAGTGACAGCTCCTGTACATGTACAGTAAACAGCGGGTAAAAGGAAACGATTCACTCCCGTCTGGTGCTGTACGGCCCGTGTGTGTCTCAGTGTCAGCTCCTGTACATGTACAGTACACAGCGGGTAAAATGGAACGATTCACTCCTGTCTGGTACTGTACGGCCCGTGTGTGTCTCAGTGTCAGCTCCTGTACATGTACAGTACACAGCGGGTAAAAAGGAACGGTTCACTCCCGTCTGGTACTGTACGGCCCGTGTGTGTCTCAGTGTCAGTTCCAGTACATGTACAGTACACAGCGGGTAAAAGGGAACGATTCACTCCCGTCTGGTACTGTACAGCCCGTGTGTGTCTCATTGTCAGCTCCTGCACATGTAAAGCACACAGCAGGTAAAAGGGAACGATTCACTCCCGTCTGGTACTGTACGGCCCGTGTGTGTCTCAGTGTCAGCTCCTGTACATGTACAGTACACAGCGGGTAAAAGGGAACGATTCACGCCCGTCTGGTACTGTACGGCCCGTGTGTGTCTCAGTGTCAGCTCCTGTACATGTACAGTACACAGCGGGTAAAAGGGAATGAATCACTCCCGTCTGGTACTGTACGGCCCGTGTGTGTCTCAGTGACAGCTCCTGTACATGTACAGTACACAGCGGGTAAAAGGGAACGATTCACTCCCATCTGGTGCTGTACGGCCCGTGTGTGTCTCAGTGTCAGCTCCTGTACATGTACATTACACAGCGGGAAAGATGGAACGATTCACTCCCGTCTGGTGCTGTACGGCCCGTGTGTGTCTCAGTGTCAGCTCCTGTACATGTACAGCACACAGCGGGTAAAAGGGAACGATTCACTCCCGTCTGGTACTGTACGGCCCGTGTGTGTCTCAGTATCAGCTCCTGTACATGTACATTACACAGCGGGTAAAAGGGAACGATTCACTCCCGTCTGGTACTGTACGGTCCGTGTGTGTCTCAGTGTCAGCTCCTGTACATGTACAGTACACAGCGGGTAAAAGGGAACGATTCACTCCCGTCTGGTACTGTACGGTCCGTGTGTGTCTCAGTATCAGCTCCTGTACATGTACATTACACAGCGGGTAAAAGGGAACGATTCACTCCCGTCTGTACTGTACGGCCCGTGTGTGTCTCAGTGTCAGCTCCTGTATATGTACAGCACACAGCGGGTAAAAGGGAACGATTCACTCCCGTCTGGTACTGTACGGCCCGTGTGTGTCTCAGTATCAGCTCCTGTACATGTACATTACACAGCGGGTAAAAGGGAACGATTCACTCCTGTCTGGTACTGTACGGCCCGTGTGTGTCTCAGTGTCAACTCCAGTACATGTACAGTACACAGCGGGTAAAAGGGAACGATTCACTCCCGTCTGGTACTGTACGGCCCGTGTGTGTCTCAGTGTCAGCTCCTGTACATGTACAGCACACAGCGGGTAAAAGGGAACGATTCACTCCCATCTGGTACTGTACGGCCCGTGTGTGTCTCAGTGTCAGCTCCTGCACATGTACAGTACACAGCGGGTAAAAGGAAAAGATTCACTCCCGTCTGGTACTGTACGGCCCGTGTGTGTCTCAGTGTCAGCTCCTGTACATGTACAGTACACAGCGGGTAAAAGGGAACGATTCACTCCCATCTGGTACTGTACGGCCCGTGTGTGTCTCAGTGTCAGCTCCTGTACATGTGCAGTACACAGCGGGTAAAAGGGAATGATTCACTCCCGTCTGGTACTGTACGGTCCTTGTGTGTCTCAGTGTCAGCGCCTGTACATGTACAGTACACAGCGGGTAAAAGGGAACGATTCACTCCCGTCTGGTACTATACGGCCCGTGTGTGTCTCAGTGTCAGCTCCTGTACATGTACAGTACACAGCGGGTAAAAAGGAACGATTCACTCCCGTCTGGTACTGTACGGCCCGTGTGTGTCTCAGTGACAACTCCAGTACATGTTTAGTACACAGCGGGTAAAAGGGAACGATTCACTCCCGTCTGGTACTGTACGGCCCGTGTGTGTCTCAGTGTCAGCTCCTGTACATGTACAGCA
Organism: Somniosus microcephalus; assembly: GCF_052327205.1. Classification (NCBI taxonomy): domain Eukaryota; kingdom Metazoa; phylum Chordata; class Chondrichthyes; order Squaliformes; family Somniosidae; genus Somniosus; species Somniosus microcephalus. The sequence continues at coordinate 47,003,619 of NW_028225179.1, forward strand.
CACAGCAGGTAAAAGGGAATGAATCATTCCTGTCTGGTACTGTACGGCCCGTGTGTGTCTCAGTGACAGCTCCGTACATGTACAGTACACAGCGGGTAAAAGGAAACGATTCACTCCCGTCTGGTGCTGTACGGCCCGTGTGTGTCTCAGTGTCAGCTACTGTACATGTACATTACACAGCGGGTAAAAGGGAACGATTCACTCCTGTCTGGTACTGTACGGCCCGTGTGTGTCTCAGTGTCAGCTCCTGTACATGTACAGTACACAGCGGGTAAAAAGGAACGATTCACTCCCGTCTGGTACTGTACGGCCCGTGTGTGTCTCAGTGTCAGCTCCAGTACATGTAAAGTACACAGCAGGTAAAAGGGAACGATTCACTCCCGTCTGGTACTGTACGGTCCGTGTGTGTCTCAGTGTCAGCTCCTGTACATGTACAGCACACAGTGGGTAAAACGGAACGATTTACCCCCGTCTGGTACTGTACGGTCCGTGTGTGTCTCAGTGTCAGCTCCTGTACATGTACAGTACACAGCGGGTAAAAAGGAACGATTCACTCCCATCTGGTACTGTACGGTCCGTGTGTGTCTCAGTGTCAGCTCCTGTACATGTACAGTACACAGCGGGTTAAAGGGAATGATTCACTCCCGTCTGGTACTGTACGGTCCATGTGTGTCTCAGTGTCAGCGCCTGTACATGTACAGTACACAGCGGGTAAAAGGGAACAATTCACTCCTGTCTGGTACTGTACGGCCCGTGTGTGTCTCAGTGTCAGCTCCTGTAAATGTACAGTACAGAGCGGGTAAAAAGGAACGATTCACTCCCGTCTGGTACTGTACGGCCCGTGTGTGTCTCAGTGTCAGCTCCAGTACATGTACAGTACACAGCGGGTAAAAGGGAACGATTCACTCCCGTCTGGTACTGTACGGCCCGTCTGTGTCTCAGTGTCAGCTCCTGTACATGTACAGCACACAGTAGGTAAAAGGGAACGATTCACTCCCGTCTGGTACTGTGCAGCCCGTGTGTGTCTCAGTGTCAGCTCCTGTACATGTACAGTACACAGCGGGTAAAAGGAAACGATTCACTCCCGTCTGGTACTGTACGGCCCGTGTGTGTCTCAGTGTCAGCTCCTGTACATGTACAGTACACAGCGGGTAAAAGGGAACGATTCACTCCCGTCTGGTACTGTACGGCCCGTGTGTGTCTCAGTGTCAGCTCCTGTACTTGTACAGTACACAGCGGGTAAAAGGAAACGATTCACTCCCGTCCGGTACTGTACGGCCCGTGTGTGTCTCAGTGTCAGCTCCTGTACATGTTTAGTGCACAGCGGGTAAAATGGAATGATTCACTCCCGTCTGGTACTGTACGGCCTGTGTGTGTCTCAGTGTCAGCTCTTGTACATGTACAGCACACAGCGGGTAAAAGGGAATGAATCACTCCCTTCTGGTACTGTACGGCCCGTGTGTGTCTCAGTGACAGCTCCTGTACATGTACAGTAAACAGCGGGTAAAAGGAAACGATTCACTCCCGTCTGGTGCTGTACGGCCCGTGTGTGTCTCAGTGTCAGCTCCTGTACATGTACAGCACACAGTGGGTAAAAGGGAACGATTCACTCCCGTCTGGTACTGTACGGCCCGTGCGTGTCTCAGTGTCAGCTCCAGTACAGGTACAGTAAACAGCGGGTAAAAGGGAACGATTCACTCCCATCTGGTACTGTACGGTCCGTGTGTGTCTCAGTGTCAGCTCCTGTATATGTACAGTACACAGCGGGTAAAAGGGAACGATTCACTCCCGTCTGGTACTGTACGGCCCGTGTGTGTCTCAGTGTCAGCTCCTGTACATGTACAGTACACATCGGGGAAAAGGGAATGATTCACTCCCGTCTGGTTCTGTACGGCCCGTGTGTGTCTCAGTGTCAACTCCTGTACATGTTTAGTACACAGCGGGTAAAAGGAAATGATTCACTCCCGTCTGGTACTATACGGCCCGTGTGTGTCTCAATGTCAGCTCCTGTACATGTACAGTACACAGCGGGTAAAAGGGAATGATTCACTCCCGTCTGGTACTGTATGGCCCGTGTGTGTCTCAGTGTCAGCTCCTGTACATGTACAACACACAGCGGGTAAAAGGGAACGATTCACTCCTGTCTGGTACTGTGCGGCCCGTGTGTGTCTCATTGTCAGCTCCTGTACATGTACAGCACACAGCGGGTAAAAGGGAATGAATCACTCCCGTCTGGTACTGTATGTCCCGTGTGTGTCTCATTGGCAGCTCCTGTACATGCACAGTACACAGCGGGGAAAAGGGAACGATTCACTCCTGTCTGGAACTGTACGGCCCGTGTGTGTCTCAGTGTCAGATCCTGTACATGTGAAGTACACAGCGGGTAAAAGGAAACGAGTCACTCCCGTCTGGTGCTGTACGGCCCGTGTGTGTCTCAGTGTCAGCTCCTGTACATTTACATTACACAGCGGGTAAAAGGGAACGATTCACTCCTGTCTGGTACTGTACGGCCCGTGTGTGTCTCAGTGTCAGCTCCTGTACATGTACAGTACACAGCGGGTAAAAGGGAACGATTCACTCCCGCCTGGTACTGTACGGCCCGTGTGTGTCTCAGTGTCATCTCCTGTACATGTACAGCACACAGCAGGTAAAAGGGAACGATTCACTCCCGTCTGGTACTGTACGGCCTGTGTGTGTCTCAGTGTCAGCTCCTGTACATGTACAGTACACAGCGGGTAAAAGGGAACTATTCACTCCCGTCTGGTACAGTACGGCCCGTGTGTGTCTCAGTGTCAGCTCCGGTACATGCACAGCATACAGCGGGTAAAAGGGAACTATTCACTCCCGTCTGGTACTGTACGGCCCGGGTGTGTCTCAGTGTCAGCGCCTGTACATGTACAGTACACAGCGGGTAAAAGGGAACGATTCACTCCCGTCTGGTAGTGTACGGCCCGTGTGTGTCTCAGTGTCAGCTCCTGTACATGTACAGCACACAACGGGTAAAAGGGAATGAATCACTCCCGTCTGGTACTGTACGGCCCGTGTGTGTCTCAGTGGCAGCTCCTGTACATGTACAGTACACAGCGGGGAAAAGGGAACGATTCACTCCTGTCTGCTGCTGTACGGCCCGTGTGTGTCTCAGTGTCAGCGCCTGTACATGTACAGTACACAGCGGGTAAAAGAGAACAATTCACTCCCATCTGGTGCTGTACGGCCCGTGTGTGTCTCAGTGTCAACTCCTGTACATGTTTAGTGCATAGCGGGTAAAAGGGAACGATTCACTCCCATCTGGTACTGTACGGCCCGTGTGTGTCTCAGTGTCAGCACCGGTACATGTACAGCACACAGCGGGTAAAAGGGAATGAATCACTCCCGTCTGGTACTGTACGGCCCGTGTGTGTCTCAGTGACAGCTCCTGTACATGTACAGTACACAGCGGGTAAAAGCAAATGATTCACTCCCGTCTGGTGCGGTACGGCCCGTGTGTGTCTCAGTTTCAGCTCCTGTACATGTACATTACACAGCGGGTAAAATGGAACGATTCACTCCTGTCTAGTACTGTACGGCCCGTGTGTGTCTCAGTGTCAGCTCCTGTACATGTACAGTACACAGCGGGTGAAAAGGAACGATTCACTCCCGTCTGGTACTGTACGGCCCGTGTGTGTCTGTGTCAGCTCCAGTACATGTACAGTACACAGCGGGTAAAAGGGAACGATTCACTCCCGTCTGGTACTGTACGGCCCGTGTGTGTCTCAGTGTCAGCTCCAGTACATGTACAGTACACAGCGGGTAAAAGGGAACGATTCACTCCTGTCTGGAACTGTACGGCCCGTGTGTGTCTCAGTGTCAGCTCCTGTACATGTAAAGTACACAGCGGGTAAAAGGAAACGATTCACTCCCGTCTGGTGCTGTACGGCCCATGTGTGTCTCAGTGTCAGCGCCTGTACATGTACAGTACACAGCGGGTAAAAGGGAATAATTCACTCCCGTCTGGTACTGTACGGCCCGTGTGTGTCTCAGTGTCAGCTCCTGTACATGTACAGTACACAGCGGGTAAAAGGGAACGATTCACTCCTGTCTGGTACTGTACGGCCCGTGTGTGTCTCAGTGTCAACTCCTGTACATGTTTAGTACACAGCGGGTAAAAGGGAACGATTCACTCCCGTCTGGTACTGTACGGCCCGTGTGTGTCTCAGTGTCAGCTCCTGTACATGTACAGCACACAGCGGGTAAAAGGGAATGAATCACTCCCGTCTGGTACTGTACGGCCCGTGTGTGTCTCAGTGACAGCTCCTGTACATGTACAGTACACAGCGGGTAAAAGGAAACGATTCACTCCCGTCTGTTGCTGTACGGCCCGTGTGTGTCTCAGTGTCAGCTCCTGTACATGTACATTACACAGCGGGTAAAATGTAACGATTCACTACTGTCTGGTACTGTACGGCCCGTGTGTGTCTCAGTGTCAGCTCCGGTACATGTACAGTACACAGCGGGTGAAAAGGAACGATTCACTCCCGTCTGGTACTGTACGGCCCGTGTGTGTCTGTGTCAGCTCCAGTACATGTCCAGTACACAGCGCGTAAAAGGGAACGATTCACTCCCGTCTGGTGCTGTACGGCCCGTGTGTGTCTCAGTGTCAGCTCCTGTACATGTACAGCACACAGTGGGTAAAAGGGAACGATTCACTCCCGTCTGGTACTGTACGGCCCGTGTGTGTCTCAGTGTCAGCTCCTGTACATGTACAGTACACAGCGGGTAAAAGGGAACGATTCACTCCCATCTGGTACTGTGCAGTCCGTGTGTGTCTCAGAGTCAGCTCCTGTATATGTACAGTACACAGCGGGTAAGAGGGAACGATTCACTCCCATCTGGTACTGTACGGTCCGTGTGTGTCTCAGTGTCAGTTCCTGTACATGTACAGTACACAGCGGGTAAAAAGGAACGATTCACTCCCGTCTGGTACTGTACGGCCCGTGTGTGTCTCAGTGTCAGCTCCTGTACATGTACAGTACACAGCGGGTAAAAGGGAACGATTCACTCCCGTCTGCTACTGTACGGCCTGTGTGTGTCTCAGTGTCAGCTCCTGTACATGTACAGCACACAGCAGGTAAAAGGGAACGATTCACTCCCATCTGGTACTGCACGGCCCGTGTGTGTTTCAGTGTCAGCTCCTGTACATGTACAGTACATAGCGGGTAAAAGGGAATGATTCACTCCCGTCTGGTACTGTACAGCCCGTGTGTGTCTCAGTGTCAACTCCTGTACATGTACAGTATACAGCGGGTAAAAGGGAACGATTCACTCCGGTCTGGTACTGTACGGCCCGTGTGTGTCTGTGTCAGCTCCTGTACATGTACAGCACACAGCGGGTAAAAGGGAACGATTCACTCCCGTCTGGTACTGTACAGCCCGTGTGTGTCTCAGTTTCAGCTCCTGTACATGTACAGTACACAGCGGGTAAAAGGGAACGATTCACTCCCGTCTGGTACTGTACGGCCCGTGTGTGTCTCAGTGTCAGCTCCTGTACATGTACATTACACAGCGGGTAAAAGGGAACGATTCACTCCTGTCTGGTACTGTACGGCCCGTGTGTGTCTCAGTGTCAGCTCCAGTACATGTACAGTACACAGCGGGTAAAAGGGAACGATTCACTCCCGTCTGCTACTGTACGGCCCGTGTCTGTCTCAGTGTCAGCTCTTGTACATGTTCGGCACACAGCGGGCAAAAGGGAACGATTCAATCCCGTCTGGTACTGCACAGCCCGTGTGTGTCTCTGTGTCAACTCCTGTACATGTACAGCACACAGAGGGTAAAAGGGAACGATTCACTCCCATCTGGTACTGTACGGCCCGTGTGTGTCTCAGTGTCAGCTCCAGTACATGTACAGTACACAGCGGGTAAAAGGGAACGATTCACTCCTGTCTGGTACTGTACGGCCCGTGTGTGTCTCAGTGTCAGCTCCTGTACATGTACAGTACACAGCGGGTAAAAGGGAACGATTCACTCCTGTCTGGTACTGTACGGCCCGTGTGTGTCTCAGTGTCAGCTCCTGTACATGTACAGTACACAGCGGGTAAAAGGGAATGATTCACTCCCTCTGGTACTGTACGGCCCGTGTGTGTCTCAGTGTCAGCTCCAGTACCTGTACAGTACACAGCGGGTAAAAGGGAACGATTCACTCCCGTCTGGTACTGTACGGCCCGTGTGTGTCTCAGTGTCAGCTCCTGTACATGTACAGCACACAGCAGGTAAAAGGGAACGATTCACTCCCGTCTGGTACTGTACGGCCCGTGTGTGTCTCAGTTTCAGCTCCTCTACATGTACAGTACACAGCGGGTAAAAGGGAACGATTCACTCCCGTCTGGTACTGTACGGCCCGTGTGTGTCTCAGTGTCAGCTCCTGTACATGTACAGTACACAGCGGGTAAAAGGGAACGGTTCACTCCCGTCTGGTACTGTACGGCCCGTGTGTGTCTCAGTGTCAGCTCCTGTACATGTTCGGCACACAGCGGGTAAAAGGGAACGATTCAATCCCGTCTGGTACTGCACAGCCCGTGTGTGTCTCAGTGTCAACTCCTGTACATGTACAGCACACAGAGGGTAAAAGGGAACGATTCACTCCCATCTGGTACTGTACGGCCCATGTGTGTCTCAGTGTCAGCTCCTGTGCATGTACAGCACACAGTGGGTAAAAGGGAACGATTCACTCCCTCTGGTACTGTACGGCCCGTGTGTGTCTCAGTGTCAGCTCCTGTACATGTACAGCACACAGCGGGTAAAAGGGAACGATTCACTCCCGTCTGGTACTGTACGGCCCGTGTGTGTCTCAGTGTCAGCTCCTGTACATGTACAGTACACAGAGGGTAAAAGGGAACGATTCACTACTGTCTGGTACTGTACGGCCCGTGTGTGTCTCAGTGTCAGCTCCTGTACATGTACAGCACACAGTGGGTAAAAGGACCGATTCACTCCCGTCTGGTACTGTACGGCCCGTGTGTGTCTCAGTGTCAGCTCCTGTACATGTGCAGTACACAGCGGGTAAAAGGGAACGATTCACTCCTGTCTGGTACTGTACGGCCTGTGTGTGTCTCAGTGTCAGCTCCTGTACATGTACATTACACAGCGGGTAAAAGGGAACGATTCACTCCTGTCTGGTACTGTACGGCCCGTGTGTGTCTCAGTGTCAGCTCCTGTACATGTACAGTACACAGCGGGTAAAAGGGAATGATTCACTCCCTCTGGTACTGTACGGCCCGTGTGTGTCTCAGTGTCAGCTCCAGTACCTGTACAGTACACAGCGGGTAAAAGGGAACGATTCACTCCCGTCTGGTACTGTACGGCCCGTGTGTGTCTCAGTGTCAGCTCCTGTACATGTACAGCACACAGCAGGTAAAAGGGAACGATTCACTCCCGTCTGGTACTGTACGGCCCGTGTGTGTCTCAGTTTCAGCTCCTCTACATGTACAGTACACAGCGGGTAAAAGGGAACGATTCACTCCCGTCTGGTACTGTACGGCCCGTGTGTGTCTCAGTGTCAGCTCCTGTACATGTACAGTACACAGCGGGTAAAAGGGAACGGTTCACTCCCGTCTGGTACTGTACGGCCCGTGTGTGTCTCAGTGTCAGCTCCTGTACATGTTCGGCACACAGCGGGTAAAATGGAACGATTCAATCCCGTCTGGTACTGCACAGCCCGTGTGTGTCTCAGTGTCAACTCCTGTACATGTACAGCACACAGAGGGTAAAAGGGAACGATTCACTCCCATCTGGTACTGTACGGCCCATGTGTGTCTCAGTGTCAGCTCCTGTACATGTACAGCACACAGTGGGTAAAAGGGAACGATTCACTCCCTCTGGTACTGTACGGCCCGTGTGTGTCTCAGTGTCAGCTCCTGTACATGTACAGCACACAGTGGGTAAAAGGGACCGATTCACTCCCGTCTGGTACTGTACGGCCCGTGTGTGTCTCAGTGTCAGCTCCTGTACATGTACAGTACACAGCAGGTAAAAGGGAATAATTCACTCCTGTCTGCTACTGTACGGCCCGGGTGTGTCTCAGTGTCAGCTCCTGTACATGTACAGCACACAGCGGGTAAAAAGGAATGATTCACTCCCGTCTGGTACTGTACGGCCCGTGTGTGTCTCAGTGTCAGCTCCTGTACATGTAAAGCACACAGTGGGTAAAAGGGAACGATTCACTCCCGTCTGGTACTGTACGGCCCGTGTGTGTCTCAGTGTCAGCTCCTGTACACGTACAGCACACAGTGGGTAAAAAGAGTGATTCACTCCCGTCTGGTACTGTACGGCCCGTGTGTGTCTGTGTCAGCACCTGTACCTGTACAGCACACAGCGGGTAAAAGGGAACGATTCACTCCCGTCTGGTGCTGTACAGCCCGTGTGTGTCTCAGTGTCAGCTCCTGTACGTGTACAGCACAAACAGCGGGTAAAATGGAACGATTCACTCCCGTCTGGTACTGTACGGTCTGTGTGTGTCTCAGTATCAGCTCCTGTACATGTACAGCACACAGCGGGTAAAAGGGAACGATTCACTCCCGTCTGGTACTGTACGGCCCGTGTGTGTCTCAGTGTCAGCTCCTGTACATAAGAACATAAGAACATAAGAAATAGGAGCAGGAGTAGGCCAATTGGCCCCTCGAGCCTGCTCCGCCATTCAATAAGATCATGGCTGATCTGATCCTAACCACCAATCTACTATCACAGAACCATCTCCTGAATCTAACAGAATTAGACACACGAAACAGGAGCAGGATCAGGCTACACGGCCCCTGGGCCCGCTCCGCTACCCACAGGGCCATGACCGATCCGAACCTAGACTCATGTCCAAATTCCTGCCCGCTCCCCGTAACCCTTAATTCCCTTTTCTTCTAGGAAACTGTCTATTTCTGTTTTAAATTTATGTAATGATGTAGCTTCGACAGCTTTTTGGGGCAACATATTCCATGGACCTACCACCCTCTGAGTGAAGTAGTTCCTCCTCATCTCAGTTTTGAAAGAGCAGCCCCTTATTCTAAGACTATGCCCCCTAGTTCTAGTTTCACCCATCATCTGGAACATCCTCCCCGCATCCACCCGATCCAACCCCTTCACAATCTTATATGTTTCAATAAGATCGCCTCTCATTCTTCTGAACTCCAATGAGTAGAGTCCCAATCTACTCAACCTCTCCTCATATGTCCATCCCCTCATCCCCAGGATTAACCGAGTGAACCTTCTTTGTACTGACTCGAGAGCAAGTATGTCTTTTCTTAAGTATGGACACCAAAACTGTAGGCAGTATTCCAGGTGTGGTCTCACCAATACCTTGTACAACTGAAGCAGTACCTCCCTATTTTTATATTCCATCCCCCTAGCAATGAAAGCCAACATTCCATTGGCCTTCTTAATCACTTGCTGCACCTGCATACTAACCTTTTGAGTTTCGTGCACCAGGACCCCCAAAACCCTTTGTACTTCAGTACTTTCCAGTTTCTTGCCATTAAGATAATAACTTGCTCTACGATTTTTCCTGCCAACGTGCATAACCTCACACTTTCCAGTATTGTATTCCATCTGCCAAATCTCTGCCCACTTACTTAGCCTGTCTATGTCCCTTTGCAGGTTTTTATGTCCTCCTCACTCACTACTTTCCCTCCCATCTTAGTATCATCTGCAAACTTTGATATGTTACACTCGGTCCCCTCCTCCAAATCGTTAATATAGATTGTAAAGAGTTGGGGACCCAGCACTGACCCCTGCGGAACACCACTGGTTACTGATTGCCAGTCTGAGAATGAACCATTTATCCCAACTCTCTGCCTTCTGTTAGATAGCCAATCCTCTATCCATGCCAGAATATTACCCCCAATCCCGTGATTTTTTATCTTAAGCAATAATCTTTTGTGTGGCACCTTGTCAAATGCCTTTTGGAAGTCTAAATACACTACGTCCACTGGTTCACCTTTATCCACCCTGTATGTTACTTCCTCAAAGAAGAGTACACAGACCGTAAAAGGGAACGATTCACTCCCGTCTGGCACTGTACAGCCCATGTGTGTGTCAGTGTCAGCTCCTGTACATGTACAGCACACAGTGGGTAAAAGGGAACGATTCACTCCCGTCTGGCACTGTACAGCCCATGTGTGTCTCAGTGTCAGCTCCTGCACATGTACAGCACACAGTGGGTAAAAGGGAATGATTCACTCCCGTCTGGCACTGTACAGCCCATGTGTGTCTCAGTGTCAGCTCCTGCACATGTACAGCACACAGTGGGTAAAAGGGAATGATTCACTCCCGTCTGGTACTGCACTGCCCTTGTGTGTCTCAGTGTCAGCTCCTGTACATGTACAGCACACAGCGGGTAAAAGGGAACGATTCACTCCAGTCTGGTACTGTACAGCCCGTGTGTGTCTCAGTGTCAGCTCCTGTACATGTACAGTACACAGCCGGTAAAAGGGAACGATTCACTCCCATCTGGTACTGTACGGGCCGTGTGTGTCTCAGTGTCAGGTCCTGTACATGTACAGTACACAGCGGGTAAAAGGAAATGATTCACTCCCGTCTGGTACTGCATGGTCCGTGTGTGTCTCAGTGTCAGCTCCTGTACATGTACAGTACACAGCGGGTAAAAGGGAACGATTCACTCCCGTCTGGTACTGTATGGCCCGTGTGTGTCTCAGTGTCAGCTCCTGTACATGTACAACACACAGCGGGTAAAAGGAAACGATTCACTCCCGTCCGGTACTGTACGGCCCGTGTGTGTCTCAGTGTCAGCTCCTGTACATGTTTAGTGCACAGCGGGTAAAATGGAATGATTCACTCCCGTCTGGTACTGTACGGCCTGTGTGTGTCTCAGTGTCAGCTCTTGTACATGTACAGCACACAGCGGGTAAAAGGGAATGAATCACTCCCTTCTGGTACTGTACGGCCCGTGTGTGTCTCAGTGACAGCTCCTGTACATGTACAGTAAACAGCGGGTAAAAGGAAACGATTCACTCCCGTCTGGTGCTGTACGGCCCGTGTGTGTCTCAGTGTCAGCTCCTGTACATGTACAGCACACAGTGGGTAAAAGGGAACGATTCACTCCCGTCTGGTACTGTACGGCCCGTGCGTGTCTCAGTGTCAGCTCCAGTACAGGTACAGTAAACAGCGGGTAAAAGGGAACGATTCACTCCCATCTGGTACTGTACGGTCCGTGTGTGTCTCAGTGTCAGCTCCTGTATATGTACAGTACACAGCGGGTAAAAGGGAACGATTCACTCCCGTCTGGTACTGTACGGCCCGTGTGTGTCTCAGTGTCAGCTCCTGTACATGTACAGTACACATCGGGGAAAAGGGAATGATTCACTCCCGTCTGGTTCTGTACGGCCCGTGTGTGTCTCAGTGTCAACTCCTGTACATGTTTAGTACACAGCGGGTAAAAGGAAATGATTCACTCCCGTCTGGTACTATACGGCCCGTGTGTGTCTCAATGTCAGCTCCTGTACATGTACAGTACACAGCGGGTAAAAGGGAATGATTCACTCCCGTCTGGTACTGTATGGCCCGTGTGTGTCTCAGTGTCAGCTCCTGTACATGTACAACACACAGCGGGTAAAAGGGAACGATTCACTCCTGTCTGGTACTGTGCGGCCCGTGTGTGTCTCATTGTCAGCTCCTGTACATGTACAGCACACAGCGGGTAAAAGGGAATGAATCACTCCCGTCTGGTACTGTATGTCCCGTGTGTGTCTCATTGGCAGCTCCTGTACATGCACAGTACACAGCGGGGAAAAGGGAACGATTCACTCCTGTCTGGAACTGTACGGCCCGTGTGTGTCTCAGTGTCAGATCCTGTACATGTGAAGTACACAGCGGGTAAAAGGAAACGAGTCACTCCCGTCTGGTGCTGTACGGCCCGTGTGTGTCTCAGTGTCAGCTCCTGTACATTTACATTACACAGCGGGTAAAAGGGAACGATTCACTCCTGTCTGGTACTGTACGGCCCGTGTGTGTCTCAGTGTCAGCTCCTGTACATGTACAGTACACAGCGGGTAAAAGGGAACGATTCACTCCCGCCTGGTACTGTACGGCCCGTGTGTGTCTCAGTGTCAGCTCCTGTACATGTACAGCACACAGCAGGTAAAAGGGAACGATTCACTCCCGTCTGGTACTGTACGGCCTGTGTGTGTCTCAGTGTCAGCTCCTGTACATGTACAGTACACAGCGGGTAAAAGGGAACTATTCACTCCCGTCTGGTACAGTACGGCCCGTGTGTGTCTCAGTGTCAGCTCCGGTACATGCACAGCATACAGCGGGTAAAAGGGAACTATTCACTCCCGTCTGGTACTGTACGGCCCGGGTGTGTCTCAGTGTCAGCGCCTGTACATGTACAGTACACAGCGGGTAAAAGGGAACGATTCACTCCCGTCTGGTAGTGTACGGCCCGTGTGTGTCTCAGTGTCAGCTCCTGTACATGTACAGCACACAACGGGTAAAAGGGAATGAATCACTCCCGTCTGGTACTGTACGGCCCGTGTGTGTCTCAGTGGCAGCTCCTGTACATGTACAGTACACAGCGGGGAAAAGGGAACGATTCACTCCTGTCTGCTGCTGTACGGCCCGTGTGTGTCTCAGTGTCAGCGCCTGTACATGTACAGTACACAGCGGGTAAAAGAGAACAATTCACTCCCATCTGGTGCTGTACGGCCCGTGTGTGTCTCAGTGTCAACTCCTGTACATGTTTAGTGCATAGCGGGTAAAAGGGAACGATTCACTCCCATCTGGTACTGTACGGCCCGTGTGTGTCTCAGTGTCAGCACCGGTACATGTACAGCACACAGCGGGTAAAAGGGAATGAATCACTCCCGTCTGGTACTGTACGGCCCGTGTGTGTCTCAGTGACAGCTCCTGTACATGTACAGTACACAGCGGGTAAAAGCAAACGATTCACTCCCGTCTGGTGCGGTACGGCCCGTGTGTGTCTCAGTTTCAGCTCCTGTACATGTACATTACACAGCGGGTAAAATGGAACGATTCACTCCTGTCTAGTACTGTACGGCCCGTGTGTGTCTCAGTGTCAGCTCCTGTACATGTACAGCACACAGCGGGTGAAAAGGAACGATTCACTCCCGTCTGGTACTGTACGGCCCGTGTGTGTCTGTGTCAGCTCCAGTACATGTACAGTACACAGCGGGTAAAAGGGAACGATTCACTCCCGTCTGGTACTGTACGGCCCGTGTGTGTCTCAGTGTCAGCTCCAGTACATGTACAGTACACAGCGGGTAAAAGGGAACGATTCACTCCTGTCTGGAACTGTACGGCCCGTGTGTGTCTCAGTGTCAGCTCCTGTACATGTAAAGTACACAGCGGGTAAAAGGAAACGATTCACTCCCGTCTGGTGCTGTACGGCCCATGTGTGTCTCAGTGTCAGCGCCTGTACATGTACAGTACACAGCGGGTAAAAGGGAATAATTCACTCCCGTCTGGTACTGTATGGCCCGTGTGTGTCTCAGTGTCAGCTCCTGTACATGTACAGTACACAGCGGGTAAAAGGGAACGATTCACTCCTGTCTGGTACTGTACGGCCCGTGTGTGTCTCAGTGTCAACTCCTGTACATGTTTAGTACACAGCGGGTAAAAGGGAACGATTCACTCCCGTCTGGTACTGTACGGCCCGTGTGTGTCTCAGTGTCAGCTCCTGTACATGTACAGCACACAGCGGGTAAAAGGGAATGAATCACTCCCGTCTGGTACTGTACGGCCCGTGTGTGTCTCAGTGACAGCTCCTGTACATGTACAGTACACAGCGGGTAAAAGGAAACGATTCACTCCCGTCTGTTGCTGTACGGCCCGTGTGTGTCTCAGTGTCAGCTCCTGTACATGTACATTACACAGCGGGTAAAATGTAACGATTCACTACTGTCTGGTACTGTACGGCCCGTGTGTGTCTCAGTGTCAGCTCCGGTACATGTACAGTACACAGCGGGTGAAAAGGAACGATTCACTCCCGTCTGGTACTGTACGGCCCGTGTGTGTCTGTGTCAGCTCCAGTACATGTCCAGTACACAGCGCGTAAAAGGGAACGATTCACTCCCGTCTGGTGCTGTACGGCCCGTGTGTGTCTCAGTGTCAGCTCCTGTACATGTACAGCACACAGTGGGTAAAAGGGAACGATTCACTCCCGTCTGGTACTGTACGGCCCGTGTGTGTCTCAGTGTCAGCTCCTGTACATGTACAGTACACAGCGGGTAAAAGGGAACGATTCACTCCCATCTGGTACTGTGCAGTCCGTGTGTGTCTCAGAGTCAGCTCCTGTATATGTACAGTACACAGCGGGTAAGAGGGAACGATTCACTCCCATCTGGTACTGTACGGTCCGTGTGTGTCTCAGTGTCAGTTCCTGTACATGTACAGTACACAGCGGGTAAAAAGGAACGATTCACTCCCGTCTGGTACTGTACGGCCCGTGTGTGTCTCAGTGTCAGCTCCTGTACATGTACAGTACACAGCGGGTAAAAGGGAACGATTCACTCCCGTCTGCTACTGTACGGCCTGTGTGTGTCTCAGTGTCAGCTCCTGTACATGTACAGCACACAGCAGGTAAAAGGGAACGATTCACTCCCATCTGGTACTGCACGGCCCGTGTGTGTTTCAGTGTCAGCTCCTGTACATGTACAGTACATAGCGGGTAAAAGGGAATGATTCACTCCCGTCTGGTACTGTACAGCCCGTGTGTGTCTCAGTGTCAACTCCTGTACATGTACAGTATACAGCGGGTAAAAGGGAACGATTCACTCCGGTCTGGTACTGTACGGCCCGTGTGTGTCTGTGTCAGCTCCTGTACATGTACAGCACACAGCGGGTAAAAGGGAACGATTCACTCCCGTCTGGTACTGTACGGCCCGTGTGTGTCTCAGTTTCAGCTCCTGTACATGTACAGTACACAGCGGGTAAAAGGGAACGATTCACTCCCGTCTGGTACTGTACGGCCCGTGTGTGTCTCAGTGTCAGCTCCTGTACATGTACATTACACAGCGGGTAAAAGGGAACGATTCACTCCTGTCTGGTACTGTACGGCCCGTGTGTGTCTCAGTGTCAGCTCCAGTACATGTACAGTACACAGCGGGTAAAAGGGAACGATTCACTCCCGTCTGCTACTGTACGGCCCGTGTCTGTCTCAGTGTCAGCTCTTGTACATGTTCGGCACACAGCGGGCAAAAGGGAACGATTCAATCCCGTCTGGTACTGCACAGCCCGTGTGTGTCTCTGTGTCAACTCCTGTACATGTACAGCACACAGAGGGTAAAAGGGAACGATTCACTCCCATCTGGTACTGTACGGCCCGTGTGTGTCTCAGTGTCAGCTCCAGTACATGTACAGTACACAGCGGGTAAAAGGGAACGATTCACTCCTGTCTGGTACTGTACGGCCCGTGTGTGTCTCAGTGTCAGCTCCTGTACATGTACAGTACACAGCGGGTAAAAGGGAACGATTCACTCCTGTCTGGTACTGTACGGCCCGTGTGTGTCTCAGTGTCAGCTCCTGTACATGTACAGTACACAGCGGGTAAAAGGGAATGATTCACTCCCTCTGGTACTGTACGGCCCGTGTGTGTCTCAGTGTCAGCTCCAGTACCTGTACAGTACACAGCGGGTAAAAGGGAACGATTCACTCCCGTCTGGTACTGTACGGCCCGTGTGTGTCTCAGTGTCAGCTCCTGTACATGTACAGCACACAGCAGGTAAAAGGGAACGATTCACTCCCGTCTGGTACTGTACGGCCCGTGTGTGTCTCAGTTTCAGCTCCTCTACATGTACAGTACACAGCGGGTAAAAGGGAACGATTCACTCCCGTCTGGTACTGTACGGCCCGTGTGTGTCTCAGTGTCAGCTCCTGTACATGTACAGTACACAGCGGGTAAAAGGGAACGGTTCACTCCCGTCTGGTACTGTACGGCCCGTGTGTGTCTCAGTGTCAGCTCCTGTACATGTTCGGCACACAGCGGGTAAAAGGGAACGATTCAATCCCGTCTGGTACTGCACAGCCCGTGTGTGTCTCAGTGTCAACTCCTGTACATGTACAGCACACAGAGGGTAAAAGGGAACGATTCACTCCCATCTGGTACTGTACGGCCCATGTGTGTCTCAGTGTCAGCTCCTGTGCATGTACAGCACACAGTGGGTAAAAGGGAACGATTCACTCCCTCTGGTACTGTACGGCCCGTGTGTGTCTCAGTGTCAGCTCCTGTACATGTACAGCACACAGCGGGTAAAAGGGAACGATTCACTCCCGTCTGGTACTGTACGGCCCGTGTGTGTCTCAGTGTCAGCTCCTGTACATGTACAGTACACAGAGGGTAAAAGGGAACGATTCACTACTGTCTGGTACTGTACGGCCCGTGTGTGTCTCAGTGTCAGCTCCTGTACATGTACAGCACACAGTGGGTAAAAGGACCGATTCACTCCCGTCTGGTACTGTACGGCCCGTGTGTGTCTCAGTGTCAGCTCCTGTACATGTGCAGTACACAGCGGGTAAAAGGGAACGATTCACTCCTGTCTGGTACTGTACGGCCTGTGTGTGTCTCAGTGTCAGCTCCTGTACATGTACATTACACAGCGGGTAAAAGGGAACGATTCACTCCTGTCTGGTACTGTACGGCCCGTGTGTGTCTCAGTGTCAGCTCCTGTACATGTACAGTACACAGCGGGTAAAAGGGAATGATTCACTCCCTCTGGTACTGTACGGCCCGTGTGTGTCTCAGTGTCAGCTCCAGTACCTGTACAGTACACAGCGGGTAAAAGGGAACGATTCACTCCCGTCTGGTACTGTACGGCCCGTGTGTGTCTCAGTGTCAGCTCCTGTACATGTACAGCACACAGCAGGTAAAAGGGAACGATTCACTCCCGTCTGGTACTGTACGGCCCGTGTGTGTCTCAGTTTCAGCTCCTCTACATGTACAGTACACAGCGGGTAAAAGGGAACGATTCACTCCCGTCTGGTACTGTACGGCCCGTGTGTGTCTCAGTGTCAGCTCCTGTACATGTACAGTACACAGCGGGTAAAAGGGAACGGTTCACTCCCGTCTGGTACTGTACGGCCCGTGTGTGTCTCAGTGTCAGCTCCTGTACATGTTCGGCACACAGCGGGTAAAATGGAACGATTCAATCCCGTCTGGTACTGCACAGCCCGTGTGTGTCTCAGTGTCAACTCCTGTACATGTACAGCACACAGAGGGTAAAAGGGAACGATTCACTCCCATCTGGTACTGTACGGCCCATGTGTGTCTCAGTGTCAGCTCCTGTACATGTACAGCACACAGTGGGTAAAAGGGAACGATTCACTCCCTCTGGTACTGTACGGCCCGTGTGTGTCTCAGTGTCAGCTCCTGTACATGTACAGCACACAGTGGGTAAAAGGGACCGATTCACTCCCGTCTGGTACTGTACGGCCCGTGTGTGTCTCAGTGTCAGCTCCTGTACATGTACAGTACACAGCAGGTAAAAGGGAATAATTCACTCCTGTCTGCTACTGTACGGCCCGGGTGTGTCTCAGTGTCAGCTCCTGTACATGTACAGCACACAGCGGGTAAAAAGGAATGATTCACTCCCGTCTGGTACTGTACGGCCCGTGTGTGTCTCAGTGTCAGCTCCTGTACATGTAAAGCACACAGTGGGTAAAAGGGAACGATTCACTCCCGTCTGGTACTGTACGGCCCGTGTGTGTCTCAGTGTCAGCTCCTGTACACGTACAGCACACAGTGGGTAAAAAGAGTGATTCACTCCCGTCTGGTACTGTACGGCCCGTGTGTGTCTGTGTCAGCACCTGTACCTGTACAGCACACAGCGGGTAAAAGGGAACGATTCACTCCCGTCTGGTGCTGTACAGCCCGTGTGTGTCTCAGTGTCAGCTCCTGTACGTGTACAGCACAAACAGCGGGTAAAATGGAACGATTCACTCCCGTCTGGTACTGTACGGTCTGTGTGTGTCTCAGTATCAGCTCCTGTACATGTACAGCACACAGCGGGTAAAAGGGAACGATTCACTCCCGTCTGGTACTGTACGGCCCGTGTGTGTCTCAGTGTCAGCTCCTGTACATAAGAACATAAGAACATAAGAAATAGGAGCAGGAGTAGGCCAATTGGCCCCTCGAGCCTGCTCCGCCATTCAATAAGATCATGGCTGATCTGATCCTAACCACCAATCTACTATCACAGAACCATCTCCTGAATCTAACAGAATTAGACACACGAAACAGGAGCAGGATCAGGCTACACGGCCCCTGGGCCCGCTCCGCTACCCACAGGGCCATGACCGATCCGAACCTAGACTCATGTCCAAATTCCTGCCCGCTCCCCGTAACCCTTAATTCCCTTTTCTTCTAGGAAACTGTCTATTTCTGTTTTAAATTTATGTAATGATGTAGCTTCGACAGCTTTTTGGGGCAACATATTCCATGGACCTACCACCCTCTGAGTGAAGTAGTTCCTCCTCATCTCAGTTTTGAAAGAGCAGCCCCTTATTCTAAGACTATGCCCCCTAGTTCTAGTTTCACCCATCATCTGGAACATCCTCCCCGCATCCACCCGATCCAACCCCTTCACAATCTTATATGTTTCAATAAGATCGCCTCTCATTCTTCTGAACTCCAATGAGTAGAGTCCCAATCTACTCAACCTCTCCTCATATGTCCATCCCCTCATCCCCAGGATTAACCGAGTGAACCTTCTTTGTACTGACTCGAGAGCAAGTATGTCTTTTCTTAAGTATGGACACCAAAACTGTAGGCAGTATTCCAGGTGTGGTCTCACCAATACCTTGTACAACTGAAGCAGTACCTCCCTATTTTTATATTCCATCCCCCTAGCAATGAAAGCCAACATTCCATTGGCCTTCTTAATCACTTGCTGCACCTGCATACTAACCTTTTGAGTTTCGTGCACCAGGACCCCCAAAACCCTTTGTACTTCAGTACTTTCCAGTTTCTTGCCATTAAGATAATAACTTGCTCTACGATTTTTCCTGCCAACGTGCATAACCTCACACTTTCCAGTATTGTATTCCATCTGCCAAATCTCTGCCCACTTACTTAGCCTGTCTATGTCCCTTTGCAGGTTTTTATGTCCTCCTCACTCACTACTTTCCCTCCCATCTTAGTATCATCTGCAAACTTTGATATGTTACACTCGGTCCCCTCCTCCAAATCGTTAATATAGATTGTAAAGAGTTGGGGACCCAGCACTGACCCCTGCGGAACACCACTGGTTACTGATTGCCAGTCTGAGAATGAACCATTTATCCCAACTCTCTGCCTTCTGTTAGATAGCCAATCCTCTATCCATGCCAGAATATTACCCCCAATCCCGTGATTTTTTATCTTAAGCAATAATCTTTTGTGTGGCACCTTGTCAAATGCCTTTTGGAAGTCTAAATACACTACGTCCACTGGTTCACCTTTATCCACCCTGTATGTTACTTCCTCAAAGAAGAGTACACAGACCGTAAAAGGGAACGATTCACTCCCGTCTGGCACTGTACAGCCCATGTGTGTGTCAGTGTCAGCTCCTGTACATGTACAGCACACAGTGGGTAAAAGGGAACGATTCACTCCCGTCTGGCACTGTACAGCCCATGTGTGTCTCAGTGTCAGCTCCTGCACATGTACAGCACACAGTGGGTAAAAGGGAATGATTCACTCCCGTCTGGCACTGTACAGCCCATGTGTGTCTCAGTGTCAGCTCCTGCACATGTACAGCACACAGTGGGTAAAAGGGAATGATTCACTCCCGTCTGGTACTGCACTGCCCTTGTGTGTCTCAGTGTCAGCTCCTGTACATGTACAGCACACAGCGGGTAAAAGGGAACGATTCACTCCAGTCTGGTACTGTACAGCCCGTGTGTGTCTCAGTGTCAGCTCCTGTACATGTACAGTACACAGCCGGTAAAAGGGAACGATTCACTCCCATCTGGTACTGTACGGGCCGTGTGTGTCTCAGTGTCAGGTCCTGTACATGTACAGTACACAGCGGGTAAAAGGAAATGATTCACTCCCGTCTGGTACTGCATGGTCCGTGTGTGTCTCAGTGTCAGCTCCTGTACATGTACAGTACACAGCGGGTAAAAGGGAACGATTCACTCCCGTCTGGTACTGTACGGCCCGTGTCTGTCTCAGTGTCAGCTCCTGTACATGTACAGCACACAGCGGGTAAAAGGGAATGAATCACTCCCGTCTGGTACTGTATGGCCCGTGTGTGTCTCAGTGACAGCTCCTGTACATGTACAGCACACAGCGGGTTAAAGGGAACGATTCACTCCTGTCTGGTACTGTACGGCCCGTGTGTGTCTCAGTGTTCAGCTCCTGTACATGTACAGCACACAGCGGGTAAAAGGGAACGATTCACTCTTGTCTGGTACTGTACGGGCCGTGTGTGTCTCAGTGTCAGCTCCTGTACATGTACAGTACACAGCGGGTAAAAGGAAACGATTCACTCCCGTCTGGTACTGTATGGCCCGTGTGTGTCTCAGTGACAGCTCCTGTACATGTACAGCACACAGCGGGTAAAAGGGAACGATTCACTCCCGTCTGGTACTGTACGGCCCGTGTCTGTCTCAGTGTCAGCTCTTGTAAATGTACAGTACACAGTGGGTAAAAGGGAATGATTCACTCCCGTCTGGTACTGTACGGCCCATGTGTGTCTCAGTGTCAGCTCCTGTACATGTACAGCACACAGCGGGTAAAAGGGAACGATTCACTCCCGTCTGGTACTGTACAGCCCGTGTGTGTCTCAGTGTCAGCTCCTGTACATGTATAGCACACAGCGGGTAAAAGGGAACGATTCACTCCCATCTGGTACATAACGGCCCGTGTGTGTCTCAGTGTCAGCTCCTGTACATGTACAGCACACAGCGGGTAAAAGGGAACGATTCACTCCAGTCTGGTACTGTACGGCCCGTGTGTGTCTCAGTGTCAGCTCCTGTACATGTACATTACACAGCGGGTAAAAGGAAACGATTCAGACCCGTCTAGTACTGTACGGTCCGTGTGTGTCTCAGTGTCAGCTCCTGTACATGTACATTACACAGTGGGTAAAAGGGAACGATTCACTCCCGCCTGGTACTGTACGGCCCGTGTGTGTCTCAGTGTCTGCTCCTGTACATGTACAGCACACAGCGAGTAAAAGGGAACGATTCACTCCCGTCTGGTACTGTGTGGCCCGTGTGTGTCTCAGTGTCAGCTCCTGTATATGTACAGCACACAGCGAGTAAAAGGGAACGATTCACTTCCGTCTGGTACTGTACAGCCCGTGTGTGTCTCAGTGTCAGCTCCTGTACATGTACAGTACACAGCTGGGAAAAGGGAACGATTCTCTCCCGTCTGGTACTGTACGGCCCGTGTGTGTCTCAGTGTCAGCTCCTGTACCTGTACAGTACACATCGGGTAAAAAGGGAATGATTCACTCCTGTCTGGTACTGTACGGCCCGTGTGTGTCTCAGTGTCAGCTCCTGTAAATGTACAGTACACAGCGGGTAAAAGGGAACGATTCACTCCCGTCTGGTACTGTACGGCCCGTGTGTGTCTCAGTGTCAGCTCCAGTACATGTACAGTACACAGCGGGTAAAAGGGAACGATTCACTCCCGTCGGGTACCGCACGGCCCGTGTGTGTCTCAGTGTCAGCTCCAGTACATGTACAGTACACAGCGGGTAAAAGGGAACGATTCACTCCCGTCTGGTACTGTGCGGCCAGTGTGTGTCTCAGTGTCAGCTCTTGTACATGTACAGTACACATCGGGTAAAAGGGAACGATTCACTCCCGTCTGGTACTGTGCGGCCAGTGTGTGTCTCAGTGTCAGCTCCTGTACATGTACAGCACACAGCAGGTTAAAGGGAACGATTCACTCCCGTCTGGTGCTGTACGGCCCGTGTGTGTCTCAGTGTCAGCCCCTGTACATGTACAGCACACAGCGGGTAAAAGGGAACGATTCACTCCCGTCTGGTACTGTACGGCCCGTGTGTGTCTCAGTGTCAGCTCCTGTACATGTACAGCGCACAGCGGGTAAAAGGGAATGATTCACTCCCGTTTGGTACTGTACAGGCCGTGTGTGTCTCAGTGTCAGCTCCTGTACATGTACAGCGCACAGCGGGTAAAAGGGAACGATTCACTCCCGTCTGGTACTGTACAGCCCGTGTGTGTCTCAGTGTCAGCTCCAGTACATGTACAGTACACAGCGGGTAAAAGGGAACGATTCACTCCCGTCTGGTACTGTACGGCCCGTGTGTGTCTCAGTGTCAGCTCCTGTACATGTACAGTACACAGTAGGTAAAAGGGAACGATTCACTCCCGTCTGGTACTGTACGGCCCGTGTGTGTCTCAGTGTCAGCTCCTGTACATATACATTACACAGCGGGTAAAAGGGAACAATTCACTCCTGTCTGGTACTGTACGGCCCGTGTGTGTCTCAGTGTCAGCTCCTGTACATGTAGAGTACACAGCGGGTAAAAGGGAATGGTTCACTCCCGTCTGGTACTGTACGGCCCGTGTGTGTCTCAGTGTCAGCTCCTGTTCATGTTCGGCACACAGCAGGTAAAAGGGAATGATTCACTCCCTCTGGTACTGTACGGCCTGTGTGTGTCTCAGTGTCAGCTCCTGTACATGTACAGCACACAGTGGGTAAAAGGGAACGATTCACTCCCTCTGGTACTGTACGGCCCGTGTGTGTCTCAGTGTCAGCTCCAGTACATGTACAGTACACAGTGGGTAAAAGGGAACGATTCACTCCCGTCTGGTACTGTACGGCCCGTGTGTGTCTCAGTGTCAGCTCCAGTACATGTACAGTACACAGCGGGTAAAGGGGAACGATTCACTCCTGTCTGGTACTGTACGGCCCGTGTGTGTCTCAGTGTCAGCACCTGTACATGTACAGTACACAGCGGGTAAAAGGGAACGATTCACTCCTGTCTGGTACTGTACGGTCCGTGAGTGTCTCAGTGTCAGCTCCTGTACATGTACAGCACACAGCGGGTAAAAGGGAACGATTCACTCCCGTCTGGTGCTGTACGGCCCGTGTATGTCTCAGTGTCAGCTCCTGTACATGTACAGCACACAGCGGGTAAAAGGGAACGATTCACTCCTGTCTTGTACTGTACGGCCCGTGTGTGTCTCAGTGTCAGCTCCTGTATATGTACATTACACAGTGGGTAAAAGGAAACGATTCACTCCCGTCTGGTACTGTACGGCCGATGTGTGTCTCAGTGTCAGCTCCTGTACATGTACAGCACACAGCGGGCAAAAGGGAACGATTCACTCCCGTCTGGTACTGTACGGCCCGTGTGTGTCTCAGTGTCAGCTCCTGTACATGTACAGTACACAGCGGGTAAAAGGGAACGATTCACTCCCATCTGGTGCTGTACGGCCCGTGTGTGTCTCAGTGTCAGCTCCTGTACATGTACAGTACACAGCGGGTAAAAGGAAACGATTCACTCCCGTCTGGTACTGTACGGCCGATGTGTGTCTCAGTGTCAGCTCCTGTACATGTACAGTACACAGCGGGTAAAAGGAAACGATTCACTCCCATCTGGTACTGTACGGTCCGTGTGTGTCTCAGTGTCAGCTCCTGTACATGTACAGTACACAGCGGGTAAAAGGGAACGATTCACTCCCGTCTGGTACTGTACGGCCCGTGTGTGTCTCAGTGTCAGCTCCTGTACATGTACAGTACACAGCGGGTAAAAGGGAACGATTCACTCCCGTCTGGTACTGTACGGCCCGTGTGTGTCTCAGTGTCAGCTCCAGTACATGTACAGTACACAGCGGGTAAAAGGGAACGATTCACTCCCGTCTGGTACTGTACGGCCCGTGTGTGTCTCAGTGACAGCTCCTGTACATGGACAGTACACAGCGGGTAGAAGGGAACGATTCACTCCCGTCTGGTACTGTACGGCCCGTGTGTGTCTCAGTGACAGCACCTGTACATGTACAGTACACAGTGGGTAAAAGGGAACGATTCACTCCCGTCTGGTACTGTACGGCCCGTGTGTGTATCAGTATCAGCTCCTGTACATGTAGAGTACACAGTGGGTAAAAGGGAACGATTCACTCCAGTCTGGTACTGTACGGCCCATGTGTGTCTCAGTGTCAGCTCCTGTACATGTACAGTACACAGCGGGTAAAAGGGAACGATTCACTCCCGTCTGGTACTGGACGGCCCGTGTGTGTCTCAGTGTCAACTCCTGTACATGTTTAGTACACAGCGGGTAAAATGGAACGATTCACTCCCGTCTGGTACTGTACGGCCCGTGCGTGTCTCAGTGTCAGCTCCAGTACATGTACAGTACACAGCGGGTAAAAGGGAACGATTCACTTCCATCTGGTACTGTACGGCCCATGTGTGTCTCAGTGTCAGCTCCTGTACATGTACAGTACACAGCGGGTAAAAGGGAACGATTCACTCCAGTCTGGTACTGTACGGTCCGTGTGTGTCTCAGGGACAGCTCCTGTACATGTACAGCACACAGCGGGTAAAAGGGAACGATTCACTCCAGTCTGGTACTGTACGGCCCATGTGTGTCTCAGTGTCAGCTCCTGTACATGTACAGTACACAGCGGGTAAAAGGGAACGATTCACTCCAGTCTGGTACTGTACGGCCCGTGTGTGACTCAGTGTCAGCTCTTGTACATGTACAGTACACAGCGGGTAAAAGGGAATGATTCACTCCTGTCTGGTGCTGTACGGCCCGTGTGTGTCTCAGTTTCAGCTCCTGTACATGTACAGCACACAGCGGGTAAAAGGGAACGATTCACTCCCGTCTGGTACTGTACGGCCCGTGTGTGTCTCAGTGTCAGCTCCTGTACATGTACAGTACACAGCGGGTAAAAGGAAACGATTCACTCCCGTCTGGTACTGTGCGGCCCGTGTGTGTCTCAGTGTCAGCTCCTGTACATGTACAGCACACAGCAGGTTAAAGGGAATGATTCACTCCCGTCTGGTGCTGTACGGCCCGTGTGTGTCTCAGTGTCAGCCCCTGTACATGTACAGCACACAGCGGGCAAAAGGGAACGATTCACTCCCGTCTGGTACTGTACGGCCCGTGTGTGTCTCAGTGTCAGCTCCTGTACATGTACAGCGCACAGCGGGTAAAAGGGAATGATTCACTCCCGTCTGGTACTGTACAGCCCGTGTGTGTCTCAGTGTCAGCTCCTGTACATGTACAGTACACAGCGGGTAAAAGGGAATGGTTCACTCCCGTCTGGTACTGTACGGCCCGTGTGTGTCTCAGTGTCAGCTCCTGTTCATGTTCGGCACACAGCGGGTAAAAGGGAATGATTCACTCCCTCTGGTACTGTACGGCCTGTGTGTGTCTCAGTGTCAGCTCCTGTACATGTACAGCACACAGTGGGTAAAAGGGAATGATTCACTCCCTCTGGTACTGTACGGCCTGTGTGTGTCTCAGTGTCAGCTCCTGTACATGTACAGCACACAGCGGGTAAAAGGGAACGATTCACTCCCTCTGGTACTGTACGGCCCGTGTGTGTCTCAGTGTCAGCTGCTGTACATGTACAGTACACTGCAGGTAAAAGGGAACAATTCACTCCCGTCTGCTACTGCACGGCCCGGGTGTGTCTCAGTGGCAGCTCCTGTACATGTACAGCACACAGCGGGTAAAAAGGAATGATTCACTCCCGTCTGGTACTGTACGGCCCGTGTGTGTCTCAGTGTCAGCTCCTGTACATGCAGAGCACACAGTGGGTAAAAGGGAACGATTCACTCCCGTCTGGTACTGTACGGCCCGTGTGTGTCTCAGTGTCAGCTCCTGTACATGTACAGTACACAGCGGGTAAAAGGGAACGATTCACTCCCGTCTGGTACTGTACGGCCCGTGTGTGTCTCAGTGTCAGCTCCTGTACATGTACAGTACACAGCGGGTAAAAGGAAACGATTCACTCCCGTGTGGTGCTGTACGGCCCGTGTGTGTCTCAGTGTCAGCTCCAGTACATGTACAGTACACAGCGGGTAAAAGGGAACGATTCACTCCCGTCTGGTACTGTACGGCCCGTGTGTGTCTCAGTGACAGCACCTGTACATGTACAGCACACAGCAGGTAAAAGGGAACGATTCACTCCTGTCTGGTACTGTACGGCCCGTGTGTGTATCAGTATCAGCTCCTGTACATGTAGAGTACACAGTGGGTAAAAGGGAACGATTCACTCCTGTCTGGTACTGTAGGGCCCGTGTGTGTCTCAGTGTCAGCTCCTGTACATGTACAGTACACAGCGGGTAAAAGGGAACGATTCACTCCCGTCTGGTACTCTACGGCCCATGTGTGTCTCAGTGTCAGATCCTGTACATGTACAATACACAGCGGGTAAAAGGGAACGATTCACTCCCGTCTGGTACTGTACGGCCCGTGTGTGTCTCAGTGTCAGCTCCTGTACATGTGCAGTACACAGCGGGTAAAAGGGAACGATTCACTCCCATCTGGTACTGTACGGCCCGTGTGTGTCTCAGTGTCAGCTCCTGTACATGTACAGTACACAGCGGGTAAAAAGGAACGATTCACTCCCATCTGGCACTGTACAGCCCGTGTGTGTCTCAGTGTCAGCTCCTGTACATGTCCAGTACACAGCGGGTAAAAGGGAACGATTCACTCCCGTCTGGTACTGTACAGCCCGTGTGTGTCTCAGTGTCAGCTGCTGTACATGTACAGTACACCGCGGGTAAAAGGGAACGATTCACTCCCGTCTGGTACTGTACGGCCCGTGTGTGTCTGTGTCAGCTCCTGTACATGTACAGCACACAGCGGGTAAAAGGGAACGATTCACTCCCGTCCGGTACTGTACGGCCCGTGTGTGTCTCAGTGTCAGCTCCTGTACATGTACAGCACACAGCGGGTAAAAGGGAACGATTCACTCCCGTCTGGTACTGTACGGCCCGTGTGTGTCTCAGTGTCAGCTCCTGTACATGTACAGTACACAGCGGGTAAAAGGGAACGATTCACTCCCGTCTGCTACTGTACGGCCCGTGTGTGTCTCAGTGTCAGCTCCTGTACATGTGCAGTACACAGCGGGTAACAGGGAATGGTTCACTCCCGTCTGGTACTGTACGGCCCGTGTGTGTCTCAGTGTCAGCTCCTGTTCATGTTCGGCACACAGCGGGTAAAAGGGAACGATTCACTCCCTCTGGTACTGTGCGGCCTGCGTGTGTCTCAGTTTCAGCTCCTGTACATGTACAGCACACAGTGGGTAAAAGGGAACAATTCACTCCCTCTGGTATTGTACGGCCCGTGTGTGTCTGTGTCAGCTCCTGTACATGTACAGCACACAGCGGGTAAAAGGGAACGATTCACTCCCTCTGGTACTGTACGGCCTGTGTGTGTCTCAGTGTCAGCTCCTGTACATGTACAGCACACAGTGGGTAAAAGGGAATGATTCACTCCCTCTGGTACTGTACGGCCTGTGTGTGTCTCAGTGTCAGCTCCTGTACATGTACAGCACACAGCGGGTAAAAGGGAACGATTCACTCCTGTCTGGTACTGTATGGCCTGTGTGTGTCGCAGTGTCAGCTCCTGTACATGTACAGCACACAGCGGGTCAAAGGGAACGATTCACTCCCTCTGGTACTGTACGGCCCGTGTGTGTCTCAGTGTCAGCTGCTGTACATGTACAGTACACAGCAGGTAAAAGGGAACAATTCACTCCCGTCTGCTACTGCACGGCCCGGGTGTGTCTCAGTGACAGCTCCTGTACATGTACAGCACACAGCGGGTAAAAAGGAATGATTCACTCCCGTCTGGTACTGTACGGCCCGTGTGTGTCTCAGTGTCAGCTCCTGTACATGCACAGCACAGAGTGGGTAAAAGGGAACGATTCACTCCCGTCTGGTACTGTACGGCCCGTGTGTGTCTCAGTGTCAGCTCCTGTACATGTACAGTACACAGCGGGTAAAAGGGAACGATTCACTCCCGTCTGGTACTGTACGGCCCGTGTGTGCCTCAGTGTCAACTCCTGTACATGTACAGCACAAACAGCGGGTAAAAGGGAACGATTCACTCCCGTCTGGTACTGTACAGCCCGTGTGTGTCTCAGTATCAGCTCCTGTACATGTACAGCACACAGCGGGTAAAAGGGAACGATTCACTCCCGTCTGGTGCTGTACGGCCCGTGTGTGTCTCAGTGTCAGCTCCTGTACATGTACAGTACACAGCGGGTAAAAGGAAACGATTCACTCCCGTCTGGTGCTGTACGGCCCGTGTGTGTCTCAGTGTCAGCTCCTGTACATGTACAGTACACAGCGGGTAAAAGGGAATGATTCACTCCCGTCTGGTACTGTACGGCCCGTGTGTGTCTCAGTGTCAGCTCCTGTACTTGTACAGTACACAGCGGGTAAAAAGGAACGATTCACTCCCGTCTGGTACTGTACGGCCCGTGTGTGTCTCAGTGTCAGCTCCTGTATATGTACAGTACACAGCGGGTAAAAGGGAACGATTCACTCCCGTCTGGTACTGTACGGCCCGTGTGTGTCTCAGTGTCAGCTCCTGTACATGTAGAGTACACAGCGGGTAAAAGGGAACGATTCACTCCCATCTGGTACTGTACAGCCCGTGTGTGTCTCAGTTTCAGCTCCTGTACATGTACAGTACACAGCGGGTAAAAGGGAACGATTCACTCCCGTCTGGTACTCTACGGCCCATGTGTGTCTCAGTGTCAGCTCCTGTACATGTGCAGTACACAGCGGGTAAAAGGGAACGATTCACTCCCGTCTGGTACTGTACGGCCCGTGTGTGTCTGTGTCAGCTCCTGTACATGTACAGCACACAGCGGGTAAAAGGGAACGATTCACTCCCGTCCGGCACTGTACGGCCCGTGTGTGTCTCACTGTCAGCTCCTGTACATGTACAGCACACAGCGGGTAAAAGGGAACGATTCACTCCCGTCTGGTGCTGTACGGCCCGTGTGTGTCTCAGTGTCAGCTCCTGTACATGTACAGTACACAGCGGGTAAAAGGGAATAGTTCACTCCCGTCTGGTACTGTACGGCCCGTGTGTGTCTCAGTGTCAGCTCCTGTACATGTACAGCACACAGTGGGTAAAAGGGAACGAATCACTCCCTCTGGTATTGTACGGCCCGTGTGTGTCTCAGTGTCAGCTCCTGTACATGGACAGCACACAGCGGGTAAAAGGGAATGATTCACTCCCTCTGGTACTGTACGGCCTGTGTGTGTCTCAGTGACAGCTCCTGGACATGTACAGCACACAGCGGGTAAAAAGGAATGATTCACTCCCGTCTGGTACTGTACGGCCCGTGTGTGTCTCAGTGTCAGCTCCTGTTCATGTTCGGCACACAGCGGGTAAAAGGGAATGATTCACTCCCTCTGGTACTGTATGGCCTGTGTGTGTCTCAGTGTCAGCTCCTGTACATGTACAGCACACAGTGGGTAAAAGGGAATGATTCACTCCCTCTGGTACTGTACGGCCTGTGTGTGTCTCAGTGTCAGCTCCTGCACATGTACAGCACACAGCGGGTAAAAGGGAACGATTCACTCCTGTCTGGTACTGTACGGCCCGTGTGTGTATCAGTATCAGCTCCTGTACATGTAGAGTACACAGTGGGTAAAAGGGAACGATTCACTCCTGTCTGGTACTGTAGGGCCCGTGTGTGTCTCAGTGTCAGCTCCTGTACATGTACAGTACACAGCGGGTAAAAGGGAACGATTCACTCCCGTCTGGTACTCTACGGCCCATGTGTGTCTCAGTGTCAGATCCTGTACATGTACAATACACAGCGGGTAAAAGGGAACGATTCACTCCTGTCTGGTACTGTACGGCCCGTGTGTGTATCAGTATCAGCTCCTGTACATGTAGAGTACACAGTGGGTAAAAGGGAATGATTCACTCCCGTCTGGTACTGTACGGCCCGTGTGTGTCTCAGTGTCAGCTCCTGTACTTGTACAGTACACAGCGGGTAAAAAGGAACGATTCACTCCCGTCTGGTACTGTACGGCCCGTGTGTGTCTCAGTGTCAGCTCCTGTATATGTACAGTACACAGCGGGTAAAAGGGAACGATTCACTCCCGTCTGGTACTGTACGGCCCGTGTGTGTCTCAGTGTCAGCTCCTGTACATGTAGAGTACACAGCGGGTAAAAGGGAACGATTCACTCCCATCTGGTACTGTACAGCCCGTGTGTGTCTCAGTTTCAGCTCCTGTACATGTACAGTACACAGCGGGTAAAAGGGAACGATTCACTCCCGTCTGGTACTCTACGGCCCATGTGTGTCTCAGTGTCAGCTCCTGTACATGTGCAGTACACAGCGGGTAAAAGGGAACGATTCACTCCCGTCTGGTACTGTACGGCCCGTGTGTGTCTGTGTCAGCTCCTGTACATGTACAGCACACAGCGGGTAAAAGGGAACGATTCACTCCCGTCCGGCACTGTACGGCCCGTGTGTGTCTCACTGTCAGCTCCTGTACATGTACAGCACACAGCGGGTAAAAGGGAACGATTCACTCCCGTCTGGTGCTGTACGGCCCGTGTGTGTCTCAGTGTCAGCTCCTGTACATGTACAGTACACAGCGGGTAAAAGGGAATAGTTCACTCCCGTCTGGTACTGTACGGCCCGTGTGTGTCTCAGTGTCAGCTCCTGTACATGTACAGCACACAGTGGGTAAAAGGGAACGAATCACTCCCTCTGGTATTGTACGGCCCGTGTGTGTCTCAGTGTCAGCTCCTGTACATGGACAGCACACAGCGGGTAAAAGGGAATGATTCACTCCCTCTGGTACTGTACGGCCTGTGTGTGTCTCAGTGACAGCTCCTGGACATGTACAGCACACAGCGGGTAAAAAGGAATGATTCACTCCCGTCTGGTACTGTACGGCCCGTGTGTGTCTCAGTGTCAGCTCCTGTTCATGTTCGGCACACAGCGGGTAAAAGGGAATGATTCACTCCCTCTGGTACTGTATGGCCTGTGTGTGTCTCAGTGTCAGCTCCTGTACATGTACAGCACACAGTGGGTAAAAGGGAATGATTCACTCCCTCTGGTACTGTACGGCCTGTGTGTGTCTCAGTGTCAGCTCCTGCACATGTACAGCACACAGCGGGTAAAAGGGAACGATTCACTCCTGTCTGGTACTGTACGGCCCGTGTGTGTATCAGTATCAGCTCCTGTACATGTAGAGTACACAGTGGGTAAAAGGGAACGATTCACTCCTGTCTGGTACTGTAGGGCCCGTGTGTGTCTCAGTGTCAGCTCCTGTACATGTACAGTACACAGCGGGTAAAAGGGAACGATTCACTCCCGTCTGGTACTCTACGGCCCATGTGTGTCTCAGTGTCAGATCCTGTACATGTACAATACACAGCGGGTAAAAGGGAACGATTCACTCCCGTCTGGTACTGTACGGCCCGTGTGTGTCTCAGTGTCAGCTCCTGTACATGTGCAGTACACAGCGGGTAAAAGGGAATGATTCACTCCCGTCTGGTACTGTACGGCCCGTGTGTGTCTCAGTGTCAGCTCCTGTACATGTACAGTACACAGCGGGTAAAAAGGAACGATTCACTCCCATCTGGCACTGTACAGCCCGTGTGTGTCTGTGTCAGCTCCTGTACATGTACAGCACACAGCGGGTAAAAGGGAACGATTCACTCCCGTCCGGTACTGTACGGCCCGTGTGTGTCTCAGTGTCAGCTCCTGTTCATGTTCGGCACACAGCGGGTAAAAGGGAACGATTCACTCCCTCTGGTACTGTGCGGCCTGCGTGTGTCTCAGTGTCAGCTCCTGTACATGTACAGCACACAGTGGGTAAAAGGGAACGATTCACTCCCTCTGGTATTGTACGGCCCGTGTGTGTCTGTGTCAGCTCCTGTACATGTACAGCACACAGCGGGTAAAAGGGAACGATTCACTCCCTCTGGTACTGTACGGCCTGTGTGTGTCTCAGTGTCAGCTCCTGTACATGTACAGCACACAGTGGGTAAAAGGGAATGATTCACTCCCTCTGGTACTGTACGGCCTGTGTGTGTCTCAGTGTCAGCTGCTGTACATGTACAGTACACAGCAGGTAAAAGGGAACAATTCACTCCCGTCTGCTACTGCACGGCCCGGGTGTGTCTCAGTGACAGCTCCTGTACATGTACAGCACACAGCGGGTAAAAAGGAATGATTCACTCCCGTCTGGTACTGTACGGCCCGTGTGTGTCTCAGTGTCAGCTCCTGTACATGCACAGCACAGAGTGGGTAAAAGGGAACGATTCACTCCCGTCTGGTACTGTACGGCCCGTGTGTGTCTCAGTGTCAGCTCCTGTACATGTACAGTACACAGCGGGTAAAAGGGAACGATTCACTCCCGTCTGGTACTGTACGGCCCGTGTGTGCCTCAGTGTCAACTCCTGTACATGTACAGCACAAACAGCGGGTAAAAGGGAACGATTCACTCCCGTCTGGTACTGTACAGCCCGTGTGTGTCTCAGTATCAGCTCCTGTACATGTACAGCACACAGCGGGTAAAAGGGAACGATTCACTCCCGTCTGGTGCTGTACGGCCCGTGTGTGTCTCAGTGTCAGCTCCTGTACATGTACAGTACACAACGGGTAAAAGGAAACGATTCAATCCCGTCTGGTACTGTACGGCCCGTGTGTGTCTCAGTGTCAGCTCCTGTACATGTACAGTACACAGTGGGTAAAAGGGAACGATTCACTCCCGTCTGGTACTGTACGGCCCGTGTGTGTCTCAGTTTCAGCTTCTGTACATGTACAGTACACAGTGGGTAAAAGGGAACGATTCACTCCCGTCTGGTACTGTACGGCCCGTGTGTGTCTCAGTGTCAGCTCTTGTACATGTACAGTACACAGTGGGTAAAAGGGAACGATTCACTCCCGTCTGGTACTGTACGGCCCGTGTGTGTCTCAGTGTCAGCTCCTGTACATGTACAGTACACAGCGGGTAAAAGGGAACGATTCACTCCCGTCTGGCACTGAACAGCCCATGTGTGTCTCAGTGTCAGCTCCTGTACATGTACAGTACACAGCAGGTAAAAGGGAACGATTCACTCCCGTCTGGTACTGTACGGCCCGTGTGTGTCTCAGTTTCAGCTCCTGTACATGTACAGTACACAGCGGGTAAAAGGGAACGATTCACTCCCGTCTGGTACTCTACGGCCCATGTGTGTCTCAGTGTCAGCTCCTGTACATGTACAGTACACAGCGGGTAAAAGGGAACGATTCACTCCCGTCTGGTACTGTACGGCCCGTGTGTGTCTCAGTGTCAGCTCCTGTACATGTGCAGTACACAGCGGGTAAAAGGGAACGATTCACTCCCGTCTGGTACTGTACGGCCCGTGTGTGTCTCAGTGTCAGCTCCTGTACATGTACAGTACACAGCGGGTAAAAGGGAACGATTCACTCCCATCTGGTACTGTACAGCCCGTGTGTGTCTCAGTGTCAGCTCCTGTACATGTACAGTACACAGCGGGTAAAGGGGAACGATTCACTCCCGTCTAGTACTGTACAGCCCGTGTGTGTCTCAGTGTCAGCTGCTGTACATGTACAGTACACCGCGGGTAAAAGGGAACGATTCACTCCCGTCTGGTACTGTACGGCCCGTGTGTGTCTGTGTCAGCTCCTGTACATGTACAGCACACAGCGGGTAAAAGGGAACGATTCACTCCCGTCCGGTACTGTACGGCCCGTGTGTGTCTCACTGTCAGCTCCTGTACATGTACAGCACACAGCGGGTAAAAGGGAACGATTCACTCCCGTCTGGTGCTGTACGGCCCGTGTGTGTCTCAGTGTCAGCTGCTGTACATGTACAGTACACAGCGGGTAAAAGGGAATAGTTCACTCCCGTCTGGTACTGTACGGCCCGTGTGTGTCTCAGTGTCAGCTCCTGTACATGTACAGCACACAGTGGGTAAAAGGGAACGATTCACTCCCTCTGGTATTGTACGGCCCGTGTGTGTCTCAGTGTCAGCTCCTGTACATGTACAGCACACAGCGGGTAAAAGGGAATGATTCACTCCCTCTGGTACTGTACGGCCTGTGTGTGTCTCAGTGACAGCTCCTGTACATGTACAGCACACAGCGGGTAAAAAGGAATGATTCACTCCCGTCTGGTACTGTACGGCCCGTGTGTGTCTCAGTGTCAGCTCCTGTACATGTGCAGCACACAGCAGGTTAAAGGGAACGATTCACTCCCGTCTGGTACTGTACGGCCCGTGTGTGTCTCAGTGTCAGCTCCAGTACATGTACAGTACACAGCGGGTAAAAGGGAACGATTCACTCCCGTCTGGTACTGTACGGCCCGTGTGTGTCTCAGGGACAGCTCCTGTACATGTACAGCACACAGCAGGTAAAAGGGAACGATTCACTCCCGTGTGGTACTGTACGGCCCGTGTATGTATCAGTATCAGCTCCTGTACATGTAGAGTACACAGTGGGTAAAAGGGAACGATTCACTCCCGTCTGGTACTGTACGGCCCGTGTGTGTCTCAGTGTCAGCTCCTGTACATGTACAGTACACAGCGGGTAAAAGGGAACGATTCACTCCCGTCTGGCACTGAACAGCCCATGTGTGTCTCAGTGTCAGCTCCTGTACATGTACAGTACACAGCAGGTAAAAGGGAACGATTCACTCCCGTCTGGTACTGTACAGCCCGTGTGTGCCTCAGTGTCAGTTCCTGTACATGTACAGTACACAGCCGCTAAAAGGGAACGATTCACTCCCGCCTGGTACTGTACGGCCCGTGTGTGTCTCAGTGTCAGCTCCTGTACATGTACAGTACACAGCGGGTAAAAGGGAACGATTCACTCCCGTCTGGTACTGTACGGCCCGTGTGTGTCTCAGTGTCAGCTCCTGTACATGTGCAGTACACAGCGGGTAAAAGGGAACGATTCACTCCCGTCTGGTACTGTACGGCCCGTGTGTGTCTCAGTGTCAGCTCCTGTACATGTACAGTACACAGCGGGTAAAAGGGAACGATTCACTCCCATCTGGTACTGTACGGCCCGTGTGTGTCTCAGTGTCAGCTGCTGTACATGTACAGTACACCGCGGGTAAAAGGGAACGATTCACTCCCGTCTGGTACTGTACGGCCCGTGTGTGTCTCAGTGTCAGCTCCAGTACATGTACAGTACGCAGCGGGTAAAAGGGAACGATTCACTCCCGTCTGGTACTGTACGGCCCGTGTGTGTCTCAGTGACAGCTCCTGTACATGTACAGCACACAGCAGGTAAAAGGAAACGATTCACTCCCGTCTGGTACTGTACGGCCCGTGTGTGTATCAGTATCAGCTCCTGTACATGTAGAGTACACAGTGGGTAAAAGGGAACGATTCACTCCCGTCTGGTACTGTACGGCCCGTGTGTGTCTCAGTGTCAGCTCCTGTACATGTGCAGTACACAGCGGGTAAAAGTGAATGATTCACTCCCGTCTGGTACTCTACGGCCCATGTGTGTCTCCGTGTCAGCTCCTGTACATGTACAGTACACAGCGGGTAAAAGGGAACGATTCACTCCCGTCTGGTACTGTACTGCCCGTGTGTGTCTCAGTGTCAGCTCCTGTACATGTACAGTACACAGCGGGTAAAAGGGAACGATTCACTCCCGTCTGGTACTGTACAGCCCGTGTGTGTCTCAGTGTCAGCTGCTGTACATGTACAGTACACCGCGGGTAAAAGGGAACGATTCACTCCCGTCTGGTACTGTACGGCCCGTGTGTGTCTGTGTCAGCTCCTGTACATGTACAGCACACAGCGGATAAAAGGGAACGATTCACTCCCGTCCGGTACTGTCCGGCCCGTGTGTGTCTCAGTGTCAGCTCCTGTTCATGTACAGCACACAGCGGGTAAAAGGGAACGATTCACTCCCGTCCGGTACTGTACGGCCCGTGTGTGTCTCACTGTCAGCTCCTGTACATGTACAGCACACAGCGGGTAAAAGGGAACGATTCACTCCCGTCTGCTACTGTACCGCCCGTGTGTGTCTCAGTGTCAGCTGCTGTACATGTACAGTACACATCGGGTAAAAGGGAATGATTCACTCCCGTCTGGTACTGCACGGCCCGTGTGTGTCACAGTGTCAGCTCCTGTACATGTACAGTACACATCGGGTAAAAGGGAACGATTCACTCCTGTCTGATGCTGTACGGCCCGTGTGTGTCTCAGTGTCAGCTCCTGTACATGTACAGTACACAGCAGGTAAAAGGGAACGATTCACTCCCGTCTGGTACTGTACGGCCCGTGTGTGTCTCAGTGTCAGCTCCTGTACATGTACAGTACACAGCGGGTAAAAGGGAATGGTTCACTCCCGTCTGGTACTGTACGGCCCGTGTGTGTCTCAGTGTCAGCTCCTGTTCATGTTCGGCACACAGTGGGTAAAAGGGAACGATTCACTCCCTCTGGTACTGTACGGCCTGTGTGTGTCTCAGTGTCAGCTCCTGTACATGTAGAGTACACAGTGGGTAAAAGGGAACGATTCACTCCCGTCTGGTACTGTACGGCCCGTGTGTGTCTCAGTGTCAGCTCCTGTACATGTACAGTACACAGTGGGTAAAAGGGAATGATTCACTCCCTCTGGTACTGTACGGCCTGTGTGTGTCTCAGTGTCAGCTCCTGTACATGTACAGCACACAGCGGGTAAAAGGGAACGATTCACTCCCTCTGGTACTGTACGGCCCGTGTGTGTCTCAGTGTCAGCTGCTGTACATGTACAGTACACTGCAGGTAAAAGGGAACAATTCACTCCCGTCTGCTACTGCACGGCCCGGGTGTGTCTCAGTGACAGCTCCTGTACATGTACAGCACACAGCGGGTAAAAAGGAATGATTCACTCCCGTCTGGTACTGTACGGCCCGTGTGTGTCTCAGTGTCAGCTCCTGTACATGCAGAGCACACAGTGGGTAAAAGGGAACGATTCACTCCCGTCTGGTACTGTACGGCCCGTGTGTGTCTCAGTGTCAGCTCCTGTACATGTACAGTACACAGCGGGTAAAAGGGAACGATTCACTCCCGTCTGGTACTGTACGGCCCGTGTGTGTCTCAGTGTCAGCTCCTGTACATGTACAGTACACAGCGGGTAAAAGGAAACGATTCACTCCCGTCTGGTGCTGTACGGCCCGTGTGTGTCTCAGTGTCAGCTCCAGTACATGTACAGTACACAGCGGGTAAAAGGGAACGATTCACTCCCGTCTGGTACTGTACGGCCCGTGTGTGTCTCAGTGACAGCACCTGTACATGTACAGCACACAGCAGGTAAAAGGGAACGATTCACTCCTGTCTGGTACTGTACGGCCCGTGTGTGTATCAGTATCAGCTCCTGTACATGTAGAGTACACAGTGGGTAAAAGGGAACGATTCACTCCTGTCTGGTACTGTAGGGCCCGTGTGTGTCTCAGTGTCAGCTCCTGTACATGTACAGTACACAGCGGGTAAAAGGGAACGATTCACTCCCGTCTGGTACTCTACGGCCCATGTGTGTCTCAGTGTCAGATCCTGTACATGTACTATACACAGCGGGTAAAAGGGAACGATTCACTCCCGTCTGGTACTGTACGGCCCGTGTGTGTCTCAGTGTCAGCTGCTGTACATGTACAGTACACAGCGGGTAAAAGGGAATAGTTCACTCCCGTCTGGTACTGTACGGCCCGTGTGTGTCTCAGTGTCAGCTCCTGTACATGTACAGCACACAGCGGGTAAAAGGGAATGATTCACTCCCTCTGGTACTGTACGGCCTGTGTGTGTCTCAGTGACAGCTCCTGTACATGTACAGCACACAGCGGGTAAAAAGGAATGATTCACTCCCGTCTGGTACTG
This sequence comes from Somniosus microcephalus, assembly GCF_052327205.1. Classification (NCBI taxonomy): domain Eukaryota; kingdom Metazoa; phylum Chordata; class Chondrichthyes; order Squaliformes; family Somniosidae; genus Somniosus; species Somniosus microcephalus. The sequence continues at coordinate 47,041,394 of NW_028225179.1, forward strand.
TACGGCCCGTGTGTGTCTCAGTGTCAGCTCCTGTACATGTGCAGCACACAGCAGGTTAAAGGGAACGATTCACTCCCGTCTGGTACTGTACGGCCCGTGTGTGTCTCAGTGTCAGCTCCAGTACATGTACAGTACACAGCGGGTAAAAGGGAACGATTCACTCCCGTCTGGTACTGTACGGCCCGTGTGTGTCTCAGGGACAGCTCCTGTACATGTACAGCACACAGCAGGTAAAAGGGAACGATTCACTCCCGTGTGGTACTGTACGGCCCGTGTATGTATCAGTATCAGCTCCTGTACATGTAGAGTACACAGTGGGTAAAAGGGAACGATTCACTCCCGTCTGGTACTGTACGGCCCGTGTGTGTCTCAGTGTCAGCTCCTGTACATGTACAGTACACAGCGGGTAAAAGGGAACGATTCACTCCCGTCTGGCACTGAACAGCCCATGTGTGTCTCAGTGTCAGCTCCTGTACATGTACAGTACACAGCAGGTAAAAGGGAACGATTCACTCCCGTCTGGTACTGTACAGCCCGTGTGTGCCTCAGTGTCAGTTCCTGTACATGTACAGTACACAGCCGCTAAAAGGGAACGATTCACTCCCGCCTGGTACTGTACGGCCCGTGTGTGTCTCAGTGTCAGCTCCTGTACATGTACAGTACACAGCGGGTAAAAGGGAACGATTCACTCCCGTCTGGTACTGTACGGCCCGTGTGTGTCTCAGTGTCAGCTCCTGTACATGTGCAGTACACAGCGGGTAAAAGGGAACGATTCACTCCCGTCTGGTACTGTACGGCCCGTGTGTGTCTCAGTGTCAGCTCCTGTACATGTACAGTACACAGCGGGTAAAAGGGAACGATTCACTCCCATCTGGTACTGTACGGCCCGTGTGTGTCTCAGTGTCAGCTGCTGTACATGTACAGTACACAGCGGGTAAAAGGGAACGATTCACTCCCGTCTGGTACTCTACGGCCCATGTGTGTCTCAGTGTCAGATCCTGTACATGTACTATACACAGCGGGTAAAAGGGAACGATTCACTCCCGTCTGGTACTGTACGGCCCGTGTGTGTCTCAGTGTCAGCTCCTGTTCATGTTCGGCACACAGCGGGTAAAAGGGAACGATTCACTCCCTCTGGTACTGTGCGGCCTGCGTGTGTCTCAGTTTCAGCTCCTGTACATGTACAGCACACAGTGGGTAAAAGGGAACGTTTCACTCCCTCTGGTATTGTACGGCCCGTGTGTGTCTGTGTCAGCTCCTGTACATGTACAGCACACAGCGGGTAAAAGGGAACGATTCACTCCCTCTGGTACTGTACGGCCCGTGTGTGTCTCACTGTCAGCTCCTGTACATGTACAGCACACAGCGGGTAAAAGGGAACGATTCACTCCCGTCTGGTGCTGTACGGCCCGTGTGTGTCTCAGTGTCAGCTGCTGTACATGTACAGTACACAGCGGGTAAAAGGGAATAGTTCACTCCCGTCTGGTACTGTACGGCCCGTGTGTGTCTCAGTGTCAGCTCCTGTACATGTACAGCACACAGTGGGTAAAAGGGAACGATTCACTCCCTCTGGTATTGTACGGCCCGTGTGTGTCTCAGTGTCAGCTCCTGTACATGTACAGCACACAGCGGGTAAAAGGGAATGATTCACTCCCTCTGGTACTGTACGGCCTGTGTGTGTCTCAGTGACAGCTCCTGTACATGTACAGCACACAGCGGGTAAAAAGGAATGATTCACTCCCGTCTGGTACTGTACGGCCCGTGTGTGTCTCAGTGTCAGCTCCTGTACATGTGCAGCACACAGCAGGTTAAAGGGAACGATTCACTCCCGTCTGGTACTGTACGGCCCGTGTGTGTCTCAGTGTCAGCTCCAGTACATGTACAGTACACAGCGGGTAAAAGGGAACGATTCACTCCCGTCTGGTACTGTACGGCCCGTGTGTGTCTCAGGGACAGCTCCTGTACATGTACAGCACACAGCAGGTAAAAGGGAACGATTCACTCCCGTGTGGTACTGTACGGCCCGTGTATGTATCAGTATCAGCTCCTGTACATGTAGAGTACACAGTGGGTAAAAGGGAACGATTCACTCCCGTCTGGTACTGTACGGCCCGTGTGTGTCTCAGTGTCAGCTCCTGTACATGTACAGTACACAGCGGGTAAAAGGGAACGATTCACTCCCGTCTGGCACTGAACAGCCCATGTGTGTCTCAGTGTCAGCTCCTGTACATGTACAGTACACAGCAGGTAAAAGGGAACGATTCACTCCCGTCTGGTACTGTACAGCCCGTGTGTGCCTCAGTGTCAGTTCCTGTACATGTACAGTACACAGCCGCTAAAAGGGAACGATTCACTCCCGCCTGGTACTGTACGGCCCGTGTGTGTCTCAGTGTCAGCTCCTGTACATGTACAGTACACAGCGGGTAAAAGGGAACGATTCACTCCCGTCTGGTACTGTACGGCCCGTGTGTGTCTCAGTGTCAGCTCCTGTACATGTGCAGTACACAGCGGGTAAAAGGGAACGATTCACTCCCGTCTGGTACTGTACGGCCCGTGTGTGTCTCAGTGTCAGCTCCTGTACATGTACAGTACACAGCGGGTAAAAGGGAACGATTCACTCCCATCTGGTACTGTACGGCCCGTGTGTGTCTCAGTGTCAGCTGCTGTACATGTACAGTACACCGCGGGTAAAAGGGAACGATTCACTCCCGTCTGGTACTGTACGGCCCGTGTGTGTCTCAGTGTCAGCTCCAGTACATGTACAGTACGCAGCGGGTAAAAGGGAACGATTCACTCCCGTCTGGTACTGTACGGCCCGTGTGTGTCTCAGTGACAGCTCCTGTACATGTACAGCACACAGCAGGTAAAAGGAAACGATTCACTCCCGTCTGGTACTGTACGGCCCGTGTGTGTATCAGTATCAGCTCCTGTACATGTAGAGTACACAGTGGGTAAAAGGGAACGATTCACTCCCGTCTGGTACTGTACGGCCCGTGTGTGTCTCAGTGTCAGCTCCTGTACATGTGCAGTACACAGCGGGTAAAAGGGAATGATTCACTCCCGTCTGGTACTCTACGGCCCATGTGTGTCTCCGTGTCAGCTCCTGTACATGTACAGTACACAGCGGGTAAAAGGGAACGATTCACTCCCGTCTGGTACTGTACTGCCCGTGTGTGTCTCAGTGTCAGCTCCTGTACATGTACAGTACACAGCGGGTAAAAGGGAACGATTCACTCCCGTCTGGTACTGTACAGCCCGTGTGTGTCTCAGTGTCAGCTGCTGTACATGTACAGTACACCGCGGGTAAAAGGGAACGATTCACTCCCGTCTGGTACTGTACGGCCCGTGTGTGTCTGTGTCAGCTCCTGTACATGTACAGCACACAGCGGATAAAAGGGAACGATTCACTCCCGTCCGGTACTGTCCGGCCCGTGTGTGTCTCAGTGTCAGCTCCTGTTCATGTACAGCACACAGCGGGTAAAAGGGAACGATTCACTCCCGTCTGGTACTGTACGGCCCGTGTGTGCCTCAGTGTCAGCTCCTGTATATGTACAGTACACAGCGGGTAAAAGGGAACGATTCACTCCCGTCTGCTACTGTACCGCCCGTGTGTGTCTCAGTGTCAGCTCCTGTACATGTACAGTACACATCGGGTAAAAGGGAATGATTCACTCCCGTCTGGTACTGCACGGCCCGTGTGTGTCACAGTGTCAGCTCCTGTACATGTACAGTACACATCGGGTAAAAGGGAACGATTCACTCCTGTCTGAAGCTGTACGGCCCGTGTGTGTCTCAGTGTCAGCTCCTGTACATGTACAGTACACAGCAGGTAAAAGGGAACGATTCACTCCCGTCTGGTACTGTACGGCCCGTGTGTGTCTCAGTGTCAGCTCCTGCACATGTACAGTACACAGCGGGTAAAAGGGAATGGTTCACTCCCGTCTGGTACTGTACGGCCCGTGTGTGTCTCAGTGTCAGCTCCTGTTCATGTTCGGCACACAGGGGGTAAAAGGGAACGATTCACTCCCTCTGGTACTGTACGGCCTGTGTGTGTCTCAGTGTCAGCTCCTGTACATGTACAGCACACAGTGGGTAAAAGGGAACGATTCACTCCCTCTGGTATTGTACGGCCCGTGTGTGTCTCAGTGTCAGCTCCTGTACATGTAGGGTACACAGTGGGTAAAAGGGAACGATTCACTCCCGTCTGGTACTGTACGGCCCGTGTGTGTCTCAGTGTCAGCTCCTGTACATGTACAGTACACAGTGGGTAAAAGGGAATGATTCACTCCCTCTGGTACTGTACGGCCTGTGTGTGTCTCAGTGTCAGCTCCTGTACATGTACAGCACACAGCGGGTAAAAGGGAACGATTCACTCCCTCTGGTACTGTACGGCCCGTGTGTGTCTCAGTGTCAGCTGCTGTACATGTACAGTACACTGCAGGTAAAAGGGAACAATTCACTCCCATCTGCTACTGCACGGCCCGGGTGTGTCTCAGTGACAGCTCCTGTACATGTACAGCACACAGCGGGTAAAAAGGAATGATTCACTCCCGTCTGGTACTGTACGGCCCGTGTGTGTCTCAGTGTCAGCTCCTGTACATGCAGAGCACACAGTGGGTAAAAGGGAACGATTCACTCCCGTCTGGTACTGTACGGCCCGTGTGTGTCTCAGTGTCAGCTCCTGTACATGTACAGTACACAGCGGGTAAAAGGGAACGATTCACTCCCGTCTGGTACTGTACGGCCCGTGTGTGTCTCAGTGTCAGCTCCTGTACATGTGCAGTACACAGCGGGTAAAAGGGAATGAATCACTCCCGTCTGGTACTCTACGGCCCATGTGTGTCTCCGTGTCAGCTCCTGAACATGTACAGTACACAGCGGGTAAAAGGGAACGATTCACTCCCGTCTGGTACTGTACTGCCCGTGTGTGTCTCAGTGTCAGCTCCTGTACATGTACAGTACACAGCGGGTAAAAGGGAACGATTCACTCCCGTCTGGTACTGTACAGCCCGTGTGTGTCTCAGTGTCAGCTGCTGTGCATGTACAGTACACCGCGGGTAAAAGGGAACGATTCACTCCCGTCTGGTACTGTACGGCCCGTGTGTGTCTGTGTCAGCTCCTGTACATGTACAGCACACAGCGGATAAAAGGGAACGATTCACTCCCGTCCGGTACTGTCCGGCCCGTGTGTGTCTCAGTGTCAGCTCCTGTTCATGTACAGCACACAGCGGGTAAAAGGGAACGATTCACTCCCGTCTGGTACTGTACGGCCCGTGTGTGCCTCAGTGTCAGCTCCTGTATATGTACAGTACACAGCGGGTAAAAGGGAACGATTCACTCCCGTCTGCTACTGTACCGCCCGTGTGTGTCTCAGTGTCAGCTCCTGTACATGTACAGTACACATCGGGTAAAAGGGAATGATTCACTCCCGTCTGGTACTGCACGGCCCGTGTGTGTCACAGTGTCAGCTCCTGTACATGTACAGTACACATCGGGTAAAAGGGAACGATTCACTCCTGTCTGATGCTGTACGGCCCGTGTGTGTCTCAGTGTCAGCTCCTGTACATGTACAGTACACAGCAGGTAAAAGGGAACGATTCACTCCCGTCTGGTACTGTACGGCCCGTGTGTGTCTCAGTGTCAGCTCCTGTACATGTACAGTACACAGCGGGTAAAAGGGAATGGTTCACTCCCGTCTGGTACTGTACGGCCCGTGTGTGTCTCAGTGTCAGCTCCTGTTCATGTTCGGCACACAGGGGGTAAAAGGGAACGATTCACTCCCTCTGGTACTGTACGGCCTGTGTGTGTCTCAGTGTCAGCTCCTGTACATGTACAGCACACAGTGGGTAAAAGGGAACGATTCACTCCCTCTGGTATTGTACGGCCCGTGTGTGTCTCAGTGTCAGCTCCTGTACATGTAGAGTACACAGTGGGTAAAAGGGAACGATTCACTCCCGTCTGGTACTGTACGGCCCGTGTGTGTCTCAGTGTCAGCTCCTGTACATGTACAGTACACAGTGGGTAAAAGGGAATGATTCACTCCCTCTGGTACTGTACGGCCTGTGCGTGTCTCAGTGTCAGCTCCTGTACATGTACAGCACACAGCGGGTAAAAGGGAACGATTCACTCCCTCTGGTACTGTACGGCCCGTGTGTGTCTCAGTGTCAGCTGCTGTACATGTACAGTACACTGCAGGTAAAAGGGAACAATTCACTCCCATCTGCTACTGCACGGCCCGGGTGTGTCTCAGTGACAGCTCCTGTACATGTACAGCACACAGCGGGTAAAAAGGAATGATTCACTCCCGTCTGGTACTGTACGGCCCGTGTGTGTCTCAGTGTCAGCTCCTGTACATGCAGAGCACACAGTGGGTAAAAGGGAACGATTCACTCCCGTCTGGTACTGTACGGCCCGTGTGTGTCTCAGTGTCAGCTCCTGTACATGTACAGTACACAGCGGGTAAAAGGGAACGATTCACTCCCGTCTGGTACTGTACGGCCCGTGTGTGTCTCAGTGTCAGCTCCTGTACATGTACAGTACACAGCGGGTAAAAGGAAACGATTCACTCCCGTCTGGTGCTGTACGGCCCGTGTGTGTCTCAGTGTCAGCTCCAGTACATGTACAGTACACAGCGTGTAAAAGGGAACGATTCACTCCCGTCTGGTACTGTACGGCCCGTGTGTGTCTCAGTGACAGCACCTGTACATGTACAGCACACAGCAGGTAAAAGGGAACGATTCACTCCCGTCTGGTACTGTACGGCCCGTGTGTGTATCAGTATCAGCTCCTGTACATGTAGAGTACACAGTGGGTAAAAAGGAACGATTCACTCCTGTCTGGTACTGTAGGGCCCGTGTGTGTCTCAGTGTCAGCTCCTGTACATGTACAGTACACAGCGGGTAAAAGGGAACGATTCACTCCCGTCTGGTACTCTACGGCCCATGTGTGTCTCAGTGTCAGATCCTGTACATGTACAATACACAGCGGGTAAAAGGGAACGATTCACTCCCGTCTGGTACTGTACGGCCCGTGTGTGTCTCAGTGTCAGCTCCTGTACATGTGCAGTACACAGCGGGTAAAAGGGAACGATTCACTCCCGTCTGGTACTGTACGGCCCGTGTGTGTCTCAGTGTCAGCTCCTGTACATGTACAGTACACAGCGGGTAAAAGGGAACGATTCACTCCCGTCTGGTACTGTACAGCCCGTGTGTGTCTCAGTGTCAGCTGCTGTACATGTACAGTACACCGCGGGTAAAAGGGAACGATTCACTCCCGTCTGGTACTGTACGGCCCGTGTGTGTCTGTGTCAGCTCCTGTACATGTACAGCACACAGCGGGTAAAAGGGAACGATTCACTCCCGTCCGGTACTGTACGGCCCGTGTGTGTCTCAGTGTCAGCTCCTGTACATGTACAGCACACAGCGGGTAAAAGGGAACGATTCACTCCCGTCTGGTACTGTACGGCCCGTGTGTGTCTCAGTGTCAGCTCCTGTACATGTACAGTACACAGCGGGTAAAAGGGAACGATTCACTCCCGTCTGCTACTGTACGGCCCGTGTGTGTCTCAGTGTCAGCTCCTGTACATGTGCAGTACACAGCGGGTAACAGGGAATGGTTCACTCCCGTCTGGTACTGTACGGCCCGTGTGTGTCTCAGTGTCAGCTCCTGTTCATGTTCGGCACACAGCGGGTAAAAGGGAACGATTCACTCCCTCTGGTACTGTGCGGCCTGCGTGTGTCTCAGTTTCAGCTCCTGTACATGTACAGCACACAGTGGGTAAAAGGGAACGTTTCACTCCTGTCTGGTACTGTAGGGCCCGTGTGTGTCTCAGTGTCAGCTCCTGTACATGCAGAGCACACAGCGGGTAAAAGGGAACGATTCACTCCCGTCTGGTACTGTACGGCCCGTGTGTGTCTCAGTGTCAGCTCCTGTACATGTACAGTACACAGCGGGTAAAAGGGAACGATTCACTCCCGTCTGGTACTGTACGGCCCGTGTGTGTCTCAGTGTCAGCTCCTGTACATGTACAGTACACAGCGGGTAAAAGGAAACGATTCACTCCCGTCTGGTGCTGTACGGCCCGTGTGTGTCTCAGTGTCAGCTCCAGTACATGTACAGTACACAGCGTGTAAAAGGGAACGATTCACTCCCGTCTGGTACTGTACGGCCCGTGTGTGTCTCAGTGACAGCACCTGTACATGTACAGCACACAGCAGGTAAAAGGGAACGATTCACTCCCGTCTGGTACTGTACGGCCCGTGTGTGTATCAGTATCAGCTCCTGTACATGTAGAGTACACAGTGGGTAAAAAGGAACGATTCACTCCTGTCTGGTACTGTAGGGCCCGTGTGTGTCTCAGTGTCAGCTCCTGTACATGTACAGTACACAGCGGGTAAAAGGGAACGATTCACTCCCGTCTGGTACTCTACGGCCCATGTGTGTCTCAGTGTCAGATCCTGTACATGTACAATACACAGCGGGTAAAAGGGAACGATTCACTCCCGTCTGGTACTGTACGGCCCGTGTGTGTCTCAGTGTCAGCTCCTGTACATGTGCAGTACACAGCGGGTAAAAGGGAACGATTCACTCCCGTCTGGTACTGTACGGCCCGTGTGTGTCTCAGTGTCAGCTCCTGTACATGTACAGTACACAGCGGGTAAAAAGGAACGATTCACTCCCATCTGGCACTGTACAGCCCGTGTGTGTCTCAGTGTCAGCTCCTGTACATGTCCAGTACACAGCGGGTAAAAGGGAACGATTCACTCCCGTCTGGTACTGTACAGCCCGTGTGTGTCTCAGTGTCAGCTGCTGTACATGTACAGTACACCGCGGGTAAAAGGGAACGATTCACTCCCGTCTGGTACTGTACGGCCCGTGTGTGTCTGTGTCAGCTCCTGTACATGTACAGCACACAGCGGGTAAAAGGGAACGATTCACTCCCGTCCGGTACTGTACGGCCCGTGTGTGTCTCAGTGTCAGCTCCTGTACATGTACAGCACACAGCGGGTAAAAGGGAACGATTCACTCCCGTCTGGTACTGTACGGCCCGTGTGTGTCTCAGTGTCAGCTCCTGTACATGTACAGTACACAGCGGGTAAAAGGGAACGATTCACTCCCGTCTGCTACTGTACGGCCCGTGTGTGTCTCAGTGTCAGCTCCTGTACATGTGCAGTACACAGCGGGTAACAGGGAATGGTTCACTCCCGTCTGGTACTGTACGGCCCGTGTGTGTCTCAGTGTCAGCTCCTGTTCATGTTCGGCACACAGCGGGTAAAAGGGAACGATTCACTCCCTCTGGTACTGTGCGGCCTGCGTGTGTCTCAGTTTCAGCTCCTGTACATGTACAGCACACAGTGGGTAAAAGGGAACGTTTCACTCCCTCTGGTATTGTACGGCCCGTGTGTGTCTGTGTCAGCTCCTGTACATGTACAGCACACAGCGGGTAAAAGGGAACGATTCACTCCCTCTGGTACTGTACGGCCTGTGTGTGTCTCAGTGTCAGCTCCTGTACATGTACAGCACACAGTGGGTAAAAGGGAATGATTCACTCCCGTCCGGTACTGTACGGCCCGTGTGTGTCTCACTGTCAGCTCCTGTACATGTACAGCACACAGCGGGTAAAAGGGAACGATTCACTCCCGTCTGGTGCTGTACGGCCCGTGTGTGTCTCAGTGTCAGCTGCTGTACATGTACAGTACACAGCGGGTAAAAGGGAATAGTTCACTCCCGTCTGGTACTGTACGGCCCGTGTGTGTCTCAGTGTCAGCTCCTGTACATGTACAGCACACAGTGGGTAAAAGGGAACGATTCACTCCCTCTGGTATTGTACGGCCCGTGTGTGTCTCAGTGTCAGCTCCTGTACATGTACAGCACACAGCGGGTAAAAGGGAATGATTCACTCCCTCTGGTACTGTACGGCCTGTGTGTGTCTCAGTGACAGCTCCTGTACATGTACAGCACACAGCGGGTAAAAAGGAATGATTCACTCCCGTCTGGTACTGTACGGCCCGTGTGTGTCTCAGTGTCAGCTCCAGTACATGTACAGTACACAGCGGGTAAAAGGGAACGATTCACTCCCGTCTGGTACTGTACGGCCCGTGTGTGTCTCAGGGACAGCTCCTGTACATGTACAGCACACAGCAGGTAAAAGGGAACGATTCACTCCCGTGTGGTACTGTACGGCCCGTGTATGTATCAGTATCAGCTCCTGTACATGTAGAGTACACAGTGGGTAAAAGGGAACGATTCACTCCCGTCTGGTACTGTACGGCCCGTGTGTGTCTCAGTGTCAGCTCCTGTACATGTACAGTACACAGCGGGTAAAAGGGAACGATTCACTCCCGTCTGGCACTGAACAGCCCATGTGTGTCTCAGTGTCAGCTCCTGTACATGTACAGTACACAGCAGGTAAAAGGGAACGATTCACTCCCGTCTGGTACTGTACAGCCCGTGTGTGCCTCAGTGTCAGTTCCTGTACATGTACAGTACACAGCCGCTAAAAGGGAACGATTCACTCCCGCCTGGTACTGTACGGCCCGTGTGTGTCTCAGTGTCAGCTCCTGTACATGTACAGTACACAGCGGGTAAAAGGGAACGATTCACTCCCGTCTGGTACTGTACGGCCCGTGTGTGTCTCAGTGTCAGCTGCTGTACATGTACAGTACACCGCGGGTAAAAGGGAACGATTCACTCCCGTCTGGTACTGTACGGCCCGTGTGTGTCTCAGTGTCAGCTCCAGTACATGTACAGTACGCAGCGGGTAAAAGGGAACGATTCACTCCCGTCTGGTACTGTACGGCCCGTGTGTGTCTCAGTGACAGCTCCTGTACATGTACAGCACACAGCAGGTAAAAGGAAACGATTCACTCCCGTCTGGTACTGTACGGCCCGTGTGTGTATCAGTATCAGCTCCTGTACATGTAGAGTACACAGTGGGTAAAAGGGAACGATTCACTCCCGTCTGGTACTGTACGGCCCGTGTGTGTCTCAGTGTCAGCTCCTGTACATGTGCAGTACACAGCGGGTAAAAGGGAATGATTCACTCCCGTCTGGTACTCTACGGCCCATGTGTGTCTCCGTGTCAGCTCCTGTACATGTACAGTACACAGCGGGTAAAAGGGAACGATTCACTCCCGTCTGGTACTGTACTGCCCGTGTGTGTCTCAGTGTCAGCTCCTGTACATGTACAGTACACAGCGGGTAAAAGGGAACGATTCACTCCCGTCTGGTACTGTACAGCCCGTGTGTGTCTCAGTGTCAGCTGCTGTACATGTACAGTACACCGCGGGTAAAAGGGAACGATTCACTCCCGTCTGGTACTGTACGGCCCGTGTGTGCCTGTGTCAGCTCCTGTACATGTACAGCACACAGCGGGTAAAAGGGAACGATTCACTCCCGTCCGGTACTGTCCGGCCCGTGTGTGTCTCAGTGTCAGCTCCTGTACATGTACAGTACACAGCGGGTAAAAGGGAACGATTCACTCCCGTCTGGTACTGTACGGCCCGTGTGTGTCTCAGTGTCAGCTCCTGTACATGTACAGTACACAGCGGGTAAAAGGAAACGATTCACTCCCGTCTGGTGCTGTACGGCCCGTGTGTGTCTCAGTGTCAGCTCCAGTACATGTACAGTACACAGCGTGTAAAAGGGAACGATTCACTCCCGTCTGGTACTGTACGGCCCGTGTGTGTCTCAGTGACAGCACCTGTACATGTACAGCACACAGCAGGTAAAAGGGAACGATTCACTCCCGTCTGGTACTGTACGGCCCGTGTGTGTATCAGTATCAGCTCCTGTACATGTAGAGTACACAGTGGGTAAAAAGGAACGATTCACTCCTGTCTGGTACTGTAGGGCCCGTGTGTGTCTCAGTGTCAGCTCCTGTACATGTACAGTACACAGCGGGTAAAAGGGAACGATTCACTCCCGTCTGGTACTCTACGGCCCATGTGTGTCTCAGTGTCAGATCCTGTACATGTACAATACACAGCGGGTAAAAGGGAACGATTCACTCCCGTCTGGTACTGTACGGCCCGTGTGTGTCTCAGTGTCAGCTCCTGTACATGTGCAGTACACAGCGGGTAAAAGGGAACGATTCACTCCCGTCTGGTACTGTACGGCCCGTGTGTGTCTCAGTGTCAGCTCCTGTACATGTACAGTACACAGCGGGTAAAAAGGAACGATTCACTCCCATCTGGCACTGTACAGCCCGTGTGTGTCTCAGTGTCAGCTCCTGTACATGTCCAGTACACAGCGGGTAAAAGGGAACGATTCACTCCCGTCTGGTACTGTACAGCCCGTGTGTGTCTCAGTGTCAGCTGCTGTACATGTACAGTACACCGCGGGTAAAAGGGAACGATTCACTCCCGTCTGGTACTGTACGGCCCGTGTGTGTCTGTGTCAGCTCCTGTACATGTACAGCACACAGCGGGTAAAAGGGAACGATTCACTCCCGTCCGGTACTGTACGGCCCGTGTGTGTCTCAGTGTCAGCTCCTGTACATGTACAGCACACAGCGGGTAAAAGGGAACGATTCACTCCCGTCTGGTACTGTACGGCCCGTGTGTGTCTCAGTGTCAGCTCCTGTACATGTACAGTACACAGCGGGTAAAAGGGAACGATTCACTCCCGTCTGCTACTGTACGGCCCGTGTGTGTCTCAGTGTCAGCTCCTGTACATGTGCAGTACACAGCGGGTAACAGGGAATGGTTCACTCCCGTCTGGTACTGTACGGCCCGTGTGTGTCTCAGTGTCAGCTCCTGTTCATGTTCGGCACACAGCGGGTAAAAGGGAACGATTCACTCCCTCTGGTACTGTGCGGCCTGCGTGTGTCTCAGTTTCAGCTCCTGTACATGTACAGCACACAGTGGGTAAAAGGGAACGTTTCACTCCCTCTGGTATTGTACGGCCCGTGTGTGTCTGTGTCAGCTCCTGTACATGTACAGCACACAGCGGGTAAAAGGGAACGATTCACTCCCTCTGGTACTGTACGGCCTGTGTGTGTCTCAGTGTCAGCTCCTGTACATGTACAGCACACAGTGGGTAAAAGGGAATGATTCACTCCCGTCCGGTACTGTACGGCCCGTGTGTGTCTCACTGTCAGCTCCTGTACATGTACAGCACACAGCGGGTAAAAGGGAACGATTCACTCCCGTCTGGTGCTGTACGGCCCGTGTGTGTCTCAGTGTCAGCTGCTGTACATGTACAGTACACAGCGGGTAAAAGGGAATAGTTCACTCCCGTCTGGTACTGTACGGCCCGTGTGTGTCTCAGTGTCAGGTCCTGTACATGTACAGCACACAGTGGGTAAAAGGGAACGATTCACTCCCTCTGGTATTGTACGGCCCGTGTGTGTCTCAGTGTCAGCTCCTGTACATGTACAGCACACAGCGGGTAAAAGGGAATGATTCACTCCCTCTGGTACTGTACGGCCTGTGTGTGTCTCAGTGACAGCTCCTGTACATGTACAGCACACAGCGGGTAAAAAGGAATGATTCACTCCCGTCTGGTACTGTACGGCCCGTGTGTGTCTCAGTGTCAGCTCCAGTACATGTACAGTACACAGCGGGTAAAAGGGAACGATTCACTCCCGTCTGGTACTGTACGGCCCGTGTGTGTCTCAGGGACAGCTCCTGTACATGTACAGCACACAGCAGGTAAAAGGGAACGATTCACTCCCGTGTGGTACTGTACGGCCCGTGTATGTATCAGTATCAGCTCCTGTACATGTAGAGTACACAGTGGGTAAAAGGGAACGATTCACTCCCGTCTGGTACTGTACGGCCCGTGTGTGTCTCAGTGTCAGCTCCTGTACATGTACAGTACACAGCGGGTAAAAGGGAACGATTCACTCCCGTCTGGCACTGAACAGCCCATGTGTGTCTCAGTGTCAGCTCCTGTACATGTACAGTACACAGCAGGTAAAAGGGAACGATTCACTCCCGTCTGGTACTGTACAGCCCGTGTGTGCCTCAGTGTCAGTTCCTGTACATGTACAGTACACAGCCGCTAAAAGGGAACGATTCACTCCCGCCTGGTACTGTACGGCCCGTGTGTGTCTCAGTGTCAGCTCCTGTACATGTACAGTACACAGCGGGTAAAAGGGAACGATTCACTCCCGTCTGGTACTGTACGGCCCGTGTGTGTCTCAGTGTCAGCTGCTGTACATGTACAGTACACCGCGGGTAAAAGGGAACGATTCACTCCCGTCTGGTACTGTACGGCCCGTGTGTGTCTCAGTGTCAGCTCCAGTACATGTACAGTACGCAGCGGGTAAAAGGGAACGATTCACTCCCGTCTGGTACTGTACGGCCCGTGTGTGTCTCAGTGACAGCTCCTGTACATGTACAGCACACAGCAGGTAAAAGGAAACGATTCACTCCCGTCTGGTACTGTACGGCCCGTGTGTGTATCAGTATCAGCTCCTGTACATGTAGAGTACACAGTGGGTAAAAGGGAACGATTCACTCCCGTCTGGTACTGTACGGCCCGTGTGTGTCTCAGTGTCAGCTCCTGTACATGTGCAGTACACAGCGGGTAAAAGGGAATGATTCACTCCCGTCTGGTACTCTACGGCCCATGTGTGTCTCCGTGTCAGCTCCTGTACATGTACAGTACACAGCGGGTAAAAGGGAACGATTCACTCCCGTCTGGTACTGTACTGCCCGTGTGTGTCTCAGTGTCAGCTCCTGTACATGTACAGTACACAGCGGGTAAAAGGGAACGATTCACTCCCGTCTGGTACTGTACAGCCCGTGTGTGTCTCAGTGTCAGCTGCTGTACATGTACAGTACACCGCGGGTAAAAGGGAACGATTCACTCCCGTCTGGTACTGTACGGCCCGTGTGTGCCTGTGTCAGCTCCTGTACATGTACAGCACACAGCGGGTAAAAGGGAACGATTCACTCCCGTCCGGTACTGTCCGGCCCGTGTGTGTCTCAGTGTCAGCTCCTGTTCATGTACAGCACACAGCGGGTAAAAGGGAACGATTCACTCCCGTCTGGTACTGTACGGCCCGTGTGTGTCTCAGTGTCAGCTCCTGTTCATGTTCGGCACACAGCGGGTAAAAGGGAACGATTCACTCCCTCTGGTACTGGACGGCCAGTGTGTGTCTCAGTGTCAGCTCCTGTACATGTACAGCACACAGTGGGTAAAAGGGAACGATTCACTCCCTCTGGTATTGTACGGCCCGTGTGTGTCTCAGTGTCAGCTCCTGTACATGTAGAGTACACAGTGGGTAAAAGGGAACGATTCACTCCCGTCTGGTACTGTACGGCCCGTGTGTGTCTCAGTGTCAGCTCCTGTACATGTACAGCACACAGCGGGTCAAAGGGAACGATTCACTCCCTCTGGTACTGTACGGCCCGTGTGTGTCTCAGTGTCAGCTGCTGTACATGTACAGTACACTGCAGGTAAAAGGGAACAATTCACTCCCGTCTGCTACTGCACGGCCCGGGTGTGTCTCAGTGACAGCTCCTGTACATGTACAGCACACAGCGGGTAAAAAGGAATGATTCACTCCCGTCTGGTACTGTACGGCCCGTGTGTGTCTCAGTGTCAGCTCCTGTACATGCAGAGCACACAGTGGGTAAAAGGGAACGATTCACTCCCGTCTGGTACTGTACGGCCCGTGTGTGTCTCAGTGTCAGCTCCTGTACATGTACAGTACACAGCGGGTAAAAGGGAACGATTCACTCCCGTCTGGTACTGTACGGCCCGTGTGTGTCTCAGTGTCAGCTCCTGTACATGTACAGTACACAGCGGGTAAAAGGAAACGATTCACTCCCGTCTGGTGCTGTACGGCCCGTGTGTGTCTCAGTGTCAGCTCCAGTACATGTACAGTACACAGCGGGTAAAAGGGAACGATTCACTCCCGTCTGGTACTGTACGGCCCGTGTGTGTCTCAGTGACAGCACCTGTACATGTACAGCACACAGCAGGTAAAAGGGAACGATTCACTCCTGTCTGGTACTGTACGGCCCGTGTGTGTATCAGTATCAGCTCCTGTACATGTAGAGTACACAGTGGGTAAAAGGGAACGATTCACTCCTGTCTGGTACTGTAGGGCCCGTGTGTGTCTCAGTGTCAGCTCCTGTACATGTACAGTACACAGCGGGTAAAAGGGAACGATTCACTCCCGTCTGGTACTCTACGGCCCATGTGTGTCTCAGTGTCAGATCCTGTACATGTACAATACACAGCGGGTAAAAGGGAACGATTCACTCCCGTCTGGTACTGTACGGCCCGTGTGTGTCTCAGTGTCAGCTCCTGTACATGTGCAGTACACAGCGGGTAAAAGGGAACGATTCACTCCCGTCTGGTACTGTACGGCCCGTGTGTGTCTCAGTGTCAGCTCCTGTACATGTACAGTACACAGCGGGTAAAAAGGAACGATTCACTCCCATCTGGCACTGTACAGCCCGTGTGTGTCTCAGTGTCAGCTCCTGTACATATCCAGTACACAGCGGGTAAAAGGGAACAATTCACTCCCGTCTGGTACTGTACAGCCCGTGTGTGTCTCAGTGTCAGCTGCTGTACATGTACAGTACACCGCGGGTAAAAGGGAACGATTCACTCCCGTCTGGTACTGTACGGCCCGTGTGTGTCTGTGTCAGCTCCTGTACATGTACAGCACACAGCGGGTAAAAGGGAACGATTCACTCCCGTCCGGTACTGTACGGCCCGTGTGTGTCTCAGTGTCAGCTCCTGTACATGTACAGCACACAGCGGGTAAAAGGGAACGATTCACTCCCGTCTGGTACTGTACGGCCCGTGTGTGTCTCAGTGTCAGCTCCTGTACATGTACAGTACACAGCGGGTAAAAGGGAACGATTCACTCCCGTCTGCTACTGTACGGCCCGTGTGTGTCTCAGTGTCAGCTCCTGTACATGTGCAGTACACAGCGGGTAACAGGGAATGGTTCACTCCCGTCTGGTACTGTACGGCCCGTGTGTGTCTCAGTGTCAGCTCCTGTTCATGTTCGGCACACATCGGGTAAAAGGGAACGATTCACTCCCTCTGGTACTGTGCGGCCTGCGTGTGTCTCAGTTTCAGCTCCTGTACATGTACAGCACACAGTGGGTAAAAGGGAACGATTCACTCCCTCTGGTATTGTACGGCCCGTGTGTGTCTGTGTCAGCTCCTGTACATGTACAGCAAACAGCGGGTAAAAGGGAACGATTCACTCCCTCTGGTACTGTACGGCCTGTGTGTGTCTCAGTGTCAGCTCCTGTACATGTACAGCACACAGTGGGTAAAAGGGAATGATTCACTCCCTCTGGTACTGTACGGCCTGTGTGTGTCTCAGTGTCAGCTCCTGTACATGTACAGCACACAGCGGGTAAAAGGGAACGATTCACTCCTGTCTGGTACTGTATGGCCTGTGTGTGTCGCAGTGTCAGCTCCTGTACATGTACAGCACACAGCGGCTCAAAGGGAACGATTCACTCCCTCTGGTACTGTACGGCCCGTGTGTGTCTCAGTGTCAGCTGCTGTACATGTACAGTACACAGCAGGTAAAAGGGAACAATTCACTCCCGTCTGCTACTGCACGGCCCGGGTGTGTCTCAGTGACAGCTCCTGTACATGTACAGCACACAGCGGGTAAAAAGGAATGATTCACTCCCGTCTGGTACTGTACGGCCCGTGTGTGTCTCAGTGTCAGCTCCTGTACATGCACAGCACAGAGTGGGTAAAAGGAAACGATTCACTCCCGTCTGGTACTGTACGGCCCGTGTGTGTCTCAGTGTCAGCTCCTGTACATGTACAGTACACAGCGGGTAAAAGGGAACGATTCACTCCCGTCTGGTACTGTACGGCCCGTGTGTGCCTCAGTGTCAACTCCTGTACATGTACAGCACAAACAGCGGGTAAAAGGGAACGATTCACTCCCGTCTGGTACTGTACAGCCCGTGTGTGTCTCAGTATCAGCTCCTGTACATGTACAGCACACAGCGGGTAAAAGGGAACGATTCACTCCCGTCTGGTGCTGTACGGCCCGTGTGTGTCTCAGTGTCAGCTCCTGTACATGTACAGTACACAGCGGGTAAAAGGAAACGATTCACTCCCGTCTGGTGCTGTACGGCCCGTGTGTGTCTCAGTGTCAGCTCCTGTACATGTACAGTACACAGTGGGTAAAAGGGAACGATTCACTCCCGTCTGGTACTGTACGGCCCGTGTGTGTCTCAGTGTCAGCTCCTGTACTTGTACAGTACACAGCGGGTAAAAAGGAACGATTCACTCCCGTCTGGTACTGTACGGCCCGTGTGTGTCTCAGTGTCAGCTCCTGTACATGTACAGTACACAGCGGGTAAAAAGGAACGATTCACTCCCATATGGCACTGTACAGCCCGTGTGTGTCTCAGTGTCAGCTCCTGTACATGTCCAGTACACAGCGGGTAAAAGGGAACGATTCACTCCCGTCTGGTACTGTACAGCCCGTGTGTGTCTCAGTGTCAGCTGCTGTACATGTACAGTACACCGCGGGTAAAAGGGAACGATTCACTCCCGTCTGGTACTGTACGGCCCGTGTGTGTCTGTGTCAGCTCCTGTACATGTACAGCACACAGCGGGTAAAAGGGAACGATTCACTCCCGTCCGGTACTGTACGGCCCGTGTGTGTCTCAGTGTCAGCTCCTGTACATGTACAGCACACAGCGGGTAAAAGGGAACGATTCACTCCCGTCTGGTACTGTACGGCCCGTGTGTGTCTCAGTGTCAGCTCCTGTACATGTACAGTACACAGCGGGTAAAAGGGAACGATTCACTCCCGTCTGCTACTGTACGGCCCGTGTGTGTCTCAGTGTCAGCTCCTGTACATGTGCAGTACACAGCGGGTAACAGGGAATGGTTCACTCCCGTCTGGTACTGTACGGCCCGTGTGTGTCTCAGTGTCAGCTCCTGTTCATGTTCGGCACACAGCGGGTAAAAGGGAACGATTCACTCCCTCTGGTACTGTGCGGCCTGCGTGTGTCTCAGTTTCAGCTCCTGTACATGTACAGCACACAGTGGGTAAAAGGGAACGATTCACTCCCTCTGGTATTGTACGGCCCGTGTGTGTCTGTGTCAGCTCCTGTACATGTACAGCAAACAGCGGGTAAAAGGGAACGATTCACTCCCTCTGGTACTGTACGGCCTGTGTGTGTCTCAGTGTCAGCTCCTGTACATGTACAGCACACAGTGGGTAAAAGGGAATGATTCACTCCCTCTGGTACTGTACGGCCTGTGTGTGTCTCAGTGTCAGCTCCTGTACATGTACAGCACACAGCGGGTAAAAGGGAACGATTCACTCCTGTCTGGTACTGTATGGCCTGTGTGTGTCGCAGTGTCAGCTCCTGTACATGTACAGCACACAGCGGCTCAAAGGGAACGATTCACTCCCTCTGGTACTGTACGGCCCGTGTGTGTCTCAGTGTCAGCTGCTGTACATGTACAGTACACAGCAGGTAAAAGGGAACAATTCACTCCCGTCTGCTACTGCACGGCCCGGGTGTGTCTCAGTGACAGCTCCTGTACATGTACAGCACACAGCGGGTAAAAAGGAATGATTCACTCCCGTCTGGTACTGTACGGCCCGTGTGTGTCTCAGTGTCAGCTCCTGTACATGCACAGCACAGAGTGGGTAAAAGGAAACGATTCACTCCCGTCTGGTACTGTACGGCCCGTGTGTGTCTCAGTGTCAGCTCCTGTACATGTACAGTACACAGCGGGTAAAAGGGAACGATTCACTCCCGTCTGGTACTGTACGGCCCGTGTGTGCCTCAGTGTCAACTCCTGTACATGTACAGCACAAACAGCGGGTAAAAGGGAACGATTCACTCCCGTCTGGTACTGTACAGCCCGTGTGTGTCTCAGTATCAGCTCCTGTACATGTACAGCACACAGCGGGTAAAAGGGAACGATTCACTCCCGTCTGGTGCTGTACGGCCCGTGTGTGTCTCAGTGTCAGCTCCTGTACATGTACAGTACACAGCGGGTAAAAGGAAACGATTCACTCCCGTCTGGTGCTGTACGGCCCGTGTGTGTCTCAGTGTCAGCTCCTGTACATGTACAGTACACAGTGGGTAAAAGGGAACGATTCACTCCTGTCTGGTACTGTACGGCCCGTGTGTGTCTCAGTGTCAGCTCCTGTACTTGTACAGTACACAGCGGGTAAAAAGGAACGATTCACTCCCGTCTGGTACTGTACGGCCCGTGTGTGTCTCAGTGTCAGCTCCTGTATATGTACAGTACACAGCGGGTAAAAGGGAACGATTCACTCCCGTCTGGTACTGTACAGCCCGTGTGTGTCTCAGTGTCAGCTCCTGTACATGTAGAGTACACAGTGGGTAAAAGGGAACGATTCACTCCCATCTGGTACTGTACAGCCCGTGTGTGTCTCAGTTTCAGCTCCTGTACATGTACAGTACACAGCGGGTAAAAGGGAACGATTCACTCCCGTCTGGTACTCTACGGCCCATGTGTGTCTCAGTGTCAGCTCCTGTACATGTACAGTACACAGCGGGTAAAAGGGAACGATTCACTCCCGTCTGGTACTGTACGGCCCGTGTGTGTCTCAGTGTCAGCTCCTGTACATGTGCAGTACACAGCGGGTAAAAGGGAACGATTCACTCCCGTCTGGTACTGTACGGCCCGTGTGTGTCTCAGTGTCAGCTCCTGTACATGTACAGTACACAGCGGGTAAAAGGGAACGATTCACTCCCATCTGGTACTGTACAGCCCGTGTGTGTCTCAGTGTCAGCTGCTGTACATGTACAGTACACCGCGGGTAAAAGGGAACGATTCACTCCCGTCTGGTACTGTACGGCCCGTGTGTGTCTGTGTCAGCTCCTGTACATGTACAGCACACAGCGGGTAAAAGGGAACGATTCACTCCCGTCCGGTACTGTACGGCCCGTGTGTGTCTCACTGTCAGCTCCTGTACATGTACAGCACACAGCGGGTAAAAGGGAACGATTCACTCCCGTCTGGTGCTGTACGGCCCGTGTGTGTCTCAGTGTCAGCTCCTGTACATGTACAGTACACAGCGGGTAAAAGGGAATAGTTCACTCCCGTCTGGTACTGTACGGCCCGTGTGTGTCTCAGTGTCAGCTCCTGTACATGTACAGCACACAGTGGGTAAAAGGGAACGAATCACTCCCTCTGGTATTGTACGGCCCGTGTGTGTCTCAGTGTCAGCTCCTGTACATGTACAGCACACAGCGGGTAAAAGGGAATGATTCACTCCCTCTGGTACTGTACGGCCTGTGTGTGTCTCAGTGACAGCTCCTGGACATGTACAGCACACAGCGGGTAAAAAGGAATGATTCACTCCCGTCTGGTACTGTACGGCCCGTGTGTGTCTCAGTGTCAGCTCCTGTACATGTGCAGCACACAGCAGGTTAAAGGGAACGATTCACTCCCGTCTGGTACTGTACGGCCCGTGTGTGTCTCAGTGTCAGCTCCTGTTCATGTTCGGCACACAGCGGGTAAAAGGGAATGATTCACTCCCTCTGGTACTGGATGGCCTGTGTGTGTCTCAGTGTCAGCTCCTGTACATGTACAGCACACAGTGGGTAAAAGGGAATGATTCACTCCCTCTGGTACTGTACGGCCTGTGTGTGTCTCAGTGTCAGCTCCTGCACATGTACAGCACACAGCGGGTAAAAGGGAACGATTCACTCCTGTCTGGTACTGTACGGCCCGTGTGTGTATCAGTATCAGCTCCTGTACATGTAGAGTACACAGTGGGTAAAAGGGAACGATTCACTCCTGTCTGGTACTGTAGGGCCCGTGTGTGTCTCAGTGTCAGCTCCTGTACATGTACAGTACACAGCGGGTAAAAGGGAACGATTCACTCCCGTCTGGTACTCTACGGCCCATGTGTGTCTCAGTGTCAGATCCTGTACATGTACAATACACAGCGGGTAAAAGGGAACGATTCACTCCCGTCTGGTACTGTACGGCCCGTGTGTGTCTCAGTGTCAGCTCCTGTACATGTGCAGTACACAGCGGGTAAAAGGGAACGATTCACTCCCGTCTGGTACTGTACGGCCCGTGTGTGTCTCAGTGTCAGCTCCTGTACATGTACAGTACACAGCGGGTAAAAAGGAACGATTCAATCCCATCTGGCACTGTACAGCCCGTGTGTGTCTCAGTGTCAGCTCCTGTACATGTACAGTACACAGCGGGTAAAAGGGAACGATTCACTCCCGTCTGGTACTGTACAGCCCGTGTGTGTCTCAGTGTCAGCTGCTGTACATGTACAGTACACCGCGGGTAAAAGGGAACGATTCACTCCCGTCTGGTACTGTACGGCCCGTGTGTGTCTGTGTCAGCTCCTGTACATGTACAGCACACAGCGGGTAAAAGGGAACGATTTACTCCCGTCCGGTACTGTACGGCCCGTGTGTGTCTCAGTGTCAGCTCCTGTACATGTACAGTACACAGCGGGTAAAAGGGAACGATTCACTCCCGTCTGCTACTGTACGGCCCGTGTGTGTCTCAGTGTCAGCTCCTGTACATGTACAGTACACAGCGGGTAACAGGGAATGGTTCACTCCCGTCTGGTACTGTACGGCCCGTGTGTGTCTCAGTGTCAGCTCCTGTTCATGTTCGGCACACAGCGGGTAAAAGGGAACGATTCACTCCCTTTGGTACTGTGCGGCCTGCGTGTGTCTCAGTGTCAGCTCCTGTACATGTACAGCACACAGTGGGTAAAAGGGAACGATTCACTCCCTCTGGTATTGTACGGCCCGTGTGTGTCTGTGTCAGCTCCTGTACATGTACAGCACACAGCGGGTAAAAGGGAACGATTCACTCCCTCTGGTACTGTACGGCCTGTGTGTGTCTCAGTGTCAGCTCCTGTACATGTACAGCACACAGTGGGTAAAAGGGAATGATTCACTCCCTCTGGTACTGTACGGCCTGTGTGTGTCTCAGTGTCAGCTCCTGTACATGTACAGCACACAGCGGGTAAAAGGGAACGATTCACTCCTGTCTGGTACTGTACGGCCTGTGTGTGTCGCAGTGTCAGCTCCTGTACATGTACAGCACACAGCTGGTCAAAGGGAACGATTCACTCCCTCTGGTACTGTACGGCCCGTGTGTGTCTCAGTGTCAGCTGCTGTACATGTACAGTACACAGCAGGTAAAAGGGAACAATTCACTCCCGTCTGCTACTGCACGGCCCGGGTGTGTCTCAGTGTCAGCTCCTGTACATGTGCAGTACACAGCGGGTAAAAGGGAACGATTCACTCCCGTCTGGTACTGTACGGCCCGTGTGTGTCTCAGTGTCAGCTCCTGTACATGTACAGTACACAGCGGGTAAAAGGGAACGATTCACTCCCATCTGGTACTGTACGGCCCGTGTGTGTCTCAGTGTCAGCTGCTGTACATGTACAGTACACAGCGGGTAAAAGGGAACGATTCACTCCCGTCTGGTACTCTACGGCCCATGTGTGTCTCAGTGTCAGATCCTGTACATGTACTATACACAGCGGGTAAAAGGGAACGATTCACTCCCGTCTGGTACTGTACGGCCCGTGTGTGTCTCAGTGTCAGCTCCTGTTCATGTTCGGCACACAGCGGGTAAAAGGGAACGATTCACTCCCTCTGGTACTGTGCGGCCTGCGTGTGTCTCAGTTTCAGCTCCTGTACATGTACAGCACACAGTGGGTAAAAGGGAACGTTTCACTCCCTCTGGTATTGTACGGCCCGTGTGTGTCTGTGTCAGCTCCTGTACATGTACAGCACACAGCGGGTAAAAGGGAACGATTCACTCCCTCTGGTACTGTACGGCCCGTGTGTGTCTCACTGTCAGCTCCTGTACATGTACAGCACACAGCGGGTAAAAGGGAACGATTCACTCCCGTCTGGTGCTGTACGGCCCGTGTGTGTCTCAGTGTCAGCTGCTGTACATGTACAGTACACAGCGGGTAAAAGGGAATAGTTCACTCCCGTCTGGTACTGTACGGCCCGTGTGTGTCTCAGTGTCAGCTCCTGTACATGTACAGCACACAGTGGGTAAAAGGGAACGATTCACTCCCTCTGGTATTGTACGGCCCGTGTGTGTCTCAGTGTCAGCTCCTGTACATGTACAGCACACAGCGGGTAAAAGGGAATGATTCACTCCCTCTGGTACTGTACGGCCTGTGTGTGTCTCAGTGACAGCTCCTGTACATGTACAGCACACAGCGGGTAAAAAGGAATGATTCACTCCCGTCTGGTACTGTACGGCCCATGTGTGTCTCAGTGTCAGCTCCTGTACATGTGCAGCACACAGCAGGTTAAAGGGAACGATTCACTCCCGTCTGGTACTGTACGGCCCGTGTGTGTCTCAGTGTCAGCTCCAGTACATGTACAGTACACAGCGGGTAAAAGGGAACGATTCACTCCCGTCTGGTACTGTACGGCCCGTGTGTGTCTCAGGGACAGCTCCTGTACATGTACAGCACACAGCAGGTAAAAGGGAACGATTCACTCCCGTGTGGTACTGTACGGCCCGTGTATGTATCAGTATCAGCTCCTGTACATGTAGAGTACACAGTGGGTAAAAGGGAACGATTCACTCCCGTCTGGTACTGTACGGCCCGTGTGTGTCTCAGTGTCAGCTCCTGTACATGTACAGTACACAGCGGGTAAAAGGGAACGATTCACTCCCGTCTGGCACTGAACAGCCCATGTGTGTCTCAGTGTCAGCTCCTGTACATGTACAATACACAGCAGGTAAAAGGGAACGATTCACTCCCGTCTGGTACTGTACAGCCCGTGTGTGCCTCAGTGTCAGTTCCTGTACATGTACAGTACACAGCGGGTAAAAGGGAACGATTCACTCCCGCCTGGTACTGTACGGCCCGTGTGTGTCTCAGTGTCAGCTCCTGTACATGTACAGTACACAGCGGGTAAAAGGGAACGATTCACTCCCGTCTGGTACTGTACGGCCCGTGTGTGTCTCAGTGTCAGCTCCTGTACATGTGCAGTACACAGCGGGTAAAAGGGAACGATTCACTCCCGTCTGCTACTGTACGGCCCGTGTGTGTCTCAGTGTCAGCTCCTGTACATGTGCAGTACACAGCGGGTAACAGGGAATGGTTCACTCCCGTCTGGTACTGTACGGCCCGTGTGTGTCTCAGTGTCAGCTCCTGTTCATGTTCGGCACACAGCGGGTAAAAGGGAACGATTCACTCCCTCTGGTACTGTGCGGCCTGCGTGTGTCTCAGTTTCAGCTCCTGTACATGTACAGCACACAGTGGGTAAAAGGGAACGTTTCACTCCCTCTGGTATTGTACGGCCCGTGTGTGTCTGTGTCAGCTCCTGTACATGTACAGCACACAGCGGGTAAAAGGGAACGATTCACTCCCTCTGGTACTGTACGGCCTGTGTGTGTCTCAGTGTCAGCTCCTGTACATGTACAGCACACAGTGGGTAAAAGGGAATGATTCACTCCCGTCCGGTACTGTACGGCCCGTGTGTGTCTCACTGTCAGCTCCTGTACATGTACAGCACACAGCGGGTAAAAGGGAACGATTCACTCCCGTCTGGTGCTGTACGGCCCGTGTGTGTCTCAGTGTCAGCTGCTGTACATGTACAGTACACAGCGGGTAAAAGGGAATAGTTCACTCCCGTCTGGTACTGTACGGCCCGTGTGTGTCTCAGTGTCAGCTCCTGTACATGTACAGCACACAGTGGGTAAAAGGGAACGATTCACTCCCTCTGGTATTGTACGGCCCGTGTGTGTCTCAGTGTCAGCTCCTGTACATGTACAGCACACAGCGGGTAAAAGGGAATGATTCACTCCCTCTGGTACTGTACGGCCTGTGTGTGTCTCAGTGACAGCTCCTGTACATGTACAGCACACAGCGGGTAAAAAGGAATGATTCACTCCCGTCTGGTACTGTACGGCCCGTGTGTGTCTCAGTGTCAGCTCCTGTACATGTGCAGCACACAGCAGGTTAAAGGGAACGATTCACTCCCGTCTGGTACTGTACGGCCCGTGTGTGTCTCAGTGTCAGCTCCAGTACATGTACAGTACACAGCGGGTAAAAGGGAACGATTCACTCCCGTCTGGTACTGTACGGCCCGTGTGTGTCTCAGGGACAGCTCCTGTACATGTACAGCACACAGCAGGTAAAAGGGAACGATTCACTCCCGTGTGGTACTGTACGGCCCGTGTATGTATCAGTATCAGCTCCTGTACATGTAGAGTACACAGTGGGTAAAAGGGAACGATTCACTCCCGTCTGGTACTGTACGGCCCGTGTGTGTCTCAGTGTCAGCTCCTGTACATGTACAGTACACAGCGGGTAAAAGGGAACGATTCACTCCCGTCTGGCACTGAACAGCCCATGTGTGTCTCAGTGTCAGCTCCTGTACATGTACAGTACACAGCAGGTAAAAGGGAACGATTCACTCCCGTCTGGTACTGTACAGCCCGTGTGTGCCTCAGTGTCAGTTCCTGTACATGTACAGTACACAGCCGCTAAAAGGGAACGATTCACTCCCGCCTGGTACTGTACGGCCCGTGTGTGTCTCAGTGTCAGCTCCTGTACATGTACAGTACACAGCGGGTAAAAGGGAACGATTCACTCCCGTCTGGTACTGTACGGCCCGTGTGTGTCTCAGTGTCAGCTCCTGTACATGTGCAGTACACAGCGGGTAAAAGGGAACGATTCACTCCCGTCTG
This sequence comes from Somniosus microcephalus, assembly GCF_052327205.1. Classification (NCBI taxonomy): domain Eukaryota; kingdom Metazoa; phylum Chordata; class Chondrichthyes; order Squaliformes; family Somniosidae; genus Somniosus; species Somniosus microcephalus. The sequence goes on from NW_028225179.1 coordinate 47,068,050, forward strand.
GTACTGTACGGCCCGTGTGTGTCTCAGTGTCAGCTCCTGTACATGTACAGTACACAGCGGGTAAAAGGGAACGATTCACTCCCATCTGGTACTGTACGGCCCGTGTGTGTCTCAGTGTCAGCTGCTGTACATGTACAGTACACCGCGGGTAAAAGGGAACGATTCACTCCCGTCTGGTACTGTACGGCCCGTGTGTGTCTCAGTGTCAGCTCCAGTACATGTACAGTACGCAGCGGGTAAAAGGGAACGATTCACTCCCGTCTGGTACTGTACGGCCCGTGTGTGTCTCAGTGACAGCTCCTGTACATGTACAGCACACAGCAGGTAAAAGGAAACGATTCACTCCCGTCTGGTACTGTACGGCCCGTGTGTGTATCAGTATCAGCTCCTGTACATGTAGAGTACACAGTGGGTAAAAGGGAACGATTCACTCCCGTCTGGTACTGTACGGCCCGTGTGTGTCTCAGTGTCAGCTCCTGTACATGTGCAGTACACAGCGGGTAAAAGGGAATGATTCACTCCCGTCTGGTACTCTACGGCCCATGTGTGTCTCCGTGTCAGCTCCTGTACATGTACAGTACACAGCGGGTAAAAGGGAACGATTCACTCCCGTCTGGTACTGTACTGCCCGTGTGTGTCTCAGTGTCAGCTCCTGTACATGTACAGTACACAGCGGGTAAAAGGGAACGATTCACTCCCGTCTGGTACTGTACAGCCCGTGTGTGTCTCAGTGTCAGCTGCTGTACATGTACAGTACACCGCGGGTAAAAGGGAACGATTCACTCCCGTCTGGTACTGTACGGCCCGTGTGTGCCTGTGTCAGCTCCTGTACATGTACAGCACACAGCGGGTAAAAGGGAACGATTCACTCCCGTCCGGTACTGTCCGGCCCGTGTGTGTCTCAGTGTCAGCTCCTGTTCATGTACAGCACACAGCGGGTAAAAGGGAACGATTCACTCCCGTCTGGTACTGTACGGCCCGTGTGTGCCTCAGTGTCAGCTCCTGTATATGTACAGTACACAGCGGGTAAAAGGGAACGATTCACTCCCGTCTGCTACTGTACGGCCCGTGTGTGTCTCAGTGTCAGCTCCTGTACATGTACAGTACACATCGGGTAAAAGGGAATGATTCACTCCCGTCTGGTACTGCACGGCCCGTGTGTGTCACAGTGTCAGCTCCTGTACATGTACAGTACACATCGGGTAAAAGGGAACGATTCACTCCTGTCTGATGCTGTACGGCCCGTGTGTGTCTCAGTGTCAGCTCCTGTACATGTACAGTACACAGCAGGTAAAAGGGAACGATTCACTCCTGTCTGGTACTGTACGGCCCGTGTGTGTCTCAGTGTCAGCTCCTGTACATGTACAGTACACAGCGGGTAAAAGGGAATGGTTCACTCCCGTCTGGTACTGTACGGCCCGTGTGTGTCTCAGTGTCAGCTCCTGTTCATGTTCGGCACACAGCGGGTAAAAGGGAACGATTCACTCCCTCTGGTACTGGACGGCCTGTGTGTGTCTCAGTGTCAGCTCCTGTACATGTACAGCACACAGTGGGTAAAAGGGAACGATTCACTCCCTCTGGTATTGTACGGCCCGTGTCTGTCTCAGTATCAGCTCCTGTACATGTAGAGTACACAGTGGGTAAAAGGGAACGATTCACTCCCGTCTGGTACTGTACGGCCCGTGTGTGTCTCAGTGTCAGCTCCTGTACATGTACAGCACACAGCGGGTCAAAGGGAACGATTCACTCCCGTCTGCTACTGTACGGCCCGTGTGTGTCTCAGTGTCAGCTCCTGTACATGTGCAGTACACAGCGGGTAACAGGGAATGGTTCACTCCCGTCTGGTACTGTACGGCCCGTGTGTGTCTCAGTGTCAGCTCCTGTTCATGTTCGGCACACAGCGGGTAAAAGGGAACGATTCACTCCCTCTGGTACTGTACGGCCCGTGTGTGTCTCAGTGTCAGCTGCTGTACATGTACAGTACACTGCAGGTAAAAGGGAACAATTCACTCCCGTCTGCTACTGCACGGCCCGGGTGTGTCTCAGTGACAGCTCCTGTACATGTACAGCACACAGCGGGTAAAAAGGAATGATTCACTCCCGTCTGGTACTGTACGGCCCGTGTGTGTCTGTGTCAGCTCCTGTACATGTACAGCACACAGCGGGTAAAAGGAAATGATTCACTCCCGTCCGGTACTGTACGGCCCGTGTGTGTCTCAGTGTCAGCTCCTGTACATGTACAGCACACAGCGGGTAAAAGGGAACGATTCACTCCCGTCTGGTACTGTACGGCCCGTGTGTGTCTCAGTGTCAGCTCCTGTACATGTACAGTACACAGCGGTTAAAAGGGAACGGTTCACTCCCGTCTGCTACTGTACGGCCCGTGTGTGTCTCAGTGTCAGCTCCTGTACATGTGCAGTACACAGCGGGTAACAGGGAATGGTTCACTCCCGTCTGGTACTGTACGGCCCGTGTGTGTCTCAGTGTCAGCTCCTGTTCATGTTCGGCACACAGCGGGTAAAAGGGAACGATTCACTCCCTCTGGTACTGTGCGGCCTGCGTGTGTCTCAGTTTCAGCTCCTGTACATGTACAGCACACAGTGGGTAAAAGGGAACGATTCACTCCCTCTGGTATTGTACGGCCCGTGTGTGTCTGTGTCAGCTCCTGTACATGTACAGCAAACAGCGGGTAAAAGGGAACGATTCACTCCCTCTGGTACTGTACGGCCTGTGTGTGTCTCAGTGTCAGCTCCTGTACATGTACAGCACACAGTGGGTAAAAGGGAATGATTCACTCCCTCTGGTACTGTACGGCCTGTGTGTGTCTCAGTGTCAGCTCCTGTACATGTACAGCACACAGCGGGTAAAAGGGAACGATTCACTCCTGTCTGGTACTGTATGGCCTGTGTGTGTCGCAGTGTCAGCTCCTGTACATGTACAGCACACAGCGGCTCAAAGGGAACGATTCACTCCCTCTGGTACTGTACGGCCCGTGTGTGTCTCAGTGTCAGCTGCTGTACATGTACAGTACACAGCAGGTAAAAGGGAACAATTCACTCCCGTCTGCTACTGCACGGCCCGGGTGTGTCTCAGTGACAGCTCCTGTACATGTACAGCACACAGCGGGTAAAAAGGAATGATTCACTCCCGTCTGGTACTGTACGGCCCGTGTGTGTCTCAGTGTCAGCTCCTGTACATGCACAGCACAGAGTGGGTAAAAGGAAACGATTCACTCCCGTCTGGTACTGTACGGCCCGTGTGTGTCTCAGTGTCAGCTCCTGTACATGTACAGTACACAGCGGGTAAAAGGGAACGATTCACTCCCGTCTGGTACTGTACGGCCCGTGTGTGCCTCAGTGTCAACTCCTGTACATGTACAGCACAAACAGCGGGTAAAAGGGAACGATTCACTCCCGTCTGGTACTGTACAGCCCGTGTGTGTCTCAGTATCAGCTCCTGTACATGTACAGCACACAGCGGGTAAAAGGGAACGATTCACTCCCGTCTGGTGCTGTACGGCCCGTGTGTGTCTCAGTGTCAGCTCCTGTACATGTACAGTACACAGCGGGTAAAAGGAAACGATTCACTCCCGTCTGGTGCTGTACGGCCCGTGTGTGTCTCAGTGTCAGCTCCTGTACATGTACAGTACACAGTGGGTAAAAGGGAACGATTCACTCCCGTCTGGTACTGTACGGCCCGTGTGTGTCTCAGTGTCAGCTCCTGTACATGTACAGCACACAGTGGGTAAAAGGGAATGATTCACTCCCTCTGGTACTGTACGGCCTGTGTGTGTCTCAGTGTCAGCTCCTGTACATGTACAGCACACAGCGGGTAAAAGGGAACGATTCACTCCTGTCTGGTACTGTACGGCCTGTGTGTGTCGCAGTGTCAGCTCCTGTACATGTACAGCACACAGCTGGTCAAAGGGAACGATTCACTCCTTCTGGTACTGTACGGCCCGTGTGTGTCTCAGTGTCAGCTGCTGTACATGTACAGTACACAGCAGGTAAAAGGGAACAATTCACTCCCGTCTGCTACTGCACGGCCCGGGTGTGTCTCAGTGTCAGCTCCTGTACATGTGCAGTACACAGCGGGTAAAAGGGAACGATTCACTCCCGTCTGGTACTGTACGGCCCGTGTGTGTCTCAGTGTCAGCTCCTGTACATGTACAGTACACAGCGGGTAAAAGGGAACGATTCACTCCCATCTGGTACTGTACGGCCCGTGTGTGTCTCAGTGTCAGCTGCTGTACATGTACAGTACACAGCGGGTAAAAGGGAACGATTCACTCCCGTCTGGTACTCTACGGCCCATGTGTGTCTCAGTGTCAGATCCTGTACATGTACTATACACAGCGGGTAAAAGGGAACGATTCACTCCCGTCTGGTACTGTACGGCCCGTGTGTGTCTCAGTGTCAGCTCCTGTTCATGTTCGGCACACAGCGGGTAAAAGGGAACGATTCACTCCCTCTGGTACTGTGCGGCCTGCGTGTGTCTCAGTTTCAGCTCCTGTACATGTACAGCACACAGTGGGTAAAAGGGAACGTTTCACTCCCTCTGGTATTGTACGGCCCGTGTGTGTCTGTGTCAGCTCCTGTACATGTACAGCACACAGCGGGTAAAAGGGAACGATTCACTCCCTCTGGTACTGTACGGCCCGTGTGTGTCTCACTGTCAGCTCCTGTACATGTACAGCACACAGCGGGTAAAAGGGAACGATTCACTCCCGTCTGGTGCTGTACGGCCCGTGTGTGTCTCAGTGTCAGCTGCTGTACATGTACAGTACACAGCGGGTAAAAGGGAATAGTTCACTCCCGTCTGGTACTGTACGGCCCGTGTGTGTCTCAGTGTCAGCTCCTGTACATGTACAGCACACAGTGGGTAAAAGGGAACGATTCACTCCCTCTGGTATTGTACGGCCCGTGTGTGTCTCAGTGTCAGCTCCTGTACATGTACAGCACACAGCGGGTAAAAGGGAATGATTCACTCCCTCTGGTACTGTACGGCCTGTGTGTGTCTCAGTGACAGCTCCTGTACATGTACAGCACACAGCGGGTAAAAAGGAATGATTCACTCCCGTCTGGTACTGTACGGCCCGTGTGTGTCTCAGTGTCAGCTCCTGTACATGTGCAGCACACAGCAGGTTAAAGGGAACGATTCACTCCCGTCTGGTACTGTACGGCCCGTGTGTGTCTCAGTGTCAGCTCCAGTACATGTACAGTACACAGCGGGTAAAAGGGAACGATTCACTCCCGTCTGGTACTGTACGGCCCGTGTGTGTCTCAGGGACAGCTCCTGTACATGTACAGCACACAGCAGGTAAAAGGGAACGATTCACTCCCGTGTGGTACTGTACGGCCCGTGTATGTATCAGTATCAGCTCCTGTACATGTAGAGTACACAGTGGGTAAAAGGGAACGATTCACTCCCGTCTGGTACTGTACGGCCCGTGTGTGTCTCAGTGTCAGCTCCTGTACATGTACAGTACACAGCGGGTAAAAGGGAACGATTCACTCCCGTCTGGCACTGAACAGCCCATGTGTGTCTCAGTGTCAGCTCCTGTACATGTACAGTACACAGCAGGTAAAAGGGAACGATTCACTCCCGTCTGGTACTGTACAGCCCGTGTGTGCCTCAGTGTCAGTTCCTGTACATGTACAGTACACAGCGGGTAAAAGGGAACGATTCACTCCCGCCTGGTACTGTACGGCCCGTGTGTGTCTCAGTGTCAGCTCCTGTACATGTACAGTACACAGCGGGTAAAAGGGAACGATTCACTCCCGTCTGGTACTGTACGGCCCGTGTGTGTCTCAGTGTCAGCTCCTGTACATGTGCAGTACACAGCGGGTAAAAGGGAACGATTCACTCCCGTCTGGTACTGTACGGCCCGTGTGTGTCTCAGTGTCAGCTCCTGTACATGTACAGTACACAGCGGGTAAAAGGGAACGATTCACTCCCATCTGGTACTGTACGGCCCGTGTGTGTCTCAGTGTCAGCTGCTGTACATGTACAGTACACCGCGGGTAAAAGGGAACGATTCACTCCCGTCTGGTACTGTACGGCCCGTGTGTGTCTCAGTGTCAGCTCCAGTACATGTACAGTACGCAGCGGGTAAAAGGGAACGATTCACTCCCGTCTGGTACTGTACGGCCCGTGTGTGTCTCAGTGACAGCTCCTGTACATGTACAGCACACAGCAGGTAAAAGGAAACGATTCACTCCCGTCTGGTACTGTACGGCCCGTGTGTGTATCAGTATCAGCTCCTGTACATGTAGAGTACACAGTGGGTAAAAGGGAACGATTCACTCCCGTCTGGTACTGTACGGCCCGTGTGTGTCTCAGTGTCAGCTCCTGTACATGTGCAGTACACAGCGGGTAAAAGGGAATGATTCACTCCCGTCTGGTACTCTACGGCCCATGTGTGTCTCCGTGTCAGCTCCTGTACATGTACAGTACACAGCGGGTAAAAGGGAACGATTCACTCCCGTCTGGTACTGTACTGCCCGTGTGTGTCTCAGTGTCAGCTCCTGTACATGTACAGTACACAGCGGGTAAAAGGGAACGATTCACTCCCGTCTGGTACTGTACAGCCCGTGTGTGTCTCAGTGTCAGCTGCTGTACATGTACAGTACACCGCGGGTAAAAGGGAACGATTCACTCCCGTCTGGTACTGTACGGCCCGTGTGTGTCTGTGTCAGCTCCTGTACATGTACAGCACACAGCGGATAAAAGGGAACGATTCACTCCCGTCCGGTACTGTCCGGCCCGTGTGTGTCTCAGTGTCAGCTCCTGTTCATGTACAGCACACAGCGGGTAAAAGGGAACGATTCACTCCCGTCTGGTACTGTACGGCCCGTGTGTGCCTCAGTGTCAGCTCCTGTATATGTACAGTACACAGCGGGTAAAAGGGAACGATTCACTCCCTTCTGCTACTGTACCGCCCGTGTGTGTCTCAGTGTCAGCTCCTGTACATGTACAGTACACATCGGGTAAAAGGGAATGATTCACTCCCGTCTGGTACTGCACGGCCCGTGTGTGTCACAGTGTCAGCTCCTGTACATGTACAGTACACATCGGGTAAAAGGGAACGATTCACTCCCGTCTGATGCTGTACGGCCCGTGTGTGTCTCAGTGTCAGCTCCTGTACATGTACAGTACACAGCAGGTAAAAGGGAACGATTCACTCCCGTCTGGTACTGTACGGCCCGTGTGTGTCTTAGTGTCAGCTCCTGTACATGTACAGTACACAGCGGGTAAAAGGGAATGGTTCACTCCCGTCTGGTACTGTACGGCCCGTGTGTGTCTCAGTGTCAGCTCCTGTTCATGTTCGGCACACAGGGGGTAAAAGGGAACGATTCACTCCCTCTGGTACTGTACGGCCTGTGTGTGTCTCAGTGTCAGCTCCTGTACATGTACAGCACACAGTGGGTAAAAGGGAACGATTCACTCCCTCTGGTATTGTACGGCCCGTGTGTGTCTCAGTGTCAGCTCCTGTACATGTAGAGTACACAGTGGGTAAAAGGGAACGATTCACTCCCGTCTGGTACTGTACGGCCCGTGTGTGTCTCAGTGTCAGCTCCTGTACATGTATAGTACACAGTGGGTAAAAGGGAATGATTCACTCCCTCTGGTACTGTACGGCCTGTGTGTGTCTCAGTGTCAGCTCCTGTACATGTACAGCACACAGCGGGTAAAAGGGAACGATTCACTCCCTCTGGTACTGTACGGCCCGTGTGTGTCTCAGTGTCAGCTGCTGTACATGTACAGTACACTGCAGGTAAAAGGGAACAATTCACTCCCATCTGCTACTGCACGGCCCGGGTGTGTCTCAGTGACAGCTCCTGTACATGTACAGCACACAGCGGGTAAAAAGGAATGATTCACTCCCGTCTGGTACTGTACGGCCCGTGTGTGTCTCAGTGTCAGCTCCTGTACATGCAGAGCACACAGTGGGTAAAAGGGAACGATTCACTCCCGTCTGGTACTGTACGGCCCGTGTGTGTCTCAGTGTCAGCTCCTGTACATGTACAGTACACAGCGGGTAAAAGGGAACGATTCACTCCCGTCTGGTACTGTACGGCCCGTGTGTGTCTCAGTGTCAGCTCCTGTACATGTACAGTACACAGCGGGTAAAAGGAAACGATTCACTCCCGTCTGGTGCTGTACGGCCCGTGTGTGTCTCAGTGTCAGCTCCAGTACATGTACAGTACACAGCGGGTAAAAGGGAACGATTCACTCCCGTCTGGTACTGTACGGCCCGTGTGTGTCTCAGTGACAGCACCTGTACATGTACAGCACACAGCAGGTAAAAGGGAACGATTCACTCCTGTCTGGTACTGTACGGCCCGTGTGTGTATCAGTATCAGCTCCTGTACATGTAGAGTACACAGTGGGTAAAAGGGAACGATTCACTCCTGTCTGGTACTGTAGGGCCCGTGTGTGTCTCAGTGTCAGCTCCTGTACATGTACAGTACACAGCGGGTAAAAGGGAACGATTCACTCCCGTCTGGTACTCTACGGCCCATGTGTGTCTCAGTGTCAGATCCTGTACATGTACAATACACAGCGGGTAAAAGGGAACGATTCACTCCCGTCTGGTACTGTACGGCCCGTGTGTGTCTCAGTGTCAGCTCCTGTACATGTGCAGTACACAGCGGGTAAAAGGGAACGATTCACTCCCGTCTGGTACTGTACGGCCCGTGTGTGTCTCAGTGTCAGCTCCTGTACATGTACAGTACACAGCGGGTAAAAAGGAATGATTCACTCCCATCTGGCACTGTACAGCCCGTGTGTGTCTCAGTGTCAGCTCCTGTACATGTCCAGTACACAGCGGGTAAAAGGGAACGATTCACTCCCGTCTGGTACTGTACAGCCCGTGTGTGTCTCAGTGTCAGCTGCTGTACATGTACAGTACACCGCGGGTAAAAGGGAACGATTCACTCCCGTCTGGTACTGTACGGCCCGTGTGTGTCTGTGTCAGCTCCTGTACATGTACAGCACACAGCGGGTAAAAGGGAACGATTCACTCCCGTCCGGTACTGTACGGCCCGTGTGTGTCTCAGTGTCAGCTCCTGTACATGTACAGCACACAGCGGGTAAAAGGGAACGATTCACTCCCGTCTGGTACTGTACGGCCCGTGTGTGTCTCAGTGTCAGCTCCTGTACATGTACAGTACACAGCGGGTAAAAGGGAACGATTCACTCCCGTCTGCTACTGTACGGCCCGTGTGTGTCTCAGTGTCAGCTCCTGTACATGTGCAGTACACAGCGGGTAACAGGGAATGGTTCACTCCCGTCTGGTACTGTACGGCCCGTGTGTGTCTCAGTGTCAGCTCCTGTTCATGTTCGGCACACAGCGGGTAAAAGGGAACGATTCACTCCCTCTGGTACTGTGCGGCCTGCGTGTGTCTCAGTTTCAGCTCCTGTACATGTACAGCACACAGTGGGTAAAAGGGAACGTTTCACTCCCTCTGGTATTGTACGGCCCGTGTGTGTCTGTGTCAGCTCCTGTACATGTACAGCACACAGCGGGTAAAAGGGAACGATTCACTCCCTCTGGTACTGTACGGCCTGTGTGTGTCTCAGTGTCAGCTCCTGTACATGTACAGCACACAGTGGGTAAAAGGTAATGATTCACTCCCGTCCGGTACTGTACGGCCCGTGTGTGTCTCACTGTCAGCTTCTGTACATGTACAGCACACAGCGGGTAAAAGGGAACGATTCACTCCCGTCTGGTGCTGTACGGCCCGTGTGTGTCTCAGTGTCAGCTGCTGTACATGTACAGTACACAGCGGGTAAAAGGGAATAGTTCACTCCCGTCTGGTACTGTACGGCCCGTGTGTGTCTCAGTGTCAGCTCCTGTACATGTACAGCACACAGTGGGTAAAAGGGAACGATTCACTCCCTCTGGTATTGTACGGCCCGTGTGTGTCTCAGTGTCAGCTCCTGTACATGTACAGCACACAGCGGGTAAAAGGGAATGATTCACTCCCTCTGGTACTGTACGGCCTGTGTGTGTCTCAGTGACAGCTCCTGTACATGTACAGCACACAGCGGGTAAAAAGGAATGATTCACTCCTGTCTGGTACTGTACGGCCCGTGTGTGTCTCAGTGTCAGCTCCTGTACATGTGCAGCACACAGCAGGTTAAAGGGAACGATTCACTCCCGTCTGGTACTGTACGGCCCGTGTGTGTCTCAGTGTCAGCTCCAGTACATGTACAGTACACAGCGGGTAAAAGGGAACGATTCACTCCCGTCTGGTACTGTACGGCCCGTGTGTGTCTCAGGGACAGCTCCTGTACATGTACAGCACACAGCAGGTAAAAGGGAACGATTCACTCCCGTGTGGTACTGTACGGCCCGTGTATGTATCAGTATCAGCTCCTGTACATGTAGAGTACACAGTGGGTAAAAGGGAACGATTCACTCCCGTCTGGTACTGTACGGCCCGTGTGTGTCTCAGTGTCAGCTCCTGTACATGTACAGTACACAGCGGGTAAAAGGGAACGATTCACTCCCGTCTGGCACTGAACAGCCCATGTGTGTCTCAGTGTCAGCTCCTGTACATGTACAGTACACAGCAGGTAAAAGGGAACGATTCACTCCCGTCTGGTACTGTACAGCCCGTGTGTGCCTCAGTGTCAGTTCCTGTACATGTACAGTACACAGCCGCTAAAAGGGAACGATTCACTCCCGCCTGGTACTGTACGGCCCGTGTGTGTCTCAGTGTCAGCTCCTGTACATGTACAGTACACAGCGGGTAAAAGGGAACGATTCACTCCCGTCTGGTACTGTACGGCCCGTGTGTGTCTCAGTGTCAGCTCCTGTACATGTGCAGTACACAGCGGGTAAAAGGGAACGATTCACTCCCGTCTGGTACTGTACGGCCCGTGTGTGTCTCAGTGTCAGCTCCTGTACATGTACAGTACACAGCGGGTAAAAGGGAACGATTCACTCCCATCTGGTACTGTACGGCCCGTGTGTGTCTCAGTGTCAGCTGCTGTACATGTACAGTACACCGCGGGTAAAAGGGAACGATTCACTCCCGTCTGGTACTGTACGGCCCGTGTGTGTCTCAGTGTCAGCTCCAGTACATGTACAGTACGCAGCGGGTAAAAGGGAACGATTCACTCCCGTCTGGTACTGTACGGCCCGTGTGTGTCTCAGTGACAGCTCCTGTACATGTACAGCACACAGCAGGTAAAAGGAAACGATTCACTCCCGTCTGGTACTGTACGGCCCGTGTGTGTATCAGTATCAGCTCCTGTACATGTAGAGTACACAGTGGGTAAAAGGGAACGATTCACTCCCGTCTGGTACTGTACGGCCCGTGTGTGTCTCAGTGTCAGCTCCTGTACATGTGCAGTACACAGCGGGTAAAAGGGAATGATTCACTCCCGTCTGGTACTCTACGGCCCATGTGTGTCTCCGTGTCAGCTCCTGTACATGTACAGTACACAGCGGGTAAAAGGGAACGATTCACTCCCGTCTGGTACTGTACTGCCCGTGTGTGTCTCAGTGTCAGCTCCTGTACATGTACAGTACACAGCGGGTAAAAGGGAACGATTCACTCCCGTCTGGTACTGTACAGCCCGTGTGTGTCTCAGTGTCAGCTGCTGTACATGTACAGTACACCGCGGGTAAAAGGGAACGATTCACTCCCGTCTGGTACTGTACGGCCCGTGTGTGCCTGTGTCAGCTCCTGTACATGTACAGCACACAGCGGGTAAAAGGGAACGATTCACTCCCGTCCGGTACTGTCCGGCCCGTGTGTGTCTCAGTGTCAGCTCCTGTTCATGTACAGCACACAGCGGGTAAAAGGGAACGATTCACTCCCGTCTGGTACTGTACGGCCCGTGTGTGCCTCAGTGTCAGCTCCTGTATATGTACAGTACACAGCGGGTAAAAGGGAACGATTCACTCCCGTCTGCTACTGTACGGCCCGTGTGTGTCTCAGTGTCAGCTCCTGTACATGTACAGTACACATCGGGTAAAAGGGAATGATTCACTCCCGTCTGGTACTGCACGGCCCGTGTGTGTCACAGTGTCAGCTCCTGTACATGTACAGTACACATCGGGTAAAAGGGAACGATTCACTCCTGTCTGATGCTGTACGGCCCGTGTGTGTCTCAGTGTCAGCTCCTGTACATGTACAGTACACAGCAGGTAAAAGGGAACGATTCACTCCTGTCTGGTACTGTACGGCCCGTGTGTGTCTCAGTGTCAGCTCCTGTACATGTACAGTACACAGCGGGTAAAAGGGAATGGTTCACTCCCGTCTGGTACTGTACGGCCCGTGTGTGTCTCAGTGTCAGCTCCTGTTCATGTTCGGCACACAGCGGGTAAAAGGGAACGATTCACTCCCTCTGGTACTGGACGGCCTGTGTGTGTCTCAGTGTCAGCTCCTGTACATGTACAGCACACAGTGGGTAAAAGGGAACGATTCACTCCCTCTGGTATTGTACGGCCCGTGTCTGTCTCAGTATCAGCTCCTGTACATGTAGAGTACACAGTGGGTAAAAGGGAACGATTCACTCCCGTCTGGTACTGTACGGCCCGTGTGTGTCTCAGTGTCAGCTCCTGTACATGTACAGCACACAGCGGGTCAAAGGGAACGATTCACTCCCGTCTGCTACTGTACGGCCCGTGTGTGTCTCAGTGTCAGCTCCTGTACATGTGCAGTACACAGCGGGTAACAGGGAATGGTTCACTCCCGTCTGGTACTGTACGGCCCGTGTGTGTCTCAGTGTCAGCTCCTGTTCATGTTCGGCACACAGCGGGTAAAAGGGAACGATTCACTCCCTCTGGTACTGTACGGCCCGTGTGTGTCTCAGTGTCAGCTGCTGTACATGTACAGTACACTGCAGGTAAAAGGGAACAATTCACTCCCGTCTGCTACTGCACGGCCCGGGTGTGTCTCAGTGACAGCTCCTGTACATGTACAGCACACAGCGGGTAAAAAGGAATGATTCACTCCCGTCTGGTACTGTACGGCCCGTGTGTGTCTGTGTCAGCTCCTGTACATGTACAGCACACAGCGGGTAAAAGGAAATGATTCACTCCCGTCCGGTACTGTACGGCCCGTGTGTGTCTCAGTGTCAGCTCCTGTACATGTACAGCACACAGCGGGTAAAAGGGAACGATTCACTCCCGTCTGGTACTGTACGGCCCGTGTGTGTCTCAGTGTCAGCTCCTGTACATGTACAGTACACAGCGGTTAAAAGGGAACGGTTCACTCCCGTCTGCTACTGTACGGCCCGTGTGTGTCTCAGTGTCAGCTCCTGTACATGTGCAGTACACAGCGGGTAACAGGGAATGGTTCACTCCCGTCTGGTACTGTACGGCCCGTGTGTGTCTCAGTGTCAGCTCCTGTTCATGTTCGGCACACAGCGGGTAAAAGGGAATGATTCACTCCCTCTGGTACTGTGCGGCCTGCGTGTGTCTCAGTTTCAGCTCCTGTACATGTACAGCACACAGTGGGTAAAAGGGAACGATTCACTCCCTCTGGTATTGTACGGCCCGTGTGTGTCTGTGTCAGCTCCTGTACATGTACAGCAAACAGCGGGTAAAAGGGAACGATTCACTCCCTCTGGTACTGTACGGCCTGTGTGTGTCTCAGTGTCAGCTCCTGTACATGTACAGCACACAGTGGGTAAAAGGGAATGATTCACTCCCTCTGGTACTGTACGGCCTGTGTGTGTCTCAGTGTCAGCTCCTGTACATGTACAGCACACAGCGGGTAAAAGGGAACGATTCACTCCTGTCTGGTACTGTATGGCCTGTGTGTGTCGCAGTGTCAGCTCCTGTACATGTACAGCACACAGCGGCTCAAAGGGAACGATTCACTCCCTCTGGTACTGTACGGCCCGTGTGTGTCTCAGTGTCAGCTGCTGTACATGTACAGTACACAGCAGGTAAAAGGGAACAATTCACTCCCGTCTGCTACTGCACGGCCCGGGTGTGTCTCAGTGACAGCTCCTGTACATGTACAGCACACAGCGGGTAAAAAGGAATGATTCACTCCCGTCTGGTACTGTACGGCCCGTGTGTGTCTCAGTGTCAGCTCCTGTACATGCACAGCACAGAGTGGGTAAAAGGAAACGATTCACTCCCGTCTGGTACTGTACGGCCCGTGTGTGTCTCAGTGTCAGCTCCTGTACATGTACAGTACACAGCGGGTAAAAGGGAACGATTCACTCCCGTCTGGTACTGTACGGCCCGTGTGTGCCTCAGTGTCAACTCCTGTACATGTACAGCACAAACAGCGGGTAAAAGGGAACGATTCACTCCCGTCTGGTACTGTACAGCCCGTGTGTGTCTCAGTATCAGCTCCTGTACATGTACAGCACACAGCGGGTAAAAGGGAACGATTCACTCCCGTCTGGTGCTGTACGGCCCGTGTGTGTCTCAGTGTCAGCTCCTGTACATGTACAGTACACAGCGGGTAAAAGGAAACGATTCACTCCCGTCTGGTGCTGTACGGCCCGTGTGTGTCTCAGTGTCAGCTCCTGTACATGTACAGTACACAGTGGGTAAAAGGGAACGATTCACTCCCGTCTGGTACTGTACGGCCCGTGTGTGTCTCAGTGTCAGCTCCTGTACTTGTACAGTACACAGCGGGTAAAAAGGAACGATTCACTCCCGTCTGGTACTGTACGGCCCGTGTGTGTCTCAGTGTCAGCTCCTGTACATGTACAGTACACAGCGGGTAAAAAGGAACGATTCACTCCCATCTGGCACTGTACAGCCCGTGTGTGTCTCAGTGTCAGCTCCTGTACATGTCCAGTACACAGCGGGTAAAAGGGAACGATTCACTCCCGTCTGGTACTGTACAGCCCGTGTGTGTCTCAGTGTCAGCTGCTGTACATGTACAGTACACCGCGGGTAAAAGGGAACGATTCACTCCCGTCTGGTACTGTACGGCCCGTGTGTGTCTGTGTCAGCTCCTGTACATGTACAGCACACAGCGGGTAAAAGGGAACGATTCACTCCCGTCCGGTACTGTACGGCCCGTGTGTGTCTCAGTGTCAGCTCCTGTACATGTACAGCACACAGCGGGTAAAAGGGAACGATTCACTCCCGTCTGGTACTGTACGGCCCGTGTGTGTCTCAGTGTCAGCTCCTGTACATGTACAGTACACAGCGGGTAAAAGGGAACGATTCACTCCCGTCTGCTACTGTACGGCCCGTGTGTGTCTCAGTGTCAGCTCCTGTACATGTGCAGTACACAGCGGGTAACAGGGAATGGTTCACTCCCGTCTGGTACTGTACGGCCCGTGTGTGTCTCAGTGTCAGCTCCTGTTCATGTTCGGCACACAGCGGGTAAAAGGGAACGATTCACTCCCTCTGGTACTGTGCGGCCTGCGTGTGTCTCAGTTTCAGCTCCTGTACATGTACAGCACACAGTGGGTAAAAGGGAACGATTCACTCCCTCTGGTATTGTACGGCCCGTGTGTGTCTGTGTCAGCTCCTGTACATGTACAGCAAACAGCGGGTAAAAGGGAACGATTCACTCCCTCTGGTACTGTACGGCCTGTGTGTGTCTCAGTGTCAGCTCCTGTACATGTACAGCACACAGTGGGTAAAAGGGAATGATTCACTCCCTCTGGTACTGTACGGCCTGTGTGTGTCTCAGTGTCAGCTCCTGTACATGTACAGCACACAGCGGGTAAAAGGGAACGATTCACTCCTGTCTGGTACTGTATGGCCTGTGTGTGTCGCAGTGTCAGCTCCTGTACATGTACAGCACACAGCGGCTCAAAGGGAACGATTCACTCCCTCTGGTACTGTACGGCCCGTGTGTGTCTCAGTGTCAGCTGCTGTACATGTACAGTACACAGCAGGTAAAAGGGAACAATTCACTCCCGTCTGCTACTGCACGGCCCGGGTGTGTCTCAGTGACAGCTCCTGTACATGTACAGCACACAGCGGGTAAAAAGGAATGATTCACTCCCGTCTGGTACTGTACGGCCCGTGTGTGTCTCAGTGTCAGCTCCTGTACATGCACAGCACAGAGTGGGTAAAAGGAAACGATTCACTCCCGTCTGGTACTGTACGGCCCGTGTGTGTCTCAGTGTCAGCTCCTGTACATGTACAGTACACAGCGGGTAAAAGGGAACGATTCACTCCCGTCTGGTGCTGTACGGCCCGTGTGTGTCTCAGTGTCAGCTCCTGTACATGTACAGTACACAGCGGGTAAAAGGAAACGATTCACTCCCGTCTGGTGCTGTACGGCCCGTGTGTGTCTCAGTGTCAGCTCCTGTACATGTACAGTACACAGTGGGTAAAAGGGAACGATTCATTCCCATCTGGTACTGTACAGCCCGTGTGTGTCTCAGTGTCAGCTGCTGTACATGTACAGTACACCGCGGGTAAAAGGGAACGATTCACTCCCGTCTGGTACTGTACGGCCCGTGTGTGTCTGTGTCAGCTCCTGTACATGTACAGCACACAGCGGGTAAAAGGGAACGATTCACTCCCGTCCGGTACTGTACGGCCCGTGTGTGTCTCACTGTCAGCTCCTGTACATGTACAGCACACAGCGGGTAAAAGGGAACGATTCACTCCCGTCTGGTGCTGTACGGCCCGTGTGTGTCTCAGTGTCAGCTCCTGTACATGTACAGTACACAGCGGGTAAAAGGGAATAGTTCACTCCCGTCTGGTACTGTACGGCCCGTGTGTGTCTCAGTGTCAGCTCCTGTACATGTACAGCACACAGTGGGTAAAAGGGAACGAATCACTCCCTCTGGTATTGTACGGCCCGTGTGTGTCTCAGTGTCAGCTCCTGTACATGTACAGCACACAGCGGGTAAAAGGGAATGATTCACTCCCTCTGGTACTGTACGGCCTGTGTGTGTCTCAGTGACAGCTCCTGGACATGTACAGCACACAGCGGGTAAAAAGGAATGATTCACTCCCGTCTGGTACTGTACGGCCCGTGTGTGTCTCAGTGTCAGCTCCTGTACATGTGCAGCACACAGCAGGTTAAAGGGAACGATTCACTCCCGTCTGGTACTGTACGGCCCGTGTGTGTCTCAGTGTCAGCTCCTGTTCATGTTCGGCACACAGCGGGTAAAAGGGAATGATTCACTCCCTCTGGTACTGTATGGCCTGTGTGTGTCTCAGTGTCAGCTCCTGTACATGTACAGCACACAGTGGGTAAAAGGGAATGATTCACTCCCTCTGGTACTGTACGGCCTGTGTGTGTCTCAGTGTCAGCTCCTGCACATGTACAGCACACAGCGGGTAAAAGGGAACGATTCACTCCTGTCTGGTACTGTACGGCCCGTGTGTGTATCAGTATCAGCTCCTGTACATGTAGAGTACACAGTGGGTAAAAGGGAACGATTCACTCCTGTCTGGTACTGTAGGGCCCGTGTGTGTCTCAGTGTCAGCTCCTGTACATGTACAGTACACAGCGGGTAAAAGGGAACGATTCACTCCCGTCTGGTACTCTACGGCCCATGTGTGTCTCAGTGTCAGATCCTGTACATGTACAATACACAGCGGGTAAAAGGGAACGATTCACTCCCGTCTGGTACTGTACGGCCCGTGTGTGTCTCAGTGTCAGCTCCTGTACATGTGCAGTACACAGCGGGTAAAAGGGAACGATTCACTCCCGTCTGGTACTGTACGGCCCGTGTGTGTCTCAGTGTCAGCTCCTGTACATGTACAGTACACAGCGGGTAAAAAGGAACGATTCACTCCCATCTGGCACTGTACAGCCCGTGTGTGTCTCAGTGTCAGCTCCTGTACATGTACAGTACACAGCGGGTAAAAGGGAACGATTCACTCCCGTCTGGTACTGTACAGCCCGTGTGTGTCTCAGTGTCAGCTGCTGTACATGTACAGTACACCGCGGGTAAAAGGGAACGATTCACTCCCGTCTGGTACTGTACGGCCCGTGTGTGTCTGTGTCAGCTCCTGTACATGTACAGCACACAGCGGGTAAAAGGGAACGATTTACTCCCGTCCGGTACTGTACGGCCCGTGTGTGTCTCAGTGTCAGCTCCTGTACATGTACAGTACACAGCGGGTAAAAGGGAACGATTCACTCCCGTCTGCTACTGTACGGCCCGTGTGTGTCTCAGTGTCAGCTCCTGTACATGTACAGTACACAGCGGGTAACAGGGAATGGTTCACTCCCGTCTGGTACTGTACGGCCCGTGTGTGTCTCAGTGTCAGCTCCTGTTCATGTTCGGCACACAGCGGGTAAAAGGGAACGATTCACTCCCTTTGGTACTGTGCGGCCTGCGTGTGTCTCAGTGTCAGCTCCTGTACATGTACAGCACACAGTGGGTAAAAGGGAACGATTCACTCCCTCTGGTATTGTACGGCCCGTGTGTGTCTGTGTCAGCTCCTGTACATGTACAGCGCACAGCGGGTAAAAGGGAACGATTCACTCCCTCTGGTACTGTACGGCCTGTGTGTGTCTCAGTGTCAGCTCCTGTACATGTACAGCACACAGTGGGTAAAAGGGAATGATTCACTCCCTCTGGTACTGTACGGCCTGTGTGTGTCTCAGTGTCAGCTCCTGTACATGTACAGCACACAGCGGGTAAAAGGGAACGATTCACTCCTGTCTGGTACTGTACGGCCTGTGTGTGTCGCAGTGTCAGCTCCTGTACATGTACAGCACACAGCTGGTCAAAGGGAACGATTCACTCCCTCTGGTACTGTACGGCCCGTGTGTGTCTCAGTGTCAGCTGCTGTACATGTACAGTACACAGCAGGTAAAAGGGAACAATTCACTCCCGTCTGCTACTGCACGGCCCGGGTGTGTCTCAGTGACAGCTCCTGTACATGTACAGCACACAGCGGGTAAAAAGGAATGATTCACTCCCGTCTGGTACTGTACGGCCCGTGTGTGTCTCAGTGTCAGCTCCTGTACATGCACAGCACAGAGTGGGTAAAAGGGAACGATTCACTCCCGTCTGGTACTGTACGGCCCGTGTGTGTCTCAGTGTCAGCTCCTGTACATGTACAGTACACAGCGGGTAAAAGGGAACGATTCACTCCCGTCTGGTACTGTACGGCCCGTGTGTGCCTCAGTGTCAACTCCTGTACATGTACAGCACAAACAGCGGGTAAAAGGGAACGATTCACTCCCGTCTGGTACTGTACAGCCCGTGTGTGTCTCAGTATCAGCTCCTGTACATGTACAGCACACAGCGGGTAAAAGGGAACGATTCACTCCCGTCTGGTGCTGTACGGCCCGTGTGTGTCTCAGTGTCAGCTCCTGTACATGTACAGTACACAGCGGGTAAAAGGAAACGATTCACTCCCGTCTGGTACTGTACGGCCCGTGTGTGTCTCAGTGTCAGCTCCTGTACATGTACAGTACACAGTGGGTAAAAGGGAACGATTCACTCCCGTCTGGTACTGTACGGCCCGTGTGTGTCTCAGTTTCAGCTTCTGTACATGTACAGTACACAGTGGGTAAAAGGGAACGATTCACTCCCGTCTGGTACTGTACGGCCCGTGTGTGTCTCAGTGTCAGCTCCTGTACATGTACAGTACACAGTGGGTAAAAGGGAACGATTCACTCCCGTCTGGTACTGTACGGCCCGTGTGTGTCTCAGTGTCAGCTCCTGTACATGTACAGTACACAGCGGGTAAAAAGGAATGATTCACTCCCGTCTGGTACTGTACGGCCCGTGTGTGTCTCAGTGTCAGCTCCTGTACATGTACAGCACACAGCAGGTTAAAGGGAATGATTCACTCCCGTCTGGTACTGTACGGCCCGTGTGTGTATCAGTATCAGCTCCTGTACATGTAGAGTACACAGTGGGTAAAAGGGAACGATTCACTCCCGTCTGGTACTGTACGGCCCGTGTGTGTCTCAGTGTCAGCTCCTGTACATGTACAGTACACAGCGGGTAAAAGGGAACGATTCACTCCCGTCTGGCACTGAACAGCCCATGTGTGTCTCAGTGTCAGCTCCTGTACATGTACAGTACACAGCAGGTAAAAGGGAACGATTCACTCCCGTCTGGTACTGTACGGCCCGTGTGTGTCTCAGTGTCAGCTCCTGTACATGTACAGTACACAGCGGGTAAAAGGGAACGATTCACTCCCGTCTGGTACTCTACGGCCCATGTGTGTCTCAGTGTCAGCTCCTGTACATGTACAGTACACAGCGGGTAAAAGGGAACGATTCACTCCCGTCTGGTACTGTACGGCCCGTGTGTGTCTCAGTGTCAGCTCCTGTACATGTGCAGTACACAGCGGGTAAAAGGGAACGATTCACTCCCGTCTGGTACTGTACGGCCCGTGTGTGTCTCAGTGTCAGCTCCTGTACATGTACAGTACACAGCGGGTAAAAGGGAACGATTCACTCCCATCTGGTACTGTACAGCCCGTGTGTGTCTCAGTGTCAGCTCCTGTACATGTACAGTACACAGCGGGTAAAGGGGAACGATTCACTCCCGTCTAGTACTGTACAGCCCGTGTGTGTCTCAGTGTCAGCTGCTGTACATGTACAGTACACCGCGGGTAAAAGGGAACGATTCACTCCCGTCTGGTACTGTACGGCCCGTGTGTGTCTGTGTCAGCTCCTGTACATGTACAGCACACAGCGGGTAAAAGGGAACGATTCACTCCCGTCCGGTACTGTACGGCCCGTGTGTGTCTCACTGTCAGCTCCTGTACATGTACAGCACACAGCGGGTAAAAGGGAACGATTCACTCCCGTCTGGTGCTGTACGGCCCGTGTGTGTCTCAGTGTCAGCTCCTGTACATGTACAGTACACAGCGGTTAAAAGGGAATAGTTCACTCCCGTCTGGTACTGTACGGCCCGTGTGTGTCTCAGTGTCAGCTCCAGTACATGTACAGCACACAGTGGGTAAAAGGGAACGATTCACTCCCTCTGGTATTGTACGGCCCGTGTGTGTCTCAGTGTCAGCTCCTGTACATGTACAGCACACAGCGGGTAAAAGGGAATGATTCACTCCCTCTGGTACTGTACGGCCTGTGTGTGTCTCAGTGACAGCTCCTGTACATGTACAGCACACAGCGGGTAAAAAGGAATGATTCACTCCCGTCTGGTACTGTACGGCCCGTGTGTGTCTCAGTGTCAGCTTCTGTACATGTGCAGCACACAGCAGGTTAAAGGGAACGATTCACTCCCGTCTGGTACTGTACGGCCCGTGTGTGTCTCAGTGTCAGCTCCAGTACATGTACAGTACACAGCGGGTAAAAGGGAACGATTCACTCCCGTCTGGTACTGTACGGCCCGTGTGTGTCTCAGGGACAGCTCCTGTACATGTACAGCACACAGCAGGTAAAAGGGAACGATTCACTCCCGTGTGGTACTGTACGGCCCGTGTATGTATCAGTATCAGCTCCTGTACATGTAGAGTACACAGTGGGTAAAAGGGAACGATTCACTCCCGTCTGGCACTGAACAGCCCATGTGTGTCTCAGTGTCAGCTCCTGTACATGTACAGTACACAGCGGGTAAAAGGGAACGATTCACTCCCGTCTGGCACTGAACAGCCCATGTGTGTCTCAGTGTCAGCTCCTGTACATGTACAGTACACAGCAGGTAAAAGGGAACGATTCACTCCCGTCTGGTACTGTACAGCCCGTGTGTGCCTCAGTGTCAGTTCCTGTACATGTACAGTACACAGCCGCTAAAAGGGAACGATTCACTCCCGCCTGGTACTGTACGGCCCGTGTGTGTCTCAGTGTCAGCTCCTGTACATGTACAGTACACAGCGGGTAAAAGGGAACGATTCACTCCCGTCTGGTACTGTACGGCCCGTGTGTGTCTCAGTGTCAGCTCCAGTACATGTACAGTACGCAGCGGGTAAAAGGGAACGATTCACTCCCGTCTGGTACTGTACGGCCCGTGTGTGTCTCAGTGACAGCTCCTGTACATGTACAGCACACAGCAGGTAAAAGGAAACGATTCACTCCCGTCTGGTACTGTACGGCCCGTGTGTGTATCAGTATCAGCTCCTGTACATGTAGAGTACACAGTGGGTAAAAGGGAACGATTCACTCCCGTCTGGTACTGTACGGCCCGTGTGTGTCTCAGTGTCAGCTCCTGTACATGTGCAGTACACAGCGGGTAAAAGGGAATGATTCACTCCCGTCTGGTACTCTACGGCCCATGTGTGTCTCAGTGTCAGCTCCTGTACATGTACAGTACACAGCGGGTAAAAGGGAACGATTCACTCCCGTCTGGTACTGTACTGCCCGTGTGTGTCTCAGTGTCAGCTCCTGTACATGTACAGTACACAGCGGGTAAAAGGGAACGATTCACTCCCGTCTGGTACTGTACAGCCCGTGTGTGTCTCAGTGTCAGCTGCTGTACATGTACAGTACACCGCGGGTAAAAGGGAACGATTCACTCCCGTCTGGTACTGTACGGCCCGTGTGTGTCTGTGTCAGCTCCTGTACATGTACAGCACACAGCGGGTAAAAGAGAACGATTCACTCCCGTCCGGTACTGTCCGGCCCGTGTGTGTCTCAGTGTCAGCTCCTGTTCATGTACAGCACACAGCGGGTAAAAGGGAACGATTCACTCCCGTCTGGTACTGTACGGCCCGTGTGTGCCTCAGTGTCAGCTCCTGTATATGTACAGTACACAGCGGGTAAAAGGGAACGATTCACTCCCGTCTGCTACTGTACGGCCCGTGTGTGTCTCAGTGTCAGCTCCTGTACATGTACAGTACACATCGGGTAAAAGGGAATGATTCACTCCCGTCTGGTACTGCACGGCCCGTGTGTGTCACAGTGTCAGCTCCTGTACATGTACAGTACACAGCGGGTAAAAGGGAATGGTTCACTCCCGTCTGGTACTGTACGGCCCGTGTGTGTCTCAGTGTCAGCTCCTGTTCATGTTCGGCACACAGCGGGTAAAAGGGAACGATTCACTCCCTCTGGTACTGTACGGCCTGTGTGTGTCTCAGTGTCAGCTCCTGTACATGTACAGCACACAGTGGGTAAAAGGGAACGATTCACTCCCTCTGGTATTGTACGGCCCGTGTGTGTCTCAGTGTCAGCTCCTGTACATGTAGAGTACACAGTGGGTAAAAGGGAACGATTCACTCCCATCTGGTACTGTACGGCCCGTGTGTGTCTCAGTGTCAGCTCCTGTACATGTACAGTACACAGCGGGTAAAAGGGAACGATTCACTCCCGTCTGGTGCTGTACGGCCAGTGTGTGTCTCAGTGTCAGCTACTGTACATGTACAGTACACAGCGGGTAAAAGGAAACGATTCACTCCCGTCTGGTGCTGTACGGCCCGTGTGTGTCTCAGTGTCAGCTCCTGTACATGTACAGTACACAGCGGGTAAAAGGGAACGATTCACTCCCGTCTGGTACTGTATGGCCCGTGTCTGTCTCAGTGTCAGTTCCTGTACATGTACAGTACACATCGGGTGAAAGGGAACGATTCACTCCCATCTGGTACTGTACGGCCCGTGTGTGTCACAGTGTCAGCTCCTGTACATGTACAGTGCACATCGGGTAAAAGGGAACGATTCACTCCCGTCTGGTACTGTACGGCCCGTGTGTGTATCAGTATCAGCTCCTGTACATGTAGAGTACACAGCGGGTAAAAGGGAAAAATTCAAACCGTCTGGTACTGTACAGCCCGTGTGTGTCTCAGTGTCAGCTCCTGTACATGTACAGTGCACAGCTGGTAAAAGGGAACGATTCACTCCCGTCTGGTACTGTACGGCCTGTGTGTGTCTCAGTGTCAGCTCCTGTACCTGTACAGTACACATCGGGTAAAAAGGGAATGATTCACTCCCGTCTGGTACTGTACGGCCCGTGTGTGTCTGTGTCAGCTCCTGTAAATGCACAGTACACAGCGGGTAAAAGGGAACGATTCACTCCCGTCTGGTACTGTACAGCCGTGTGTGTCTGCTTAACCGGGAGCCAATGTAGGTCAGCGAGCACAGGGGCGATGGGCGAACAGGACTTGGTGCGAGTTTGGACACGGGCAGCCGAGTTTTGGATCACCTCACGTTTCCGTTGGGCGGAATGTGGGAGGCCAACCAGGAGTGTGTTGGAACAGTCAAGTCTGGAGGGAACAAAGGCATGGTTGAGGGTTTCAGCAGCGGATGAGCTGAGCCAAGTGTGTGTGTCTCACTGTCACCTCCTGTACAGCCACAGGGAAATTTAATAACATTTGGACTAAAGTCTAGTTCGAGTCAACAAGATGTATGAGAGAGGAATTGCAGAAATATTTGGCATCATCCTCTAGCAGGAACTGGGTTGTAATTTCAGGGCTGTGGTTGCTCGAGCTTGTCACCCTGTTACATCCTGTTCGCACCCCGATCTCATTAAATAGACACTCGACCGATCTCACACCCAGTGTACCAGCAGTTAGAGAGAGAGCTGATAGTCCAGGACCCCTTTTAAAGAGAGAGTCTCACCATCAGGAACCCCGTTTAAAGAGAGAGTCTAACCATCAGGGACCCCTTTTAAAGAGAGAGTCTCACCATCAGGGACCCCTTTTAAAGAGAGAGTCTCACCATCAGGGACCCCTTTTAAAGAGGGAGTCTCACCATCAGGGACCCCTTTTAAAGAGAGAGTCTCTCCATCAGGGACCCCTTTTATAGAGAGAGTCTCACCATCAGGGACCCCTTTTAAAGAGAGAGTCTCACCATCAGGGACCCCTTTTAAAGAGAGTCTCACCATCAGGGACGCCTTTTAGAGCAGATTGCTCTGTTCCAGGGAGAGGTCCCCACTACACTTTGCGCTTTTGTGGATTCGGGGGAGTGGTTGAGGACGGGACCGCTGCCTGAGCATGACGCACCTCCTGGTTGAATTCCCTTCCGAAACTGACTGGCTCAGCTCACCCGTGAAGATCCAGGATTTGCCACCCAGTTCCGATGTGCAGCTGCAGTACGCCTGGAAAGGTACTGAGCTCCGCCCTGCCACCAAGCTCCTCCAAGCTCTGTGCCCCTCCCATGGTCAGAGCCTCTGCCCGGCCCGAGATCAAACCCTTTTACCCGCCTGGGGTAGCACCCCACGTTCCTCGTCATCATTCCCGCACCCCTCCAGACCCTACCGGCAGAGCACAGCACGCTGACAAATGACACACACTGCAGGCTAAATGTCACTCAATTGAGTTTATTGGGAAAAATACGATTATACAAATGCAAATCAGCAAGATTTTTATAGATTATGCTACGCCGCTCTATGTAGTGCCTTCCGTTCGATAACGCTAAAAGTTCCAAAGCTTCTGCTGTCGCACAAAGCTTCAAGCAAGGTATGAGACCTACGGTGCTCCGACAATATAGTGCCACGGACGAATCGCAAGACGTAGGACATGGGATACAGGCCTGGCTGGGTGTCTCCAAGTTGTTGAATGAATCCTTCACAATTCATCGAAACTGTGTTTGTTTTGAGTCGCCTCCTGGGGTGACGGACTCCAGACAAAGCGAATCTGCAAATGACGACGACCTCAAAGCGAGTAAGATGAACTTAATTGGATTCAGGCCCCAGACTGAAGGCTGCATCTTCTCTCTGACACAGTTAGTAGCCAGGAATCGCTTGCTGAGTGGGGCAGGGTTGGCGGGTAGTGAGGAGCGGGGTGGGAGAGG